>NW_027507784.1:343665359-344055359 GCF_037356315.1 Lithobates pipiens
TACCACCACCATGCTTCACTGATGAGGTGGTATGCTTTGGATCATGAGCAGTTCCTTTCCTTCTCCATACTCTTCTCTTCCCATCACTCTGGTACAAGTTGATGTCGGTCTCATCTGTCCATAGGATGTTGTTCCAGAACTGTGAAGGCTTTTTTAGATGTTGTTTGGCAAACTCTTATCTGGCCTTCCTGTGTTTGAGGCTCACCAATGGTTTACATCTTGTGGTGAACCCTCTGTATTCACTCTGGTGAAGTCTTCTCTTGAATGTTGACTTTGACACACATACACCTACCTCCTGGAGAGTGTTCTTGATCTGGCCAACTGTTGTGAAGGGTGTTTTCTTCACCAGGGAAAGAATTCTTCGGTCATCCACCACAGTTGTTTTCCATGGTCTTCTGGGTCTTTTGGTGTTGCTGAGATCACCGGTGTGTTCTTTCTTTTTAAGGATGTTCCAAACAGTTGATTTGGCCACACCTAATGTTTTTGCTATCTCTCTGATGGGTTTGTTTTGTTTTTTCAGCCTAATGATGACTTGTTTCACTGATAGTGACAGCTCTTTGAAGCTCATATTGAGAGTTGACAGCAACAGATTCCAAATGCAAATAGCACACTTGAAATGAACTCTGGACCTTTTATCTGCTCCTTGTAAATGGGATAATGAGGGAATAACACACACCTGGCCATGGAACAGCTGAACAGCCAATTGTCCCATTACTTTTGGTCCCTTAAAAAGTGTGAGGCACATATACAAACTGTTGTAATTCCTACACCGTTCAACTGATGTGGATGTAAATACCCTCAAATTAAATCTGAAAGTCTGCAGTTAAAGCACAACTTGTTTGTTTCATTTCAAATCCCTTGTGGTGATGTATATAGACAAAAAGATTAGAATTGTGTTGATGTCCCAATATTTATGGACCTGACTGTATATATCTATCTATATATATCTCTATCTCTATCTCTATCTCTATCTCTATCTCTATCTATATATATATATATATATATATATATATATATATATATATATATATATATATATATATATATATATATATATATATCTCTATATATATATCTATATCTATCTATATATATATATATATATATATATATATATATATATATATATATATATATATATATATATATATAAAGATGAGCACAGGTGTGGTCGCAATCTGCACACGCTGTTTTTTGCTGTGTTTTTTGTATATTTTCTTGCAAAATAAAGTATACATTTTTCAACCAAAAAAAATCAGATCCCGCTGGTTGTACTGATGTGGGAACGCCGTGGAATGTAGATATAAGGGACCTGCCTATTACACTTTTCATTACTTGACATTTGCCATTGCTACTTCCTTCTCTGTTCGGTTCATATACTTGAACACCAATATTTTACCACAAAGAAACTGGTTTTCCACAAAGATCCAGGATTCGGGGGGGCCCTGGGCTGCTTAACAGGAAGGCTGACCGGGTGTACAGGCACCTGGAGGGCGGATGGTGTGGTGTCTGAAGGGACTCAGGTTTGTAAAGAAAGCTTTAAAGTGGTTGTAAACCTCAGACATGAAATATGAACAAAGCCTATCCCTCTATAGTGTGTACTTGTCTCAGTCCAGAGAACTAAGTCTCATTTCTGTCTTCTGCCTCCTTTCTCGGCTATCAACACAAGTCACTTCTGACAAGTATTTCTGACACCAAGAGGAAAAAAAAAAAGGTGACAGGGGAGGGAGCTCCAGCACACAGCCTGCGACTTGACAGCCTCAGATCCATTCATGTGTGATGGGATGGGATGTCCCTTTCCACCAATCAGATCATACAGAGCTCTGCTTTACTGAAAGCTCAGACAAGCTGTATAAATTCTGAATGGACATAAAGAGAAGATAAACAGGTGCAACTAATGTAGGAGGATTTGTGCATCACCTGAGGCCAGTCATTTCACTGAGGATATTTCAGGGTTTACAACCACTTTAAAGCTTTTTTTTTCTAAACAAGCAGGGAAGGGTGAAAAGCCCATCCCATTCCGGTTACCCCGTTCCCACTGGGAAGATTCATCCTCCCCCATTTGTTTGGGTGATCATCGCCCTCAGGACAAAAACAGATAGGAAAATACAGAATTTTACAGAAAACGGGGAGGTGAGGGGGAATATAACAATGGGGGGGGGGGGGGGGGGTTACAATCATCTTATGTTGTGTCTCTGGGACAGGAAGGGAAGGCAAATCCTTCTAAAAAGAAAAAAAAAAAAATCCATACTCTCCAAAATAAATGTAATAAACTTTGGAGTTCCATGAAGCAATGGTGCAATATTATAGGCTTCTCAGAGATGAGGCTGCATTTGGTTGGTCAGGGGCTCGGAGGCACAAGGCCATCCTGGAGGTGGTGTCCCGGGGGTACCAGAAAACCACTATGGGGGTGGCAGATCACCGAGTTGCACTTACTGTTTTTCTTGCACTCGCAGGCACTAGATCTAGTTCAAAAATGACTTTACCCTCCAGAAGTCCTGCCCAGTGTATTGCACTTCACACTTCTTTTTTTTAAATTATTATTGCACATTATTATCACAAGCACTTACACTTCAATGCGGTTCGTTTAGATATTTTTTACCACAGAAATGAAGGGAGCAGGTTTTTTGGGGTCTGCCTCCATGTCGGGAAGAGGATCTGTGGCTTTTCGGATCTTTTTCTTCTTCCCACCAGGAGTTCCCCTTGGAGAGAACCCTCAGCAAGTACTTGAAGACCAGCTTCAGCAGGTCCCCAAGAAGCGGGATCTGTCTCAACTTTGGGCTTAGCGATCAGTGATGGTGAACCTCGGCACCCCAGATGTTCGGGAACTACAATTCCCCATGATGCTCAATTACACTGTAGAGCACATGAGCATCATGGGAAATGTAGTCCCAAAACATCACTGGTCCCTACATGGTCTAGAGCAGGGGTCTCAAACTGGCGGCCCTCCAGCTGTTGCAAAACTACAAGTCCCATCATGCCTCTTGCCTGTGGGATTCATGCTTGTAACCGTCAGCCTTGCAATGCCTCATGGGACTTGTAGTTTCACAACAGCTGGAGGGCCGCCAGTTTGAGACCCCTTTTTCGATTGAAAAAGCCCATGGCGTGCAAAACACACCCAAAAAAACTTCCACCCGGTGCATAAAAAAAGTGCACACACATAAAGAGTGAAACACTAAAAAGTGCAGACGGGTGTCTGATATCCTCCACAAGGAAGGACCATACCCTGATCCCCCGGGGCGTTAGGCTCCAGACGGGGACTGAGGTACCAGACTCATCAGTGGCCATCTAGCCGAAGCCAGACAACCTCCTTTCCCGGGAGGACTGCCGAAACAGAACCTCCTAGGTACTTGGTACTATGGGGCTTCCCCGAAGGTAGGCCCCCCCAATGGAGGTTGGACCAAGCCAAAAGGCCTATGTCCGCCCTCCCAAAGACTTTCAGGATTGGTCCGAGGACCGACACCCTACTCATCACACGTGCAGTGACAAAACGTGACAAACGCACACAAATAAAATAAATAAAAAGTGAGGAAAGGGATAGTGAAGAGGAGAGTGAAAAGGTGGCCATTGTGCAATAACATAGTTTGAGACCCCTGATCTAGAGAGACACAATCAGGGGTTGAGGCTCTTCCTCTTCAGACGTCTATCACTGAACCCTTGTACACTGTTTTCCTGTGCTGCACTCTCACGGTTCCATTTGTTTTCTTGTAAACAGGCATTAAACAAACACCACACTGCAGGGCTGTGCAAAAAATAAAAAATGGCGCGGGGTTGCTTGTCAGAGCAGTAATGGTAGCAGGGTGCAACATTCTCAAAGACCACACAAACCACCCACTATAGCGGGGATATGCAATTAGCAGACCACCAGCTGTTGCAAAACTACAAGTCCCATCATGCCTCTGGGTCCCATCATGCCTCTGGGTGTCATGCTTGTGGCTGTCAGTCTTGCTATGCCTCAATGGACCAGCAACAGTTGGAGGTCCGCTAATTGCATATCCCTGCACTATAAGGTATCGGTATCATTTACATATCTAAACGTTATTCGCATATGCAGATTATGTAAATCATCTACATGAAACTGGTGAGAAAACAATTCTGTAAAAATAAATTAAAGAAAGTTAAAAAGCTCCTGTTTTCCTCCAGTGATGATGTAAAAAATAGGATTATGGGGTATAAAAAAGGAGCAAAATAATAACATAAATATAAAGATGTCACAAAAGTCTCTCTGTAAGTACGAATTGGTAGACAGTCCCCCACCCCCACACCTATGTCCTGGGACCACCAACCATCCTTCTCTTGGGGTTGAGCTACTGGCCAATGAACGTCTTAGTGAGGGCAGTACAGCTAACACCACTGACAACACATAAGTACCCCTAGTGAGCAATCACTAGAAAAGGTACAATTTTTGGCACCCCATTATAATGAAAGTAAAAGAAAAAGAAATGACACGTAGAGACCAAAACCAGCCACTAGAGGGCTGAATTTAAAATACATTTTTCACACCTGCCTGTAGGGCCGGGCCTGTTGGCTACAACCAGGGAAACATTTATTAATCCTGGTCATTGTACTGCACAATGGTCACTCCTTCACTTCATTCTCCCCACTTTCCTATTTATTTTACCCCATTGTTTGTAACTTTTTTGTTTGATGTGTTACACGTTTGTCACTGTGTGATGCGTAGAGTGTGGGTCCTTGGGGCTACCTTGAAAATCTTGGGATGAGGAGGTGGACACGACCTTTTGGCTTAATTCACCCTCTCATGGGGTCTCCCTTCGGGGGGGAGCCCCCACTGAGTACTTGGGTGGGTCTGTTTTGGCAGACCCTCCAGAGAAAAGGGGGTCCCGTCTGGTTTTAGAGGGAAGTACATCAGGTCCCCGCCTGGAGCCTAATGCCCCGGGGGATCAGGGTAGAGTCATTCCTATGGGGGACTAGTGTAACACCTGTTGCACGTTTTGTGTCACCTCCTTATGTGTGCGCACGTTTTCTGCCACCGGGTGGAGTTTTTGGTTGTGTGCATTTCACACGCCACAGGCTTTTTAAAAAGAAAAGACAACATATAAGTACCACTAGTGAACAATCACTAGAAAGGTACAATTTTGGACACCCCATTATCATAAAAGGTAAGAAAATAAATCCCTTTTTTTACCTGTAGCTACCGTGGATATCTCCTAATCCTGCCCAGTTTAGGAGATAGCGCCTGAATCGGCAATGTGCCAACGTCATCGGCACATGTGCACTGAAGCAACGGCCCATACGTGCCATTGCTTCAGCTGATGTGCCGTTACCGGCAGCTCCGACGCGCATGACGTCATCACGGCTTCGGCCAATCACAGCGCCGGAGCCCGCGATACCCAGAAATAACTCCGTGTCGCCGGGAACCGCACACTAGCTCGTTATGCCTTTTTTTTAATAGGCAACTACTATGCTGACCTGTAGAGGCCAAAACCAGCCACTAGATGGCAGTACATAACACAAGACATGAAAGGACACATTATAAACAGATGATTCACATCGCTGCCATTGTACCCATTACAGATAAAAAATGAAATTACTTTCCAGGTACAATAATACGCCTTATACAATATTGCAGAAGGAAATTGAAACCTTTTATCTTAAGTACAATAACAACATCTTAGAATATAATTTGACTGACTCAGCCGGGAAGGTTCTACAGCGATCTTCTCGTCTTTGTTGTAGACTCCATTCCTCATTCTGTATTTCACGTTCTCTAAACACGTCTTCCTCTACAGATATCCCTCGCTGTGTTAAAGGAGAAGTACGGGAAAAGCTCATTTGGCTGTACCTCTCGTGGCTCACAGGACTGCAGTCCATTTTGCTGTCCTGTGACCCGTTTTTCAGCAGACAGCGGGCTAAATCCCGCTGTTGGCAGAGAGACAGTCCAGGCTGGGACAAGATCCTGACAATTTGGATCACCCACAACCCCGGACAAGCACCTGGCTTAGCCTCTCAGTGAGTCTATAAGCCAGCGGCCCCCTCCACAGCGAAAGGGGGGGGATGGGGCGGGGGCAGAGAGCCATGAGAACCGAGCGATCTGTGGTCTTTGATCGCTCGGTTCTCAGTCTTAGAGCCGCAGGGGGCTGATGCTGTATCCACCTAGATATGTATGATTCTCGAGAAGAAGAAAAAAAATGCAGAACTTCTCTTTTAAAGGGGTTGTAAAGGTAAACGTTTTTTCACCTTAATGCATTCTATGCATTAAGGTGAACAAACATCTGACAGTGCCGCCCCCCAACCCCCCCGTCTTACTTACCTGACCCCTCGAAAGTCCTGTGCTCACCTCCGACATCCTCTTCGCCGCTTATTGGCTAGAGTGGATGGATTGAAAGCATCGGCTGTATCACGGGAGCGCGCCCGCAAGTACTTCTCACCATGTGAGGGAGCTTGCATGAACGTGAGAAGTACTTGCGGGGGGAAGTCGAGACAGCCGCAGAGGGACACCAGAAGAGCAGGTTCGGGGCCACTCTGTGCAAAACGAGCTGCACGGTGGAGGTAAGTATAACATGTTTGTTATTTTTTTTTTAAAAATCCCTTTACAACCGCTTTAAGTTTTATATCAGATCCCGCTGGTTGTACTCATGTGGAACGAATGTGTTTTCTGCCAGTAAATCCCTTATACAGTCCACTTCCTGTTTCTTGTCTGGTCCTTATCTTAGACTCATGACATCACAGCTCTCTCTCTCTCTCTGGTGAGGGTTTGCCAAGAAGGGAGGGGGAGGAGTCATAGGAAGGCCAATGAGAGCTGCAGAGCTGGAGGTGTGCATCTATGTAAATGAAGGAAGTGGACAGACAGCAGCTTCAGCTTCCCACAGTTAAAATTGCTGCAGCCAGACTCAGTGGGAGGGAGATTTCTGCAGCATTTGTGGCAAGTACAGAATCACAGTATATATATATAAAATAATATGCTAAGTGGTTGGAGGGAAGCTTCAGAATGGCAAAGATGTTTTTATTACAAATGATGTGAGCAGACTGCCATTCCTCTTTAAAACCTGGCCTGTTAGTGGGTCCCGAGGACAGGAGTTGCGAACCACTGCTCTATAGGGTACCGGTATCGTTTACATATCAAAACCTCATTAGTATATGCAGATTATGTAAATTAGCCACAAGTAACTCTGATGAGAAAACAATATAATAAAACAAAAAATAAATAAATAAAACACGTATTTTTCTAAGAAGTAATGTAAAAATAGGATTATGGGGTATAAAAATATAAAAAAAAAAAAAAAAAGAGCAAAATAAACAAATATAAAAAGATGTCACAAAAGTCTCTCTAACCAGAAATTGGTAGACAGTCCCCCACCCCCACACCTATGTCCTGGGACCACCAACCATCCTTCTCTTGGGGTTGAGCTACTGACCAATGAACGTCTTAGTGAGGGCAGTACTGCTAACACCACTGACAACACATAAGTACCTCTAGTGAGCAATCACTAGAAAAGGTACAATTTTTGGCACCCCATTATAATGAAAGTAAAAAAAAGAAAATAATGAAATGACATGAGATAATGACATGTAAAGACCAAAACCAACCACTAGAGGGCTGAATATAAAATGCATTTTTCACACCTGCCTCTAGGGCCGAGCCTGTTGGCTAGAACCAGGGAAACATTTATTAATCCTGGTCATTGTACTGCACAATGGTCACTCCTTCACTTCATTCTCCCCACTTTCCTATTTATTTTACCCCATTGTTTGTAACTTTTTTTGTTTGATGTGTTACACCTCAGTATAATGAAGGTAAAGAAAAGACATGAGATAATGACCTGTAAAGGCCAAAAATAGACACCAGCTGGCACTATATTATTACTAATAATAACAGTACATGATGGAACACATTAATTATTATTTATATAACAGCAACAGTTTGCAATGCTTTTTCTAGGGCCGGCCATCTGGCTAGGGCTAGAGATTTATTTTTATTCCTGGCCAATGGGGCTGCCATGGTATCTCACTATATGGCACACGAACTTATCCACGTCCCTTTCTGGTGTGTTTGTGGCAGCACTTTTTGCACAGCAGGTATGCACCTTCTCACTCCCCCATTAGGTGGGTCTATACCAGAAACCTGTGCAGCAGATACAGGCAACTGCCCTTTTTGTATCACCCAGGAGGGAACTGTTTTCTGGGAGTGCCCCTTTGCACAGGGCCTGTTGAGGGCCTTGGAACCCGAATTTAAAGTGGTGTTGCACATAAAAAAAAAAAAAAAAAGGTAAAAAAAAAAATTTGAATTAATTTTTTATTTTTTTTAACTCACCTCTAAATGGCTGTTGCTAGGGGGTCCCTCATAGTCTGCCTCCTTCAGTGCCTGGGCTCCTGACGACACTTCCCCCTCGGCGCAGGAACGGCTCAGCTCTGCCCCCCCGACGGGTCCCCCTGCACGTGACGGGTCCCAGATGACTGCGCGGCTCAGTTGGCACATGCGCAATGGGTGCCTGGCTGTGAAGCCACAGCTGGGTGCCCACAGTTAGAATGCCAGCCCTGCCAAGGAGAGAACGAGCGGGGCTTTGTTCCCCCGCATCGCTGGACCCTGGGACAGTTAAGTGTCCGATTATTAAAAGTTAGCAGCTGCAGTATTTGTAGCTGCTGATTTTAATTTTTTTTTTTTTTTTTTTTTTTAACCACTACAATACATTCACCCCCTTCCTTCCCAGCCCAATTTTCAGCTTTCATCGCTCTAGCGCTTTCAGTGACAATTGCGCGGTCGTGCTACACTGTACCCAAATGAAATTGTTATCATTTTGTTCGCACAAATAGAGCTTTATTTTGGTGTTATTTATTCACGACTCCGTTTTTTTTTTTTTTTTGCGATATAAGCGCAAAAATAGCGGAAATTTGGGAAAAAAACAATATTTTCTTTTTTCTATTTGAAAAGAAATCCAATAAAATCAAATTTTGTCATAAATTTAAGCCAACATGTATTCTGCTACATGTTTTTGGTAAAAAAAAATTCCGTTAAGTGTATAATAATTGGTTTGTGTGATCACGGACATATGTACGCAAATGATCATGTACATATGTGTGCAGGTGATCACGTACATATGTGTGCAGATAATCATTGGGACATGTGATTTTAGTGGGACATATGTGGGGGACATGTTTTTATTATTAGGGACATGTGTTTTTATTATTTGGGGACATGTATGTTTTGGGGACATGTGTGTTTTGGGGACATATGTGGGGACTGTGTTTGTACTGTGTGGTGTGTTGTGTGTTTACACTACACTGATGATCAGTGAGTAAAAAGCTGTAAAAAGCAGCTCATACTCACTGATCATCAGCCGGCTGCAGCGATCTGCTCTCCTCTCCTCAGCGGTGACTTCCGTGTGAGGAGAGGAGAGCCGATTGCCTAGCAACCGGCTGTTTGTTTACATCAGATGACGGTCGTGATTGGACACGGCCGTCATGTGATCAGGAGGGCCAATCACAGAGCCCTCCTGCCGATCTGAGATGTGCCGTGTCCGGGTGACACGAGCACATCGGGATCGCGCCGCTGCGCGAGCGCGCGCGCGATCCCGCTACTCCTGAAGGACGTTCCTGAACGGCCTGTCAGGAGTAGACGGCTCCCACCCGGCCGTATATATGCATTGGCCGGGTGGGAAGTGGTTAAGGTGAACTCCTCTTTTAAAAGACTTTGTACCACAGACTGCAATCACATACTTCGGTGTGCTGAACGGGAGGACATTGACAGCCCCTGGTGGGTGCTGCTTTAAGGACGCTGTATGGTGAAAGCGCTAGAAAGCGCCTCATCCAACCTGCGGGAGAGAATGTCCATCGAGGACTGTCGCAGACGGGTCCACCGTCTGCTCAGAGACTATAACTTGATGGACTTTAACCACTTCCCATCCAGGCCAATTCTGACATTTTTAAAAATCCTAATTTTTTTGATAGGAAATTACATAGAAACCCCAAACATTATATATGTTTTTTTTTTTTTTTAGCAAAGATCCTAGAGAATAAAATGGCAGTCATTGCAACTTTTTTTTTATCTCGCACGGAATTTGCGCAGCAATTTTTCAAATGCGTTTTTTTTGGGGGGGGGGGGGGGGGGGGGGAGTTTGGTACTTAAAAATCCCCATAGGCGACGCTTTAATTTTTTTTTACCGGTTATATGTTTTGAGTTACAGAGGAAGTCTAGGGCCAAAATTATTGCTCTTGTTCCAACATTTGCGGCGATACCTCACGTGTGGTTTGAACACCGTTTTCATATGTGGGTGGGACTTATGTATGCACTCACTTCTGCATGCGAGCTCACAGGCACAGTGGCGCATTACATTTTTTTTTATTTTTATTATTATTGTTAATTTTACTTTATTTCAGCTTGACACTTTTTCCACCCAAAAATTTTTTTTGATCACTTTTGTTTCTATTACAAGGAATGTAAACATCCCTTGTAATAGGAATATGGCGGGACAGGTGCTCTTTACAGTGAGATTTGGGGTCAATAAGACCTCACATCTCACCACTAGGCTGGGAAGCTTGAAGAAAATAAAAATAAAAATGATCACTGCTTCATCTGAAACGGCGCCTTTTTTTTTTTTTTTTTTTTTTTTGGAATACAGAGGCCGAGCATGACGTCATAACATCGCGCCTGACCTCCGATCAATCATAGAGACTCCGCTGACCATCTGGTCTGCTGGAAATCTCCATTCTGAAGATCTGGGGCTGGCAGATCCTGCGTCCGACTCACCGATCGTAGCCGTGAGTTGGTAGAAGCACCGGAGGGCGGCGGGGGGACGTCCCCTCTCGCCTCCCGTAAGAACGATCGCGCAGCGGAACAGCCGCCATTATCATTCTTATGATGCACGGATTCGCCGGCTTTAAAAGGACGATATCTGAATGATGCTCCTAACTACAGGAGTCATTCAGATATCCTCGCTCACATCCGAGGACGTTATTTTGGCGAACGGCGGGCGGGAATCGGTTAAGGAGGAAGAGGTGGTCTGAAGATTGACACCCCATTATAATGAATTTTTTTTATTATAATGAAATAAAAGACATGAGATAATGACCTGTAAAATTCCAAAATCAGCCACTAGATGGCAGTATAGTATTACACATTTTAAAATGACGATTCACTTCGCTGCTATTTGGATAAAAATCGATGATTAAAACAAAAAAAAAAAACTGATACTTGTGATTTTTAGCATTTAATAAAATGCTTTTGGAATAAAAATCTATCCAAAGATAGTTTTCTATTTAAAATACATTATTTTGTTTATTCAGCATGAAATGGAGCTTAGTTAGTTGTAGCATGAGGCTGTATATTCTGCAATATTTACATTTTTGGTAAACTCATTCAATGAATCCAAGCTAAACACACACTGCATTGATGCATTCACACAATTTCACAGTAACCACGAGATGAAACAAACTTCAGAAACATTCCTTTATCCCATTGTATTGTCTATGTACACTACAAACTGTATGATTGAAATCGGTTCTGATATCACTGTTTTACTAACCTGACAGCTTATTATTCTAAATAGAAAACCTTCATTTTGTTAGCAAATATTAAATATTCTAACTACCAGCAAGAATGAGTCCTTACAGGAAGGGTACTTTTCACGCGTTGGCGGTAAAACGCAGCTAGTTTTAGCGGCGATTTTCAGCCGCTAGCAGGGCACTTTTTAACCCCTGATGGCGGGTGAAAAAAAGGGTTAAACACTCCTGTGTTGTGGCACTTCGGAAGCGCTGCCCATTCATTTCAATGGACAGGGGGCAGTGGAGGCGCGCTGTATACGCCGCTCCCAAACCACGCCAAAGATCCTGCGTGCAGGACTATTTTCCCCCGTCCTGCAAGCGCACCGCCCTAGTGTGAAAGCACTCTATTTTTAGTGCTGAAACGCCTGAAAAGTGCCTCAGTGTGAAAGGGGTCTTAAAGCGGTAGTAAACCCGCAAATTTTTTATTTTTTTTAACACCTGCAAAGCAAAAGGCATAATGAGCTAGTATGCCGATCCAGCTTGCCGACAGTAAAAGGAGGAAGTGCAAAGCGGTGAGCTTATTAACACTTCTCCTGCCGCACTTTTAGCATCCTCAGTCGTCTAGCTTGAGGGACAGATATACTGAAAGTAATCTATACGGCCAACTTGGACAAGGCATGAGAATTTTAAACGGATGAACACAATAAAAGGTCAAACTGAACGGTTCTACGTGGAGTTTTTCTTCTCATGTTTCCGGACTCCCTGATTTGAGGCTTTCCAGCGTTCCTGATCCTTGAGGCTTTCCAGTGTGGATCGTTCCGTGTATGAGACAAGATATTGAAATCGATTTTGATTGAGGCTTGTTTATTTCATCGTTTTGGTGAGTTTAAACCCCAGCGGGGCGTGTGGAGGAATTTGGTGAAAGGGGCACTCACCAGCAGATTACACGTTAGGCCCACCATCTTTATCCACTATGGACTGACCTGCTATCATCATCTCTCATTTTGTCTCTAAGTGTGCGATATTTTATACTTATGATCCGTATGTGTTCATTTACATATGACAGCCAGTCAGAGTGATTCTTCTGACAGGAGCGCCACTTTGATGAATTTTCTATCTGATTGAACAGTTTGAAAGATTTGTCATATACAAGTTGGCTGATTTTTAAGTGGCTGCTGTCTGATATATATTCATATACTATATATTGGTATTATATGATTTTATAACCGTTTGCTGTTATTTTAAAATAGAAACCCATAGCGCTGAGATAGGAGGAAGTAGGGACTGCTATAGATTTTCTTCCTTTTTTTTGCATAACCCCGACTTGTACTTGACAACATTGTCCCTTACTTGTTTGGAGAGTTCCTTGGTCTTCATGGCCGTGTTCGGTTAGTGGTGCCTCTTACTTAGGTGTTGCCGCCTCTGGGGCCTTTCACAAAGGTGTGTCTATGTGATGACAGATCATGTGACACGTAGATTGCACACAGGTGGACATCATTTCACTAATTATGTGATTTCTGAAGGTAATTGGTTGCACCAGAGCTTTTTATGAGCATCATAAAGGGGGTGAATAAATCTGCACATGGCAATTATCAGTTTTTTTATTTCTGAAAAATAGTTTCATGTATATATTTTTCTAATTTTACTTCACCAACTTAGACTATTGTGTTCTGATCACATATAATTTAGATTAAAAAAAAAACATTGAAATAAAAAGGCTTTAATGTAACAAAATAGGTAAAAAGCCAAGGAGGGGGGTGAATACTTTTACAAGGCACTGTATCACAAGAAACTTCCTTCACACGTTCCGCACATCTCCCCAGCTCTGCGGTATCGGCTGGATTAGCAGCAATCACCTTTTACAGCTTCCAAGAAAAGAGAAGAATGAAAGTCAATAGCAGTAAATGAATCCGGTGAACACAACGGTCCCATAAAACGCGCATCACGCCGTCACTGGACGGACACAGGGACATCCAGCGGCTGAGTCAAGGAAAACTCGGGTCTAATTTTCATCACTGTGGTGTAAAATCCACGGCGTGCATTCGTTAGAAAAAACACTGCGCTAAAGTGCATACGTGATTAAAAAAGCTGCTACTGTAACTATGAAATACAAAAAAAAAGTGCATATATCGCTTCTGGCAGCGTATAGCGTCACGACGCACGGTGGTGAACTGCTGCAAATTGTGCTACAACGCATATCGGTTGGCACGGTGCATTGGAGTGCCATTCAGAATGGCACTGCATGACACCCATACATGTAAGGTGTGTTGTGTATATGTACACGTTAACATGTATGTTACCACAACATGACAAAGTGTATGGGCCCCAATAGGATCCATCATATATTTCTGTTTCTATCACAATTATCTAAATTAAAATTTTGTTTCAGATCTTTGATGGAAGTATGGGTATATTTTTAGAATCATACTTACCTAGGTGGATGCAGCATCGGTGCCCCCAACGGCACTAAGGCTGCAAACCGAACGGATTACTAAATTTGCAGGACTCCCTGAGCAGAGAGCTTTGTGTGGCTTCAAAGTAATGTCTGGTACCACGAGTGCTGTGGTTCAAGCCACCAATCCTTACATCACTATGGTGACCTGAAATCGCATAAGGGGTGGCTGATAAAACCACGGAGTGCACAGGAGGACCAGTCGTTCATCGCATATGTCTCAGGGCTGAATGCTTTGAAATTCAAAATGTCCTAATCTGATAAATCCGCCCAGAGCCCTGGCCTCGGCGCCGCAGACGTCCGCCCAGAGCCCTGGCCTCGGCGCCGCAGACGTCCGCCCAGAGCCCTGGCCTCGGCGCCGCAGACGTCCGCCCAGAGCCCTGGCCTCGGCGCCGCAGACGTCCGCCCAGAGCCCTGGCCTCGGCGCCGCAGACGTCCGCCCAGAGCCCTGGCCTCGGCACCGCAGACGTCCGCCCAGAGCCCTGGCCTCGGCACCGCAGACGTCCGCCCAGAGCCCTGGCCTCGGCACCGCAGACGTCCGCCCAGAGCCCTGGCCTCGGCACCGCAGACGTCCGCCCAGAGCCCTGGCCTCGGCACCGCAGACGTCCGCCCAGAGCCCTGGCCTCGGCACCGCAGACGTCCGCCCAGAGCCCTGGCCTCGGCACCGCAGACGTCCGCCCAGAGCCCTGGCCTCGGCACCGCAGACGTCCGCCCAGAGCCCTGGCCTCGGCACCGCAGACGTCCGCCCAGAGCCCTGGCCTCGGCACCGCAGACGTCCGCCCAGAGCCCTGGCCTCGGCACCGCAGACGTCCGCCCAGAGCCCTGGCCTCGGCACCGCAGACGTCCGCCCAGAGCCCTGGCCTCGGCACCGCAGACGTCCGCCCAGAGCCCTGGCCTCGGCACCGCAGACGTCCGCCCAGAGCCCTGGCCTCGGCACCGCAGACGTCCGCCCAGAGCCCTGGCCTCGGCACCGCAGACGTCCGCCCAGAGCCCTGGCCTCGGCACCGCAGACGTCCGCCCAGAGCCCTGGCCTCGGCACCGCAGACGTCCGCCCAGAGCCCTGGCCTCGGCACCGCAGACGTCCGCCCAGAGCCCTGGCCTCGGCACCGCAGACGTCCGCCCAGAGCCCTGGCCTCGGCACCGCAGACGTCCGCCCAGAGCCCTGGCCTCGGCACCGCAGACGTCCGCCCAGAGCCCTGGCCTCGGCACCGCAGACGTCCGCCCAGAGCCCTGGCCTCGGCACCGCAGACGTCCGCCCAGAGCCCTGGCCTCGGCACCGCAGACGTCCGCCCAGAGCCCTGGCCTCGGCACCGCAGACGTCCGCCCAGAGCCCTGGCCTCGGCACCGCAGACGTCCGCCCAGAGCCCTGGCCTCGGCACCGCAGACGTCCGCCCAGAGCCCTGGCCTCGGCACCGCAGACGTCCGCCCAGAGCCCTGGCCTCGGCACCGCAGACGTCCACCCAGAGCCCTGGCCTCGGCACCGCAGACGTCCACCCAGAGCCCTGGCCTCGGCACCGCAGACGTCCACCCAGAGCCCTGGCCTCGGCACCATAGACGTCCACCCAGAGCCCTGGGTGGATGAACCACTTGTGGGGAGAGACTTTTCTACTCAGGCTGCGGTTGTTTTCCCAAAAGGAAATAAAATGTAAATTTTGCACACCATTTGTTATGATGCACTGGGATTGTATTGAGATGACTTAAACTGAAGGTTGAGTTGGGCTTTAACAAACTCAAAAACAACATTCACTCTGCATTAGACGGACTACAGAGAACAACTGAAGTCTACATGAAGTCACAAACAAGGTTCCCAATCTGGAAGTTTCCACCCCGTATTTACAATTTACGTCACACCTCAGTTATGGATGACACGGCTAATCATTGACTGACTCCGGGTTAATGTACCTCTTGCCCCAACACGTTTGTTCAGGCTTGAAGAATGGAATTTAATAGCAGGAAGTTTATGGTGATGATGACAAGGGAATACAACATAAACAAATCAGATAACCGAGAACGAGAAGAAAAAGTAGAGCAGGAAGCTCTGACCATGGAGGACAGAGATCAGCGACTCTCTTGTATGATCCAATATAATAGATTACATAAATGTCATGCGACTGCAAAGAGGCTGCAGGAGATCAGCCAAAAAGGTGAAAAAAAATAAAGTTGCAATCTATAATGGAAACAGTTTATGATGAGGCAATGTACCGATCAAACCGAACAGCGTTCAGTTATAGTTTATATTTACTTTACTCTGATTGGCTTTGTGTCTTTGGCCTGTGAACTATTGTGGAAAGCCAGTGGATCACAGATATTGTGTGCCGGCACCTCGGACCCCACATGGCACCCTGGTTAATTCTCAGCGAGAGAACTCAACGTATCCCATAGCGCTCAACTGTCCCAGATTTCGAGGGACTGTCCCTCTATTCCTCATTTGTCCCTCATTTTGGTCTCATCTATATAGGTTGTATATAAAATGCACTTTTTAAGTATCAAAAAGTGTTTTCCAGAGCTAAACCTTTCATCTAATTTTTAAATTGCTGCATTTGTAAATTCCAAAAGCCAATATAAAGGAATAGTAGTGGTAAAAAAAAGCACTCTTGTTTTTTTTTGTACAATTCTCCTTTAATGGGGCGTGGCAAGGGGTGTGTCTCCTATGCCTGCATACTTTTGCTGATAGGTGTCCCTCATTCCCATCTCAAAAAGTTGGGAGGTGTGACATCCCTAACATCTAATGCCACGTACACACGATCAGAATTCCTTGCCAGAAAAAGATCGATGAGAGCTTTTCATCGGAAAATGCGGCCGTGCGCACGCTCCGTCGGAATTTAACTGTCCGAATCTCCGTCAGCCAAAAAATTGATAGCACGTTCTCAAAATTTTCAGACGGAAAAAATTTCTATGGGAAATTTCCGATCGTGTGTATTCAATTCCGACACGCCAAAAATCACGCATTGCTCAGATTCAACTAGGAGACGGAAGCTATTGGCTACTGACTATTCAACTTCCTTTTTCTAGTCCCATCGTACGTGCTGTACGTCACCGCGTTCTAAACGATCGGAATTTGGTGTGACCGTGTGTAGGCAAGACAGCTTGAGTGGAATTCCATTGGGAAAACCATCAGAGCTTTTTCCCGATGAGAATTCCGATCGTGTGTAAGCTTAATTCAAAGTAGAACTAAAAGGCAAAACTTTTATTTTTAGTGTGGGACAGGGATAAAAAAAACAAAAAAAAAAACACTTTCCAATTTTTTTTTCCTGTTCGAGAGATTCATCTTCTATTTGTCCCGTTTATCATCATCATTGAAAGCGAAAGTAAAAGAAAGTCCCAAATTTTGGGTTGTCCCCAGAAAAGCAATAGAGGGCAAATCTCCCAAAGGGGGAACACTATTTCTGGTGGTCAGGGGGTCCCCAAGGAATTCCCTCAATTTGCAGGGATTTCCTCTCATTTCCTGTTTGGCTATGAGGCAGGAAGTGAAGAGAAATCTCCCCAACTGAACACGAATGGAGGAAAAAAAAAAATGGAAAAAACGAAGTATCAAGACTAAAACTGTCTCAATCATCAATAACTGTTTTAATTCTTATACTGCTAGCATTAGTAAATGGATAGAATGCTATATTCACTGGTTTTAAACGTTCCCTCCCCCCTTCAGTGTCTTCCTACAACTCCACCAGGTGAGCAGAGATATAGAAAACAAAAAGGAAGGGGGGGGGGGGGGGATAAGTTGAAGGTCCTCTTTAAGAAGAGAGAGCTGATCTACACCACAGCTTAAATTATTAAGCAGTACATTCAGAGTGCCCTCAGGAATAAATCCCTACTCTCACAGATCAGCATTCAGATACAAAGTTCTGAGTATAGTGGGCAGTATAGTACCATACAATGCCAGGCCACACACCATGGTCAACCTGCCATCAATATGCCAACACTTTTTTTTTTTTTACAGCCCAAACATCAGCACAGGAGGCAATGCCCCCTGGCATGTGATATAAGAAAAGCACCAATCACTGGTTCTGAAATTTTAACCATTTGATGACTGGGCACACATTGTATATATAGTCTGCTACAGATGGCACCTCACAATAATAATTAACACAGAAATCCAGACCCACAATGCTCAGCCATATGGGTGAAGTGAGGGCAGAGAAGCAGAGGCCTCAACCCAACAACCAAATCTTCAACATATACGAGTACTTTAAAGTCGCACCATTAACCCTTTAAAAACACGATAAACCCAGGAGATGGACTTTAACCACTTGAAGTCCAAGCCTTTTTTCTGACACTTTGTAATCAGTAATATGTGTATTTTTTTTTTTTTTTAAGCAGAGGCCCTAGTGCAGGATGGGGCAACCTGGGGGCCCCCCAGCTGATGTGGAGCTACGTTTCCCATGAAGCATTGCAAGGCTAGCAGTTACAATGACTCCCAGAGGTATGATGGGACTTGTAGTTCTGCAACAGCTGGAGGGCCCCAGGTTGCCTCCCCCTGTCCTAGTGAATAAATTGATGGGTTTTGTAATTTTTTTTTATGTCACACAATATTTGTGCAGCAGTTTTCCAAATATTTGGGGAAAAAATACACTTTAATGAATCTTATTGCACACACACACACACAATATAACAGCCATTTTTCGTAAATATAAAATATGGCATTACACTGAGTAAACAGATACATAACATGTCACGCTTTAAAATAGCGCACGCTCATGAAATGGCGACATACTTTCCCACCGGCGTCACTTTACAGGTTACATGTTTACAGTTACAGAGGAGGTCTGGTACTAGAATTATCCCTCTCGCTCTGAGATTCGCTGCGATACCTCAGATGTGTACTGCGATCACTTTCTAGACTAACGCACGCAAGCGAATTTATGAGCGAGCACAGGGGGCGGGGGTGCTTTAAAAAAAAAAAAAAAAAGAATAAATAATGTATTTATATATTTTAGAGTTTCTTTTAAATAAAAAAAATAAAAAATGTATCACTCTTATTGCCGTTACAGTGAATGAAAACATTCCGTGTACCAGCAAAAGACAGTGACAGGTACTCTTCATGGAGAAATCTGAAGTCTATTAGACCGCTCCTTTGCTCTAAGACCCATTTCACACTGGGGTGTTTTTCAGGCGTTTTTCATGCGCTTTAGCGTTAAAAAAAGCGCCTGAAAGAAGCTGCAACTGCAATCCCAATGTAAAAGCCCGAGTGCTTTCACACCAAGATCCCTTTCACACTGGGGCGTTTTTCAGGCGCTTTAGCGTTAAAAAAAAGCGCCTGAAAGAAGCTGCAACTGCAATCCCAATGTAAAAGCCCGAGTGCTTTCACACTGAGGCGCTGCGCTGGCGGAGCGTCAAAAAAAAGTCTTGCAAGCAGCTTCTTTGCAGCGCTTTTGGAGCGGTGAATACAACGCTCCTAAAACGGCCCTTCCCATTGAAATCAATGGGAAGCGCTTGTAAAACGCCCGAAAAACGCCTGAAAAACGCTACTGGCAGCAGCATTTTGTGGGCACTTTTAACCCTTTATTTGGCCACTAGTAGGGGTTAAAAGCGCCCCATTAACGCTCGAAAAACGCTGGTAAAGCGCTGCTAGTTTAAGCGGCGCTTTACGAGCGTTTTTCGGGCGCTGACATTTCACATTGGGACTGCAGATGAGGCTTCTTTCAAGCGCTTTGCAGGCGCTTTTTTTTTTTTAACGCTAAAGCGCTTGAAAAGCGCCTGAAAAACGCCCCAGTGTGAAAGGGGTCTAAAAGTTCCGGATCACACCACAATCGGTGTTGTTCAGATGCTGTGCCCATTTTAAAAATGGCGCAGTTTACATCCGGGTAACCAGAAGTGATGTCGCTTCCCGTTTTCTATACCACAGAGAACATCAGAGACCTTCCAGTCCTCAATGATCTCTGTGGTGAGCCAGGAGAGGCAACAGCAAGCACCGCGAGGGGGCGCGGCCAGATTTTGGGCCACTTTTCCTTTGGTAATGGATATCTCCTGATTTTTTTTTTTTAGAAAACATTTATCAAATAAAAGCACAATCTGTCCTGAAAAAAATAAAAAATAAAAAGCGGTATAATAATTCACCAGCATACAAAGTAGTTGCGATGAGTTGTACAGTTTTACAAACACAAATCAAAGTTGCAAAATTTGGTGTGGGCATTGAGGTTTGTATAACCCTCCGTCATGAAGGGGTTAAACACGACTTCTTTGCCGCGGACCGGTTATAGGTTTCCCCGCGGCCTTCTCAGCCAGATTGTTTGGTGATCAAATTACAGTTGTATAAAGAATGTCTAAGAATTTCCAATGACCTCAACTTACATCCCAGTTGTTGGGTATCTGAGGGGCTCTCTTTAGGTCATTAACCATTTAAAGCCGACCTTCCGGTGTTCTGGCATATTCAGTCCGGCCATCATATAGTGTCCGCCCCATACTGCGCATGCGCAGTACGGAGCAGAAGAAGCTTCGGAAAACCTCCGAAGATGAACGGCGCCTGCGCCGTGAGTGGAGGTGGTAGCCCCCCCATCCAAGCGGGCATAGGACTGGCAAAATTACAGGGCCCCTTGCAGGCTCGCTTCGCTCGCCACTCTTCGGGCTCGGCCTCGCTGCGCTCGGCTCTTTTATATTCCTACTCTATGTCCACTTGGATGGTAGGGATAGAACCTGGACTCACGGCGCAGGCGCCATTCATCTTCGGCTATTTTCGGAATCTGTGTGTGCTGTGTACTGCGCATGCGCAGTACACAGCGGACACTATCCGATGGGGTACTGTATATGATAGGACACCGACATTTTTTTCATCTTTCCATCTATTTAATCTTCTGCCCTTGTTGTTGTTTTAACTTTGGAGAATAAGGCCTCTTTCACACGGGGCGGATCAGTAATGATCCTCCCCGTGAAGATCCGCTCGCTCAGCGGGGATCGCTCCGTTGTCCCCGCTGAGCCGGCGGCGGACAGGGCGGTCTCCGCACACTGTGCAGGGACCGCCCTGTCAGCTCTCCATTCTCCTCTATGGGGATCGGATGAGCACGGACCGTCTGTCCGTGTTCATCCGATCCGCTCTGCAGACGGATAGAAAAATAGGATTTTCCTCCGTCTGCAGAATCGGACTGTTGCGGACGAAATCGGGTGTCTGCGGATGCTCATCCGCAGACACCCGCTATCCCATAGGGATGAATGTATGTCCGTATTTCATCCGCAAACGGATGGATGAAATACGGACATATCATCCGCATGTGTGAAAGGGGCCTAAAACACTTTCTGCCAGTAAATCCCTTATACAGCCCACTTCCTGTTTCTTGTCTGGTCATTAGCCTAGGCTTATGACATCATCATCATGCACAGCTCTCTCTCAGAAGTTTGCCAGGAGGGAGGGGGGGGAATTATAAGAGGGCCAATGAGAGCTGCAGAGCTGGAGGTGTGTGTGCGTAAATCCAGGAAGGGAAAGGCCAGGCTCAGCGCACGGCTTGACAGTTCAGTTGAGAGGTGACTTAAAGGGACAGTTCACCTTTACAAAAACAAAAAAAACTGCCTATGCAAATAATGGGTGTCTGCAGATAAAAACAAACAGTGCAGCTCTGACTAAAGTTAAATAATAATACCCTTGGCTATAGGTGTACGCCCTTTACTTACCTCCTGAAGCCCGACTGGAATACTCCCAGAATGTTGCTAAGTGAGGCCTAGTCATTACTGCTCACCTCCATCACAGGAGCGATGGCCTAAATTTATGAAATTCTTTTTACATTTTTTTTGTTGGATTATGTTTTATAGCAGAAAATAACTTTTTTTTTTTTAAATTGTTGGCCTTTGTTTATAGCGCCAAACCCCCCCCCCCCCCCAAAAAAAAATGGGGGGGAAAAATGCAAAGGTGAAATACCACCAAAAGGAAGCTCTATTTGTGGGACATCAACATTATTTGGGTAAAGCGTAGCACGACTGTGCAATTGTCAGTTAAAATATTGCAGTGCCGTATCGCAACAAATGGCCTGGTCATGAAGGGGGTGGGGGGGTAAATCTTCCAGAGGTCAGGTGGTTATTTAGCGATGCACTACATAGACATTCACTTACACATACGCTGACACTTTATCTTGATAAACTGGTCCTAACACTGTCCATAAACAGTGAGATTTAATTTGGTTGGTTTTCATAACAGTCATGTGATACTATTTTATTTCGGGTGCTGTAAGATTGGTCACCTAATGCAAATCTCTTCGTCTATTTTGTGGAACTGACCAATGAAACGTTTCCTTTGTACTGCCGTCTACTGGTACTCATCTGTCCCACATGAGCTGCAGCAGAGCCGGTGTCCTATCACATACAGTCCCCCATCGGATAGTGTCCGCTGTGTACTGCGCATGCGCAGTACACAGCACACACAGATTCCGAAAATAGCCGAAGATGAACGGCGCCTGAGTCCAGGTTCTATCCCCGCCATCCAAGTGGACATAGAGTTGGAATATAAAAGAGCCGAGCGCAGCGAGGCCGTGCCCCAACCGTGGCTAGCGGCCCTCTGATTTTCCCAGCCCTATGTCCACTTGGATGGTGGGGCTGCGCAAACTGTTGGCGCTATATAAATCCTGTCTAATAATAATAATTATAATAATTATAATAACCTTCCACTTTGCAGTTTTTGATTTTTTTTAAGCGAGAGGAATGGCCGAAGCAGCTTTTATAGCTGTACTTCTCTTCTGGGTCAATCGATCCAGAGTCTGCAAATAGCGCAATTGCCTGCTGTCGTCACAGAGCCACTCCAGTCTCTGGAAGGATCCTGACAATATTGTCCTGATCCTGAGGGCCGAGGTACTTGTGGACATCGCTGGATCTAGGAGGGTTCTCAGGTAAGTATTAGGGGGTCGAGGGGGACTGATGCACATAGAAGGGCTTTTTATCTTAAAGCACAGAATGCATTAAAAGGGGTTGTAAAATCTTGCGGATTACATTCTATGCATTGAGGAGAAAAACCTCTTGGCGTCCCGAGGGGAGAGAGCGCGCCCCCGAACTGGCGTCCCCGAGGGGAGAGAGCGCGCCCGCCCGAACTGGCGTCCCCGAGGGGAGAGCGCCCGCCCGAACTGGCGTCCCCGAGGGGAGAGCGCGCGCCCGAACTGGCGTCCCCGAGGGGAGAGCGCGCGCCCGAACTGGCGTCCCCGAGGGGAGAGCGCGCGCCCGAACTGGCGTCCCCGAGGGGAGAGCGCGCGCCCGAACTGGCGTCCCCGAGGGGAGAGCGCGCGCCCGAACTGGCGTCCCCGAGGGGAGAGCGCGCGCCCGAACTGGCGTCCCCGAGGGGAGAGCGCGCGCCCGAACTGGCGTCCCCGAGGGGAGAGCGCGCGCCCGAACTGGCGTCCCCGAGGGGAGAGCGCGCGCCCGAACTGGCGTCCCCGAGGGGAGAGCGCGCGCCCGAACTGGCGTCCCCGAGGGGAGAGCGCGCGCCCGAACTGGCGTCCCCGAGGGGAGAGCGCGCGCCCGAACTGGCGTCCCCGAGGGGAGAGCGCGCCCGAACTGGCGTCCCGAGGGGAGAGCACTACTCCGACAGGGCACTTGAGAAGAGAAGTGCCACTGAGGGACCCCAGAAGAGGAGGATCGGGGGCCACTCTGTGCAGTTGGTTTTGCACAGAGGTGGTAAGGACTATATTTGCTTGTTAAAAAAAAAGAAAAAAAAAGTAACGTTTACATATCCTTTAACATAAAAAAAACCTTCTGACTTTACAACCCCTTTAAGGGTTTAAAATCACTTTAAATAAAACCTGAGCTTTTTCTTTTCTTATAATATTCCTGTTATTTTATTGTTTTCTGCATATACCAGACGTCTGTACCATACGTTTTTTACTCAAAGCTGAACAGGGACACACGTTACAGGATGACAACACATGAGCACAATATTGAGAAAGCCGTATCCCCCATAGTAGGAAGTGCTTGGAGAAGGTCTTTTATGGCAGGATCACCAGGGATTATTTTAATAAAAGCTGCAGATCTGAACAACACTGAAACCTATTGAGAATATACGAACATGTTAAAAGCTCTCATGAGATTCAGGCAATTGGGTTAAGACCTAATTTTTCTGAAAACGCGTTGTTGAAGGTGATAAGTTTTCATGTGAAAAAGGAGGGGTTGTTATATACGTGCATCAAAAATCAGAATGTTAAATTAAGCTGCAACGGCTCCGTGTGTAAATCAGGAAGAAAGTGGCGAGGCCTCCTTCTGGTACATTCTAATAATGAAATATTCATGGCGGGCAGAGCGATCGTTTGTCAGCAGCAGTTTGGAGAAAGTTGTAGTGGGAGTGAAAATAAAAGGTGCGGAGAGGGTGAGAAGCCGGCTGAGAAGGCTGCGGGCACACGCTGGGAACACATGTGCCGTCTTCTGCCGCATGTCTTCCTGAAAATAGACGCCTCCAAATAGATCGGCATCACCGGCGCTAACAGGAGGCGGCCATGCCACGGCTTACAAGGGGCGCAACGTGATACCTATTCAATCATCCAATCATCAGCTCTGATATAATGCTACAGGATACGGCAGTGACAAGGAAACTGTAGTAAAGCCCATAGCAACCGGATTATTTTACATTTCCTTTAAATGAAGGCGAACTTAAGAGCTCACTTACACTTCTGCATTTAAGAAAATAAAAAAACAAAAACACCACCAAGTATAATGTGTGTCATCTTTGACACACTTTATGAAATGATTCTCCATATAAAAGTGAAAGTGCCCAGTAAGCATGTGGTTAAGTTAGAGTTTATTTGGGCTTTAAAGCTGAATTCCAGGAATTCAGCAACTTTTCAAAGTGGCGTGGATCGGGCCAGATGTCGGGGCCTCGCTCTAACGTAAGTATTTCATAATGAGCTAGTATGCGGTGCATACTAGCTCATTATGCCTTTTGCTTTGCAGGTTTAAAAAAAAAAAAATTGCGGGTTTACTACCGCTTTAAATGACAATTGCGCGGTTATGCTAAACTGTACCCATATGACATCTTTTTTTTTTTTTTAGAGACAGCTTTCTTTTGGTGGTATTTAATCACCACTTCGGTTCTTTATTATTTTTTCAAAATTTCTAAAGTTTCTGTTGTAACATTTTGCAAAATAAGTAATTTTGCTCCTTCAGCAATAGGGACTGATGAGGGACTGATGAGGCTTCATTGATGATCAATGCCCTGATTATCTGTGTACATCTCCCCATTTAGGATTACCGATGTGACGGCACGTGAGGAAACGAGAACAGATAACCGGCAACTCTGCATACACTGATCAGCTGCGATTGGACACAGCTGACCACGTGTTAAAGTGCCCCTGTGATACAAGTACATGATACAGCAGCCACATATCAGGAATATGAAGTGTTAGGGTAACAAACGCTTTAAGTCTAACAAGGTGCCCTGCTATGCCCGCCCCCTCCCCTGCTTCTGTTCATTCACAGAAGCCTTTGCATTATATCAACTCATTTATAAAATGGGCATCTGTGAATGGCCAGCAGAGGGGAGGGGTGGGTATAGCTGATCACTTTTCTCCTCTGAAAGCTGGAGTGTTTCCTGTGGGAAATGCAATAAAAGTCACATATAAGTAATAATATCCAAGTCCCAGAGGTGACATGCACCTAATTGGACTCAACTCTGTGCGGCTGCACATTTTGAAAAGTTGCCCCTGTGATTGGCCCTTTACCATGATCTCTGATCGGCATGGTTCCGAGAGGACATCAATGGATGGCCTCCCGGGACAAGAGACACGCACTGTAGCAGTGTTTCGGCTATGGCATTGTTAGAAAGTGGTTAAAGGGCTAAAAACAGGCTTTGGGCTTGTGTTGCTGGCATTAGTTTGAGTTTCTTCTGAGATCATTCAGAATTCACAGAAGCATCCGACCTGTAGATGACCCCCTTCTAAACTGCACCTGACCTGTAGATGACCCCCTTCTAAACTGCACCTGACCTGTAGATGACCCCCTTCTAAACTGCACCTGACCTGTAGATGACCCCCTTCTAAACTGCACCTGACCTGTAGATGACCCCCTTCTAAACTGCACCTGACCTGTAGATGACCCCCTTCTAAACTGCACCTGACCTGTAGATGACCCCCTTCTAAACTGCACCTGACCTGTAGATGACCCCCTTCTAAACTGCACCTGACCTGTAGATGACCCCCTTCTAAACTGCACCTGACCTGTTGATGACCCCCTTCTAAACTGCACCTGACCTGTAGATGACCCCCTTCTAAACTGCACCTGACCTGTAGATGACCCCCTTCTAAACTGCACCTGACCTGTAGATGACCCCCTTCTAAACTGCACCTGACCTGTAGATGACCCCCTTCTAAACTGCACCTGACCTGTAGATGACCCCCTTCTAAACTGCACCTGACCTGTAGATGACCCCCTTCTAAACTGCACCTGACCTGTAGATGAACCCCTTCTAAACTGCACCTGACCTGTAGATGAACCCCTTCTAAACTGCACCTGACCTGTAGATGACCTCCTTCTAAACTGCACCTGACCTGTAGATGACCTCCTTCTAAACTGCACCTGACCTGTAGATGACCTCCTAAACTTCACCTGACCTGTAGATGACCCCCTTCTAAACTGCACCTAAACTGTAGATGACCCCCTTCTAAACTGTACCTAAACTGTAGATGACCTCCTTCTAAACTGCACCTGGCCTGGCGATGACCACCTTCTAAACTGCACCTGAGGATGACCACCTTCTAAACTGCATCTGACCTGTGGATGACCACCTTCTAAACTGCACCTGACGATGACCACCTTCTAAACTGCACCTGACCTGTAGATGACCTCCTTCTAAACTGCACGTGAACTGCAGATGACCTCCTACTAAACTGCCTTTGACCTGCTTTAAATGGGTTTTCCATAGACTTGAATGAGAACATCTGTAGACACAGACCTCAAAAACAGCTAAATGCATTTTAGGTGCAAAGAAAAGAAAACTTGTGCAAAGTCTTACAGTTGGTTTGCTTTGGCTAGACAGACACAGCCATGTCATGTCCCAATATGACACCTGTGTGGGTGCATGTCCCCATACTGACCCTGGGTACATTCAGGGCTGTGAATGGATCCTTAAACAATACTTCTCCCCCTCCCCTCTCCCCATCCCCCATGGAATGTATACAAATAACACCCCCAAAAGAAGAAAGGACATCTGGGTGATGACTTTTTAACATGACATGGTAATCATTGGTAATGTGACACAAACGTACATGTGACTACCTAAACTACTATTAAATAATATATTACCCAGAATTCCTCTTTCAGCCACCAAACAAAAAAAAATCGGCCAGCAATCTGCCAATGTCAGTCTGGACACCACTACTACAGAGCCAAAATCAAAAAGCCCACCTCATTTCTTAGGCCTCTCACATGTGATCCTTAGAAGGACTGCAGTCTCCCGTCACATGATTCTTAGTTATGTAACTTCTCCGATTAGAGACTGAATACTTGTCCTTCACAGGCTCTGGAGTCGGAGTTCCTTAAATATCACACTGACGGCAGGGAGGTCGTTTTATGGAAAGAGACCACCACACTGCCTGGGTGAAGAATGTGGACGGGGGTTGGGGGGGGTGGATGTGCTATGCTAATGAATGTTAATGTTTTACTGTTGAGACTAAAGTGTATTTTGGGAGGAAAGAAAAAGCTGGAATCTGATTGGTTGCTTATTTTCCCCATAGGGTTTATAATATTTGTCGTACATTGATCCGTCGTAACTTCTGATCACGTGATCAGTGATAACGGTGACAATCCACCTGGGACGGGACACCGGGCTGGCAGATCTTTTGTCTGCTTGGAATGTGAATGGCGGGTGTGTGTGAGAAGCGATGTATACACGTCACTCTCCTCAGGTTAATGACTGCGGCCACCAGCTGAGCGGTGACAATCATCGCTCACATGAGCCGTGTGAGGAGTGTAAACATGGAGGAGGTTCCCGGCCTGGTAAACAGGAAACAGGAGCAGATTCCAGCTCAGCTTCACCCAACCTAAAGAGAACCAATCATAACTGTGTTCATGTCAGAATCTTCAGTCTGTATTTATTACAAATGAGCAGGCTTGTCTACGAAAGATGTGTTACTCCCCACCTTAAAGAGGAGCTCCAGGCTCTTGCAGAATATTTTTTTTAAAGTGAGCAGCTACAAATCCTCTGGCTGCTGACTTTAATATTAGGACCCGTACCTGTCCAGGAATCCAATCGGGTGCCACCGCTGCCAACTCCACTAAGGGAAACCGGCAATGAAGCTTGATAGCCGGTTCCCTACTGAGCTGTCCAAATAGGCAGGCGGCGGAGTGGGGGGTTGGGGGGCTGGGAAGGGGGGGACCCACTCCCCCCAAAAAAGGTGTCAAATGTGGCAGCTGATGGGGGGGGGGGGGGGGGGGACAGATAGGCGGAGCTTCTCCTTTTGGGTGGAGCTCCACTTTAAAAGTGGAAGCAGACCCTCCTATGGTTTTCAGCCAAGGAAGCTGCCATCTTGGCCTCCGTTTAAACTGCAACTGCCATGATGCTGCACATGTGATCGGGTAGGACACCAGCCATTGGATGGTCTGACAGTTTGGTTGAGAGCACAACCACCGACAGTTAGCAAGCCCAGCATACTGGTAATGCAACAGTTTTTTTGAAGCTGTTAAATTGCTAGGTTTACTTCCGCTTAAGGCTGGGTTCACACCGCTGCGGCAGCGAGAACCGGATGTGATTCACACCGCACTGCAGTGCAAATCACATCCGATCTCTGTGCGATGCGAGTTCAGCCATACAGATAGTATGGCTGAATTCGCATCGCACCCGCCCCAAACTCGCACAGGACCCTTTTTTGGTCCGCAGCATAATCGGATCGCATTGGGTGTTCACACCATGCGATCCGATTCCTGTCCGAGTTTGCAGATCGCACTGCGATATGCGAACTGATCTGGAGGTATCATTAACATTTCACTGACACTCCCAGCAGTCCGCGTAGGGCAGTGAGAACTGCCGGCGGGAGGCATGCGATGCGAGAAAACACCGCGGATTTGCGGCGTTCCCACATCGCTCTGGTGTGAACCCAGCCTTAGACCCCTATCACACTGAGGCATTTTTCAGGAGCTAAAAGGGAGGGGAAAAAAATAGCACCTGTAAAGTGCTTTCACACTGGGGGCGGGGCGCTTGCAGGACGTTAGGAAAAGTCCTGCAAGCAGCATCTTTCGGGCTGTGCAGGAGCCGTGTATACACCGCCCCTGCCATTGAAATCAATGGGCAGCTCTTCGGCAGTGGTGATTTGAGGGCGCTTTGAACTCTTTATTTGACCTCTAGAGGGAGGTTAAAAGCATCCTGCTAGCGGCCCGAAAAGCGCCGCTATAACAGCGGTAAAGTAAAGTAAAAAAAAAAAAAATGTAAAAAAAATAAAAATTAAAAAACAAAATTAGCGGCGCTTTACCATTGTGAAAGTAGCCTTAACCCACTTAAGCCCCGGACCAATTTTGCTGACCAAAGACCAGAGCACTTCTCGTGATTCAGCACTCCATCATTTTAACTGACAATTGCGCGGTCGTGCGACGTGTCTCCCAAAACAAAATGGACGTCTTTTTCCCCCCCCACAAATCGAGCTTTCTTTTGGTGGTTTGCGCTATAAACAAAAAAATAGTGACAATTTTGAAAAAATACTTTTTTTTTTTGCTTTTTGCAATAAATATCCCCCAAAAAAATAAAATAAAAAATTTTTCCCTCAGTTTAGACCGATACGTATTTGTCTACATATTTTTGGTAAAAAAAAACAAAAGCGCAATAAGCGTTTGGTTTGCGCAAAATTTATAGCGTCTACAAAATAGGGGATAGTTTTATGGCATTTTTATAAAAAAAATTTTTTTTTACTAGTAATGGTGGCGATCAGCGATTTTTATCATTACTGCTACATTATGGTGGACACGGACATTTTTGGCGCGATTTTTGGACCACATTTATACAGCGATCAGTGCGATTAAAATTGCATTTACTGTGTAAATGTGACTGGCAGTGAAGGGGTTAACACTAGGTTAGCGCTGTAGGGGTTAAGTGTGTCCTAGGGATGTGTTCTAACTAAGGGGGGATGGGCTGTGACACGTCACTGATGACAGCTCCCGATCACAGGGAGCGCCGATCAGTGACACTGTCACTAGGCAGAACGGGGAGATTCTTGTTTACATCAGCATCTCCCTGTTCCTCCTCTCAGTGAGACGATCGCGGATATCCCCGCAGACAGAGCCCGCAGGACCCGCAACCCGACTCACGGAGATCCCAGCTGGCGCGCACGCGATGGCACGGCAGCAAATTCAAAGGGATGTACAGGTACGCCCATTTTCCCAACCGTGCCATTCTGCCGACGTACATCGGCGTGCGTCGGTCGGGAAGTGACATCTTCCTCTTTAATTGTAGGCTTACCTGTAGGTACTGTAAAATATCTCCTAAACCTGCACCGTTTGAGATATTCACTATATACACACTAGTGCCAACGTAATCGGTGCATGCACATTGAAAGGAACACCCCCCCCCATCCCCCGCCCTGCTCGTGCCATTTCTTCAGGACTCATGCCATGACCGGCAGCGTCACATGCGTGGGAGTGACGTCATTGTGGCTCCGGCCAATCACAACGCCGGAGCCTGCGACCCTGGAAGAAACTCCTGGAAAGAGGTCGGCTGTGTGAGCATCGTTCTAAGGCAAGTATTTCATAATGAGCTAGTACTAGTAATGCGTACTAGCTCATTATGCCTTTGTCTTTCAGGTTTTTGGGGGGGGGGGTTTTGTCATTTTTTTTCCCGGAAGTTCACAACATCTTTAAAACTGGTAGTAAACCCAAAAAATAAAAACCTGCAAGACAAAGGCATAATGAGCTAGTACGCATAGCATACTAGCTCATTATGTATTACTTACCTTAGATTGAAGCCCCCGCAGCGGTTCTCGTTCACCCCTCCGGCCGGCGACATTGCTCCCGGAGTTACTTCCTGGTATCTCGGGCTCCGTTGCTGTGATTGGCTAGAGCCGCGATGACGTCATTCCCACGCATGCGCGTGGAAGCCGCTGGTAACAGCACAGTCTAACTGAAGCAACGGCACGTACGTGTCATTGCTTCCGTGTGCATGTGCTGATGACGTCGGCACATGAAAATGCAGGGGATATCTCCTAAACCGTTCAGGTTAAGGAGATATCCGGGGTAGCTACAGGTAAGCCCAATTATAGGCTTACCTGTAGCAAGAAGCGTGCTGTAAGGGCTTACAACCACTTTAATTAGCTGTACATACTTTGAGGTGAGCTTAGGTTTCTTGCAGACAAGTGGTCAGGGGGCATCCGAGCCAAAGTTTTACCACCCTCTAGCTGCCCCCCCCCCAAAACTGCAAAATAACAGCCAGATGGGGCTATGTATATGCCGTGGCTGCAGCATTTTTTTACTTAAAGTGGTTGTAAACCTCAGGCCTATAATGTGAGCAAAGCATTTCTCTCTATAGTGTGTACTTGCCTCAGTCCAGAGCACTAAGGGGTTTATCTACTAAAACCAGAGTGTGCAACATCAGGATCACGTCTTCATAGTAGTAGCCAATCAGCTTCTCACTTCAGCTTGTTCAATGAAGCTTTGGAAATAAAACCTGGAAGCCAATTGGTTTCTATCCAGAAGTGACCCTGATTTTGCACTCCCCAGCTTTAGTAAATAACCCCCAAGGGTAATTTCTGTCTCCTCCCTCTTTCCTTTGCGATCGGCATGAATCACTTCAGATAAGTTTCCCTTGACAACAAGAGAAAAAAAAAAAAAAAAGGTGACAGGGAGGGAGCTCAGCACACAGCCTGTGATTGACCGCCTCAACTTGGTTCCTGCATGCTGTGTGAAAGTGGGTGTCCCTTCTTTCCAATCAGCTCTCAGAGCTCTCCAGTGTGCAACTTCAGCTCTCAGCCCCCCCTTTTTTTTTCTGACACCTTAGACAAGCGTTATAAATTCTGGACTTTGATAAACAGGTACAACTTATGTAGGAGAATTGGTTTAATCTCTGTGTATCACCTGCGGCCAGTCACTTCACTGGGTATATGGAAAGGTTTACAACCACTTTGACTGCGCAGGTGCAGCGCTTGTGCATTATGGAGGACAAGGAGACTCCGAAAGTCTCCGAAGATGAACGGCCAGGTGCAAGCCCCACCATCCAAGCGGACATACGGTAGCACTCAGTAAGAGGGCCCCTCGTGGGCTCGCTTCACTTGCCACGCTTCAGGCACGCCCTCGCTTCGCTCGGCTATTTTTTATTCCAACACCATGTCCACTTAGATGATGGGGCTTGAACCTGAACTCACCGCGCAGGCGCAGTTCATCCTCGGAGACTTTCTGCGTCGTCTTGTCATCCGTACTGAGCAAGCGCAGTACAGGGCGGACACTATCCGACGGGGGACAGTATTTGACACAACACCGGCCTGTGTGAGGACAGCACTGTATCTCTGAAAAAACTGAAGAACCTCTAACAAATAACGGCACCACCGCACGTTTGTGCGTCAGGAAACTCTGCAATTTTTCACGCATTCCCAACGCACAAAGATCTGCACCAAGCTTTATTACTCAAACAGCCACAGATACTCCACGAGCCTGCAGGGTTCACCTGACTATACAGCATTCTCCAAGCAGCAGCAGCAGGTAATATGACAACGTTCCTCCCGCCTCTCTAAAATACTATGGTTGTCATTTAATTTCAATGTGACCTCTATGTGTGTGTGTGTGTGTGGGGGGTGTGGGGGTGTGTGTGTGGGGTGGGGGTGCAACGTGAGCCGCACTTGCATCATATGTGGTTTAAGGGTTTGTTCCAAACCATGAACAATGAGGCCATTGAACAGAAGAGTCTGGCTGCTCTATTAAAACACAGATCAGCAGATGAATAGTCCCAGACCTGTCAATCCAAAGTGCCAAGAAACACCTTGAGATTGAGGGACGAGGTGTTCCGCAACAGGGATGTGTTGTGTCCGTTCTCTTCTCTCTATGGAAGGATTTGCTAAACTGTCAGCCACACAATGAAGAAAGGTTAAAAGCGGTTGTAAAGGTTATGTATTTATTAATAAACATGTTATACTTACATAATTCTGTGCTATGGTGTCACACAGGACGCTCCCGGATCTTCTGTTCTGGCGTCCCCCCCGCGGGTGCTGTCCGCTCCTCCTCTTCTCTGAGTGCCCCCCCCCATAGCAAACTGTGTGCTATGATGGCACTTGTGTGGGTGCGCTTCTGAGCCAGGCTGTGTGCATCCACAAGCACACAAAGCGCCGGTGTAAACCATGCCCCCCCCCTCCCCCGCACCCACAGGTGTGTGACTGACAGCAACAAAAGCCTATGGCTCCCATTTAGTTAAAGCGGGAGTCTGCCGTTTTTTTTTTTGTTTTTTTTTAAAGCCAGCAGCTACAAATACTGCAGCTGCTGACTTTTAAAATAATGACACCTGCCCAGCTCGCCCGCGATATTGGCACCCGAAGCCGATCTCTCGATCGTCTCTCAGGGTGCTGCCGCCGCCATCTTGGCTATGGGAATCAGGAAGTGGCTTCATTTCCCGGTTCCCTACTGTGCATGCGCGAGTTGCGCTGCGCAATAAGGATGGTCCCCGCTGTCTCTGGGATCCGTGTGTTTCCCAGCAGACAGCGGGGGGAACTTCGGAAAGGGGCGTATATTCTGCAGATATCTATGCCGGAAGTGGGTGCAGATACCTGTACTGTACAGGTACCTGCACCCCCCCCCTCCCCCCTGAAAGGTGCCAATTGTGGCGCCGGGGGGGGGGGGGGGGGGGGGGGGTTCCAATGAGTGGAAGGTCCACTTTAGGGTGGACCTCTGCTTTAAGTGTGAAAATCAGAGGTGTTTTGTCACATAGTAACCATGTAAGGTCAGCAGGTTTGCTGCTTACATTTAAACTTTAAGCCCTTGTACACACGGTCGGACATTCTGACAACCAAATCCGTTGGATTTTGTCCGACACTGTTGCATACACACGGCCGGACAAAGTTGACGGAAAATCCGATTGTACATAACGTGATGACGTTATTTCGTTACGACGGGACTACGTTCACGCTAGTAGCCAATAGCTTTGGTCTAGGAATTTGATCTGAGCATGCGTGGCACTTTGTCCGTCGGAGTAGGCTACACATGATCGGAGTATGTCCGATAGGAGCATTTTGTCGGAAAATTTTACGGACAAGTTGGAAAACTTGGTCCGTCAGATACTCCGACGGAAACAGTCCGATGGAGACCACACACAGTCGGATTATCCAACAAAACGGTCCGATAGGACACATTCCGTCGGAATCTCTGACCGTGTGTACAAGGGCTAACAGTCCGTCGGATTTACAAATACTGTTTTTAATTATATAAGCTCCGTTTTGTGTTGAAAATAACTGTGAAATCTAAAACTCCGGTGGGTGTAACAAGATAAAAATGATCCGATCCGTGACTCTGATCTGAGGAACGATCCGATTTGTGAGTTTTTTGATCCGATGCATCCCTAACTGGCAGTGAAGGGGGTTAACCACTAGGGGACAGTGTAGGGGTTAAACGTGTCCTGGGGAGTGATTCTAACTGGGGGGGGGGGGGGGTGTGGCTATGTGCGACACGTAGCACCTCATGCTACATATGTGCTCGTGTGACCTCCTGCACACTGGATGTTTTTGGACGTTTTTACAGCAGACATTTTTTCTACAATCATGAAAGCAGTGTGTTTCAGCTGTAAAAAAAATTTTTTCAAAAGTTAGCAGCTTAAAAAAAAAAAAAAAAGTAGCTGCTGACTTTTAATTATTATTATTATTCAGGATTTATATAGCGCCAGAAATTTACGCAGCGCTTTACAATAAGGAGACTTACTTTTCCAGGGTGCCCGTGATGTCTGCCACCGAGGCCAACATGTCCTTCGGCTCTCGGGTCCCGGCGCCACCATCCTCATTAAGAAAAACAGGCAGTGGAGCCTTGTGGCTTCACTGCCCGTTTCCTGTGGCGCTTTGTGAATGGGACGCGCTGTGTTAGGTTACATACAGTTCCCAGAACACAGCGCGCCCCCGTTACCCAGAAGACAACGCGAGGAGGGGAGAAGACCGAAGATCACCGCGGAGTAAGAAGGAGGCAGATTAGGAAGACTGCCTAGCAACAGGGATTTCTGGTAAGGTAAAAAAAAAAAAAGTTTTTTTCACATTTTTATTTAATTTGAAGAATATTAATGCTCTTTTTTTTTTTTTTTTTTTTAGGGTGGCCCTCCACTTTAAACTCTACATCATGTGATCCTTGTGTCCATCCACGCTGTTATCAGTAGTTTTGGGAAGTAACGTTCTTGACCTGTAAAAAAAAAACCCAACAACCAGTGGGTTCTGAGAGATGTTTTTCAGCTGTAAAGATGCGCTAACGTTGATATACGCTCAAAAGCGTCACTCGCCAGCGTTTAACGTTTTTGATCCATTGCAAAAAAAAAACGCTAATGTGGAAAAACACAAAAAACACCAAAAAAAAAAAAAAAAACGCTGCTGAAAAACTCACTGCGAAGCTACTGACATTTTTATAACGTTATTTTAGCGTCGAGTGTGCATGAGGCCTTAAAAGGTAAAGACAAAAAACATTTAGACTTTAGAACCAACGATTATTTTCATAATCGATTAGTTGGCCGATTATTGTTTCGATTAATCGATTAATTAAGTGCGTGGTGTATAATTTAGTTAATATGTAAAGTTTTAAAAACAATTTATTCTTAAATATCTCTATGCAGTAGTAAATATAAATAACCAACTATATGGTTAGGGAACAAAATATCTAATCCACACTGAGAAAACCCAGACAGAAGAGATATTCTGTTTATATATTAGAGGGGATATACTGTATATACTATTAGAGGAGAGAGATACTGTATATACCAGTACTATTAGAAGAGATATACTGTATATACTATTAGAGGCTATATACTATTAGAGGAGAGATATACTGTATATACTATTAGAGGCTATATACTGTATATACTAATAGAGGGGATATATACTGTATAAACTATTAGAAGAGATATAGTGTATATACTATTAGAGGAGATATAGTGTATATACCATTAGAGGAGATATAGTGTATATACCATTAGAGGAGATATAGTGTATATACCATTAGAGGAGATATAGTGTATATACCATTAGAGGAGATATAGTGTATATACCATTAGAGGAGATATAGTGTATATACCATTAGAGGAGATATAGTGTATATACCATTAGAGGAGATATAGTGTATATACCATTAGAGGAGATATAGTGTATATACCATTAGAGGAGATATAGTGTATATACCATTAGAGGAGATATAGTGTATATACCATTAGAGGAGATATAGTGTATATACCATTAGAGGAGATATAGTGTATATACCATTAGAGGAGATATAGTGTATATACCATTAGAGGAGATATAGTGTATATACCATTAGAGGAGATATAGTGTATATACCATTAGAGGAGATATAGTGTATATACTATTAGAGGAGATATAGTGTATATACTATTAGAGGAGATATAGTGTATATACTATTAGAGGAGATATAGTGTATATACTATTAGAGGAGATATAGTGTATATACTATTAGAGGAGATATAGTGTATATACTATTAGAGGAGATATAGTGTATATACTATTAGAGGAGATATACTGTATATACTATTAGAGGAGATATAGTGTATATACTATTAGAGGAGAGCTATACTATTAAAGGGTCAATCTAGAAAATATCAGACTCATTAACTTTAACCCCATTTTGTTACTGGCCGATAAATCGATTATGAAAATAGTAATTGATTAATTTCATAATCGATTAGTTGTTTCAGTCCTAATCACAATGTAGGTCGAGTTCCCTCCTTATATGAAGAATATCTCTCAGATTTCTGGCCCGCTTGCGGTCTGCGCTCTGATCTTGGCTTCCACGAGTGATCCGTCTGCAGTCGTGTCTCCTCGTTTCTGGGCCAAGCAAATCGCTGAGTGACAGCAGAGGCTGTGCATGCGGGTTTTGGTTGGGGGGGGGGAATCAAAGCCGCAGATATGAAATTCGTGTTGATACAGATATGAAAGATCCAACACAAACAGGCCTTTCCAGTCCGATTCCACGAGAAAAATGTGCTTTTAGAGGACGGATAAAACATGCAATGCAAAAACTTTCACACCCCGGGAATGAAGAAACTTTAACAAACACGCATGTTTTCACAGCAGAAACCATCGTCAGGACCATATGAGGTATAGAACATGTGTGGCTGGTGGGGGGATTTTTATGGTTACTCATTCTGAGCCGTGCCTGGTGATAACCACACCGAGGGCTGATCTCAGAGGAGAGAAATGGAGAAATGCAGAGGGGGGAGGTCATGCAGAAAACAAACCGGCAACAAAGTCAGCTGTTGCCCTTCGTGACCAATCAGGATTTATTCTGTGAGAATCTGATTGGTTAGTATGAGCAACTACTTCCTCCAAGGTCGCCGTATAATTCGCAAGCTGGTCAGCTCTACGAGCCACACAACTAATTTGTCAAAACCAAAACCGATCATATATTGCAGCTTACCAATCATTAGATATGGCGGCTGCATTCGTTTTCTTTTTTTTTTTTTTTTTAAGACTTTTTCTCTCTCCTCTGTGTTTTCACCTGGTGAACTGGCCAATAACACACCTTCTGTATTAGAGCTACTTGGAGGTTAAAAGCTCCCCGCTAGTGGCTGAAAAGCAGCACTTTAACCACTCGCCGACCACTGCACGCCGATATACGTCGGCACAATGGCAGTGGTGGGCAAATGGACGTACCTGTACATACCCTTTAATTGGCGGACGCATGCACAGCATGACCGTGCCTGCGGGTCCCATGGACTCAATTTCCGCCCGTGTCCCGCGATCGTGTCACAGAGCCACAGAACCGGGAGATGTCCATGTAAACAAGGCATTTCCCTGTTCTGCCTAGTGACATCACAGGGATCTACTGCTTCCTGTCATCGGGAGCAGTGATTTGCTGTCATGTCAGTGGTAGCCCCCCCCCCCCAGAACACACTTAACCCCTTGATCGCCCCCTAGTGTTTAACCCTTTCCCTGCCAGTGTAATTTACACAGTAATCAGTGCCTTTTTATAGCACCGATCGTTGCATAAAATGACAATGGTCCCAAAATGGTGTCAAAAGTGTCTGATCTGTCCGCCGCAATCACGATTAAAAAAATAAAATAAATAAAAAAAAATAAATAAAATCGCAGATCACCACCATTACTAATTTAAAAAAATAAAATTGTAATAAAAAATGCCATAAAACGATCCCCTATTTTGTAGACCCTATTTTGCGTAAAACCAATCAATATACGCTTATTGCGATTTTCTTTAAACCAAAAATATGTAGAAAAATACATATCGGCCTAAACTGAGGGGGGAAAAAATATATAATATATATATATATATATATATATATATATATATATATATATATATATATATATACACACACACACATATATATACATATATATATATATATATATATATATATATATATATATACACACATATATACATACATATACACATACATATACACACAAACTTTTTTTATTTTTTTATTTTTTTTATTTTATTTTTTTGATATTTTTGGGGGATATTTATTATAGCAAAAAAGTAAAAAATTTACACTTTTTTTTGTTTATAGCGCAAAAAATAAAGACTGCAGGAGGTGATCAAATACCACCAAAAGAAAACTATTTGTGGGGAAAAAATAAGAAGTCAATTTGCTTGGGTGTAACGTCGCACGACCGCGCAATTGTCAGTTAAAGCGACGCAGTGCCGAACCGCAAAAAGTGCTCTGGTCAGGAAGGGGGTAAAATCTTCCGGGGGGGCTGAAGCGGCTAACAGCAGTAAAGCGACCGCTAAATCTAGCGCCGCTTTACTGCTAACAGACCCATCCGCCCAAGTGTCTAACTGCTACTATTTGCAAGAGAGCTTGTTCTTCTAGAAAAACAACAGACTTGCTGGCTGGATCACCAGATGAACATAGGAGAAAGTCTAGGCCAGTGATGGCGAACCTTGGCACCCCCAGATGTTTTGGAACTACATTTCCCATGATACTTATGCACTCTGCAGTGTAGTGGAGCATCATGGGAATTGTAGTTCCAAAACATCTGGGGTGCCAAGGTTCGCCATCACTGGTCTAGGCGATCCAAGCTGACGTGGTATCTGTCAAAAGTAGGTAAAAAAATTACCAAAGGTTGAAAAAAAAAAAAAGGGGTAAAAGCCAAACTTCCCATTTTGGGTGACGTTCCACTTTAAGGAGTGGGGTCCACCTGGCTTAGGCGTTCCATGGTGTTCCTTGCCTCTGTCAGGAGCTCTTTTCCCTCCGGGAGGCTCCGGGTCGGAGGTCCTTCCCCTTCGTAGGTTTGCCCCTTTCTGTACCCTCTGTGCACTCTGTGTGCTGGGATTTCCCAGTTCACTTTTTTTGTTCACAGGGGTGTCGACAAAGCATCACACGTCTGAGGAATGCTGGCTACCAAGCTCCTGTAAATTGATCCAGCCCTGTTTATGATAATTGGTTATAATTATATGGTTTTGGCACAGATATCAATGCACACATCTGCTATTTTTAGCAAAACCTGAAGCTTAGGTCTGATATGAGCAATTATTCCATCTTGATATAGTAACCATCTTGGGCAGTGGCGGAGTGGTTAGCACTTCTGCCTAGCAGCACTAGGGACGTCAGCTCAACCACAGCACTACCTGCCTGGAATTTGTATGCAATACCTGTACGGGTTTCCTCCGGGTACTCCGGTTTCTTCCCACACTCCAAAAACATGCTGGCGGGTTAATTGGCTGCTGTAATCAGGAAGAAACGGGCTGACTGTGCTCCAACGATGTGAAGGATAAAATAACTTTATTGACATCTCCGACACATAAAAAATACGATCACCACAGGTCCATGCAAGAGAACAATTAACGCGTTTCACACGAGATGTACTTACTCATAACTGGGAGGTTAATTGGCTCCTGTCTAAATTGGCCCTAGTATGTGTGTGTATGTATGAATGTGAGATAGGGACCCCCCCCCCCCAATTGGCTGTCACTTCTTCTGCATGGTTATATAAACTTTGTTGCAGTTGGATGCACTCGGACAACATGCTTGGTCTGGAAGTTCACACACATCATTTCTGGAGATCTATGGAGTGGAGTAGATGACTTCATCTACTGGAATTTCAAGCTGAGGTCATCTTAGACACCGAAGTTATGGAAGCAAGCTGACATCTGAACATTGAAGCTTCCATGAAACAATCCCCAACAATCAGTCCTCTGTTAATAGTCGGGACCTTCCCCTGGCAGCTGGACCAGCTGTGACCACAAACCGATGGAGGGCTCTTCATGTCTTAGGATAGACGCGCGCACACACACACACACACACACACCAATTGTATATTTAGACTTCTGAGTAAGCTAGTCGCCCAGACCCACGGCATCCTTCAGCCGCCCCGGGCCCAGGGATCCCTTCAGCCGCCCCGGGCCCAGGGATCCCTTCAGCCGCCCCGGGCCCAGGGATCCCTTCAGCCGCCCCGGGCCCAGGGATCCCTTCAGCCGCCCCGGGCCCAGGGATCCCTTCAGCCGCCCCGGGCCCAGGGATCCCTTCAGCCGCCCCGGGCCCAGGGATCCCTTCAGCCGCCCCGGGCCCAGGGATCCCTTCAGCCGCCCCGGGCCCAGGGATCCCTTCAGCCGCCCCGGGCCCAGGGATCCCTTCAGCCGCCCCGGGCCCAGGGATCCCTTCAGCCGCCCCGGGCCCAGGGATCCCTTCAGCCGCCCCGGGCCCAGGGATCCCTTCTGCCGCCCCGGGCCCAGGGATCCCTTCAGCCGCCCCTGACCAAGGGATCCGGTGCCGCCCCTGACCAAGGGATCCGGTGCCGCCCCTGACCAAGGGATCCGGTGCCGCCCCTGACCAAGGGATCCGGTGCCGCCCCTGACCCAGGGATCCCTTCAGCCGCCCCTGACCAAGGGATCCGGTGCCGCCCCTGACCAAGGGATCCGGTGGCGCCCCGGACCCAGGGATCCTTCAGATATGAAAGCAATTTATTCAGCTACTTTGTGAGAAAAAAAAAAGGCACACTGAGTGCATGACACCTCTTGGGCTTAGCTCTACATTATTTACTCCTGGAAGACAGCTATCACTGTAGTTCTGGGAACCCTGCGCTAGTCCTCCTGAACTATGAACCGGAGAATCGCTGCAGCCGATATGCCTGCCTTTCCCCTCCTCCTGCCCAATCGCAGAAGCCTTGGTATTATGCGATTGCATTCACAAAATACAAAGGCTTCTGTGAATGGGCAGCAGAGGGGAGGGGGATGGGCAGAGTGGCTGTGTGTGTGCTTTTCTCCTCTCAGATCCCAGGAGTGTCTCTGGGCAGAGGAATGCACCTGCCAAATATAAATAATAGAGGTCAGCCCAGGAGATGTCATGCAGCTCCTTGGACTTAACTCAAAGCACATTGCCAATCCCTGCAATGTACATAGATCATCCACAAGGAGAGGGTTTTTTTTTTTCCTCAACAAAAGTGGAGTTACTATTTAAGTCACCCAGGGGAGCGAAGATCAGCTTTAAATGCACTAAAAAATAGACGTCTTATTTAAAATCTAAAAAAAGAATCAGACGGAACAGATAAAGAACATCAGGACACATTTAGACTGGAACTGAGAGATGAACCCAACCCCAAACAATCATTCACCACAGCCGTCTCAGACAAACTCCCAGGTGAAAGTCTATGCAGGAGTCACCGATGACGGGCCGTGCCCCAGGCATACAAGCCATGTACATTTCTCAAGTGTCTGCTCTCACAGCTTCCTCTCTAATCTTCCCGGAGTGCAGAGGGAAAAGTGGCCGGGTCAGCCGGCCTCTCGTGTCTGGCAGGTGAGAAGATGAAGGCCCAGGGGTGGGAAGGATATCCGCCCTGCAATTACTACAGATGTCCACCCCGAGACGAGCCCAATTAGCTGATGAGAGAACCTGTTCTGTGGTAGACGCACTTTGTTCCTCCCCGTCTTATGTCACCACCCCGTCTTATGTCACCACCCGGCACCCAAACAGCTATTTCTTCACAACAAAAAAGGTCGGAATCTGCAACAAAATGTTTATTAAAATCCCTGCAATGTACAGAGATCCCCCCGAGGGGAGGGGTTTATCTCAACAAAAGTGGAGTTACTCTTTAACACCTTGCCAACCATTGCCCATACATATACCAAGATAATGACGCGGGTGACCAGAGCCGAACAAAGCGATGACCAAACCTCACATCCGGTTTACCTCGATGTCAACGGTGCCACTTTAAAAAAATAAAAAAAAATAAAAAAAAGCTAAGAAAAAAAACGATCTTGGTGTTTTGAATTCTTTTAAGGGCAGAGGAGAGATTTGGGGGTCTTCTAGATCCCAGATCTCTCCATAAACAGTACCTGTCACTGCCTATTTCTGTCACACGGATGTGTACTCCTTACGACAGCAATAAAAGTGATAAAAAAAAAAGAAAAAAAAGAAAAGAAAAAAAGGAAATAAAAAATAAATAAATAATTCAAGTGCCAAGCAAAGACGAAGGCACACAAACAGCGATAGTGCCACATATGTGAGGTATCGCCGCAAATATGTCAGATGGTGGGCAGTAATTCCAGCACCAGACCCCTTGTGTAAATCTAAACTGGTAACCTGTAAAGCCTTTTAAAGTGTCACCTATGGATAGTAAAATTTGTGTAGTTTGTTGCCATTGCACAGTGTGCAATTTTAACACCACATGCCAACCAGTGCACAACGATGTATATCACAATGGCACGGCTGGGCAAATGGGCGTACAGGTACGTCCCCTTTAAATTGCGGCACTGTGGGCGCGCAAGCCCGCCACGTACTTCATGACAGTGCCCGTGGGTCCAGCACCTGAAGGCTCCAATGCCGGTTTACCTTAGTTGGAACGGTGGCGCCTGCACCCGATCCGTTGGATGGATCAGCCTGGGGAGGGGGCGACATCGCGGGCTCCCAGGACAGGTACATGTCCTTATTAAAAGTCAGCAGCTACAGTGTTAGTAGTTTGTTGTTTTTTTTGGAATACAGCTTTTAAGAGGAACTTCAGTAATTTTTCTATTAAATCTTCTTTCCTTGTTGTAACTTTGGATAGTAAAACTTTTTTTTTCTGCTAGTAAATACCTTATACAGCCCACTTCCTGTTTCTTGTCTGGTCATTAGCCTAGGACAGTGATGGCGAACCTCGGCACCCCAGATGTTTTGGAACTACATTTCCCATGATGCTCATGCGCTCTGCAGTGTAGTTGAGCATCATGGGAAATGTGGTTCCAAAACATTTGGGGTGCCGAGGTTCACCATCACTGGCCTAGGCTTATGACATCATGCACAGCTCTCACTCTCCTGAGAGTCTGCCAGGAAGGGAGGAGGGGGGGGGGGAGTCATAGGAGGGCCAATGAGAGCTGCAGAGCTGGAGGTGTGTCTCTGTGAAAATCCAGGAAGTGAACAGGCAGCAGCTTCAGCTGCCCACATTTAAAATGGCTGCAGCCAGACTCAGTGGAGGGAGATTTCTGCAGCATATTTGGAAAGTACAGAATCACAGTATATATAAAATAATATGCAAAGTGGTAGGAAGAGGGAAGCTTCAGAATGGCAAAGATGTTTTCATTACAAAATGTGTGAGCAGACTGCAGTTCCTCTTTAACAAAAATATATAACGTTTGGGAGCTCTAAGAAGTTTTCTAGCAAAAAATACTGATTGTTTCATAGAAACAAAAAGTGCCAGAAAAGGCCCGGATCTGAGGTGGTTAAAGTGTGCTTGTTAGCAATATATTTCTGTGCCTCGAAATGACTAAATTTCCCACAATATTAAGCAACAAAGATGGGGGAAGGGAGCGCTAAACTCCATCATGTCACCAACACAGATCACAATCTCTGGCTACCAGGTGCATTAGAGATACATGATATCATTAGAGACTGCAGGGGATCTATTGTTTACATCAGAGGCAGGGCCCTAAAAACGTGCAGTTGAGTTGCATTTCTAGTAACCCCCCCCCTTAACTACTTCCCGACCAGCTGCTGTTATACGGGGCAGGTTGGCTCTCCTGCGCGAATCGTCGTAGCTGTACGAGCGTGTCTATGGCTCAGGTGCACTCCGTGTCCGTCCGCGACCCACGATCGCCTAGTACAGAGGCAGAACGGGGATCTGCCTTTGTAAACAAGGCGTTCTGACAGATGACATGACAGAGATCTACTGTTCCCAGTCAGCATGAACAGTGATCCCTGTCATGTCCAATGCAGCCCATCCCCCCCCCTACAGTTAGAACACACCATGGGAACACAGTTAACCCCCTGATCGCCCCCTAGTGTTCTGTAATCAGTGCAATCTGGTTCTCCCACTGACCATATAAGCAAGAAAAGTCCAAAGGATTGCTGCACTTAAAGCGGTTGTAGACCCAAAATTATGACTTTGCATATAACTTTGTATTGTAATAAGTAAAATCATTTGCCAATCATTTTTACTGTACCTGCTTCCGTTGCGACTTATCGCTATATTAATGACTGACGTGTAACGCGCATGCGCCGTATCCTCTGTCATTCCAGAAAGCCTACCGGAAAAATTCTGTGTATGTCGGGGCTGCGCCATTTCCTGTTGTAGACATCAGACCCGACATCCCGCGATGCTTCCTCCGAATTCTTCCCCAAAGACGGTCATGGTTATTTTGCTATTAGTGCGCATGCGCGGGATTATGAGACGAGTATGTACTGTGGGCGGAAATACATAGCTATTCAGATACTGAAGACCACAGTGTAGATGGCGCCGGCAAATATGCAGAAGAAACTATTATAAGATAAAGAATATTCGCAGTAATAACGAATTTTATAATTATTCAAAGTGACCATTTGAATTGTGATCAATATTTTAGAATATTGTGAAAATAGTTTTTATGTGGGAGGGTTTACTACGGCTTTAAAAATGTATTAATCCAATAAATTAAGTGCAGCAATCCTTTGGACTTTTCTGAAAATTTATATAAAAAAAAAAAAAAAAAAAATTCAGGGTGTGATTTCCATTGACGTGTGCAGAAGCCCGCACAGATATCTGGGAAATTGCCAAAATGGCATTTGAAAGGCCGCTGCGCAAATCCAGCATGACATAAAATATTGCTACAACCACCATTTTATTCTCTAGGGTCTCTGCTAAAATATACATACATATACAAAACACATTATATATATATATATATATATATATATATATATATATATATACATATACACACACACACACATTATATATATATTTTTTTTTTATGTATAGTATGTATGAATGTGAGTTAGGGACATTAGATTGTAAGCTCCTTGAGGGTAAGGACTGATGTGAATGTACAATGTATATGTAAAGCGCTGCGTAAATTGATGGCGCTATATAACTGAAAACATTTTTTTTTATAATATATATATATATATATATATATATATATATATATATATATATATATATATATATATATATATATATATATATATATATATAAAAAACACACAAAAAAAATAAAAAAAGTGTTACCCAGCTGCAGCCTCCACACAATCAATTCTGGGTGAAGTTGATCTCTAAAATGTATAGAAATCAGGACTCTCTCCCCAGGAAGACGTTATGCTCTATTTGTGAGGCCCGCTTCCTCTTTTAGCTAAAATTCCTCTTTCTGTACACAAGTTGTATGATATTTACATGGCAGAGGCCATAGGGAAGGAGTTGAGGGCTGCTGTAGAAGGTCAGTGACCAGGAGAACAAGGATCGGACTATACGATATACTCAGGAGGGGGTTCAGGTATGTGCAGAGAAATGGCACGTCTCTGCCAGAACAAGGAGCCGGACTGTGATGAAAAAGATTCGCAGAGTCTGAAAGAAAACACAAACTGTATTCATCCGAGTCGCCCACCGCAAGATGGCAGAAATACTTGTGCCACGATACCCCTCCCCGACCTTCACTTCCTCATGGGGCGAGGGTAAGGGGGAGCACAAACATTCCTCATCACATACACACAGATAGTTAGTTGCTACATTGTATCCATCCTCTTATGTAAACATTTCGCACTGAGCCAACAACTTCCTTCTTGTCTGATTAGGAAGTCAAATGTAGCAAAATCAGCCACCATGTCCGCAGAAGACACTAATTAGGAGCAGATTTATAAAGCAGATTCAAATTTTCAGAAAACATTCTCTGCAGGTGAATCTTCCAGGTTCATACACACTAGCTGCCCAAGACGCTTTCACATATCATAAATATCAGCATTTATTTTATTTGCTAGAAAATTGCTTATATATATATATATATATATATATATATATATATATATATACACACACACACACACACACACACACATACATATATACACACACCAGAAAGGGATTGCTGCACAATAATGTTTTAGTGAAAAATGTAATCAAAACATTCAAAATATATAGGCTATCATCGTATATTCTGATTACATTTTTCATTAAGGCCGGGTTCACACCGCTGCGGGGGGAGAACCGGATGTGATTCGCACAGCAAATCACATCCGATCTCCGTAGCGCTGCGAGTTCAGCCATACAGATAGTATGGCTGAACTCGCAGCTGTCCCGCAGCAAACTCGCACGGGACCCTTTTTTGGGTCCGCAACGGAATCGGATCGCATGGGGGTTCACACCATGCGATCCGATTCCTGTGCGAGTCGGCAGATCGCACTGAGATATGCCGACGGATCTGGGGGTGTCATTAACATAACATTGACACCCCCAGCCGTCCGCATAGGGCAGTGTGAACTGCCGGCGGGAGGTATGCGATGCGGGAAAACGCCGCGGATTTGCGGCGTTCCCGCATCGCAGCAATGTGAACCTAGCCTAAAACATTTTTGTGCAACAATCCCTTTCTGTAGTGGCCTATAATATAAGCCTTTGGGAGGACTTGATTGCTTGTACTTGTTACTCCGAACAATGAGCACCTCACCCTTTTGAACACACACATAAAAAAAAATTAAAAAAATTAAAAAAAAAAAAAAGATATCACACATATTATATATATATATATATATATATATATATATATATATTTTTTTTTTTTTTTTTTTTTTTGTGTCACACATTTGCGCAAACAAAATTTTTTGTTGTTATTTTTAAAACGCACACTACTAAAAACTACTATACCCCATTTTTTTATTTTTTTGGTATAAAATATAAAAGATGATATTATGTACAGTAAATGGATACCAAACATGTCACGCTTTAAAATTGCGTACGCCTGTGGAACAGCGACAAACTACCACTCAAAAAATCTCCTTATGCAACGCTTTAATAGCCTTTACAGGTTACCAGTTCAGGCTACATTCACATATGTGTGGGTGGTGCAGGACCCGCAGGTGGGTGCCATTAATCCCAACGGCACAGCACCCGCACTGGAAAAAAACGCAACCGTACTGGGAATTGAGGTTCCTGTGCGGGCTGCGATTTCAAAAATAGTGCAGAGACTTATTTCCTGCTTGTCACCGGGCACGACAGCCCATTCATAGTTACATAGTTAGGTTGAATAAAGACACCAGTCCATCCAGTTCAACCTGAGTGTTGGGTGCGTGTCTACAATTGTCCCTATCCCTGTACATTGTGTCTCATTAAGATGCTCATCTATTATATTATTTTTTTATTTAAAAGGTACCCATATAGCGCCATCAATTTACACAGTGCTCCACACATACCATTGTGCACTCACATCAGTCCCTACCCTCAAGGAACAAAAAATCCAAGGTCCCCCAACTCACACTCGTATACTAGGGCCAATTTTGGACAGAACCAATTAACCTCCCAGGCATGTATTTGGAGTGTGGGAGGAAACCGGAGTATCCGGAGGAAACCCACGCAGGCACAGGGAGAACATGCAAACTCCAGGCAGGTAGTGTCGTGGTTGGGATACGAACTAGTGACCCTTTTTACTGCTAGGCGAGTGCTGCCCACTACACCACTGTGCCGCCCAAACTGAATGGGCTCTCTTGCCTGTGCAAACCGCAGTGCTGCACAAGTGTGAACTTAGCCTAAGGCTCGATTCACATCTATGCATGTTGCTTTTGAGCGTTTTTTCAGTGCTTTTTGCGGTGCTTGCCACGTCTTTGGACACGCGTTTTTACCGCGATTTTGCCGCGTTTTGCATTTTTCTTTTACACTGTGGTTGCTTAGCGTTGCAACCAGATATATACAGTGAAAAAAAATAAAAAAATTAAAAGCGCAAAAACGCGGTAAAAACACGGTACTTGCATTTTTGATGCAGGTCCATTGACTTCTATTACATGCAAAATGCTGCATTTTGCATGAAAAAAAGTCCCTGACCCTTTCCTAAAACGCAGAGGCACAAAAATGCATTGATGTGAAGATGTTCCATAGGAACCCATGTTAAAAAAATTCCTTGCATTTCTGCAAAACGCATCAAAAAACGCACTACTGTGAGCCTTAGAGTTACATTTCAGAGGTCTGGTGCTAGAATTATTGCTCTCGGCGATAACTTATGTCTGCGATCTCCATTCACATATACATGTGGGACATACTTGTGTTTTCGTCTTTGCACTAGAGCACTTTACATTTTTTGTGTTATTAAAATTTTTTGTACACCATCTCTATTTCTATCACAAACGGATAAATATCCAGTGATAGCTGGGACAACGTCAAGTTCTCTTTACCAAGATATACCACCCTTTCACACTGGTGCCGCGTTAGCACTAAAGCGCTGCTCGTTTTAGCGGTGCTTAAGCAACACTTTTCGGCCGCTAGCGGAGCACTTTTAACCCCAAGGAAGGGGCTTTGGCAGCGCTGCCGATTCATTTTAAAGGGCAGGGTGTTTTGGGAGCAACAAATACAACGCTCCCAAACTGCCCCAAAGATGCTGCTTGCAGGACTTTTCCTAACGTCCCCCAAGTGCAACGCCCCCCCCCCCCCCCCCCAGTGTGAAAAGTCACATTGAAATGAATGAGAGGTGGTCTTCAAGCGTCATTTCTAGCGCTAAAACAACGGAAAACCACCTCAGTGTGAAAAGGGGTCTTAGAGCCTGGACCTCTACTCCATCCTTAAAAGTATGCTGTGCTGTGTAAATCGATTCATTTTTAATTGTTCAGTGAAAGTCAAGGTTATAAATTGATACCCTGAATAATGTACGACATTAACCATTGTAAAAAAAATAAAAAATAAAGAAATCCTACAAATACAAAGTGTATGATGAACGATGTGTTCTGATCACACCTCTGCCCGTTTATTGATTCTTTGTCACAGACTTTCACTTCTCTATAAGCTGAATGACATACAGATGACTCTGACCTCCATTGGTGAAAGTGCGGTTCACACTTCACCAGAACGCATCGAATGTCTGCTGTTCATAGTCCAACGAAGATAAATAACACCTCCAGCTGAGAGGAGGATTACAGGTTAACCAACCTTTGAAAGGAATATAGAAAATATATGAAATGAGCGTCTCACTTTCCAGTGCAGAGTAATACAATCACTTCAGGTGACAGTGCAGAGAAAACCCCAAATCCCAGGCAGTCGCGTACAGGACACCCCATCAGGGTGATCAGACATTGCACTGGTCTTATTCAGGGGGTCTCCAAACTTTTCAGTAGGAGGGCCGCAGCATATAAGTTACAAATATTTGCAAGCCGAAATGTCAGTTTTATAAACGGAGTCCCCCCTTATACAGTATCTAATAGTGCTCATCTGAGCCCCTCCCCACATTCAGTAGAACCCATCAGAGCTCGGCTTAACATGCATGTATGACCCCCTTAACCTTCACGCTAGAGCTGCACGATTCATCGTTAAGAATTTTTTCCCTCTGGTGATATTAAAGTGGTTGTAAACCCTTACAAAACACTTTGACCTACAGGTAAGCCTAGATTAAGGCTTACCTGTAGGTCCAAGAAATATCTCCTAAACCTACACAGTTTAGGAGATATTTGCCGAAAGACAGGCACCACTGAGCGCACCGCAGTCAACGGCGATATGCCGCGAGTGGCGGCTCCCATGCGCATGCGCTGGGGAGTGACGTCATGGCAGCTTCGCCGAATGACAGCGGCGGAGCAGCGAGACCCACAGAGAAGATGGATGCTCCGGTCTACAGGGGACAGTGGTGACTTCGCTGGCTCCTGTGTCAGGTAAGTGACACATAATGGACTACTATGTGATGCATACTAGTCCATTATGCTTTACCTTTGCAGGGAATCAAAGAGGAAGTAAACTCATCAGGGTTTACTTCCTCTTTAAAGCATTTTACCGACTCTATGCAGAGTTCTCTGCTCAAGCCGACAGCTGTCATAAATAAAACAAAAAACATTGTAACATTTTGTTCTTTAGATCAAAGGAATGAGGGAAGTTTAAGCACTTAAAAGACTAAACCTTTTTCTGACACTTGTTGGTTTCAAGTTAAAGCAGAGTAACACCCACAAATGGCATTTCCGCTTTTTGGAATCCTCCCCTCCTCTGGAGTCACATTTGGCACCTTTCGGAGGGGGCAGATACCTGTATAATCCAGGTATTTGCTCCCATTTACGGGCATAGATAGCCGCAGTATCCGTGGCTATCTATACCATATTCGGCGCCTCCTCCATCCCCCCCCCCCTGTCTTCTGGCAGACACACAGGTTCCCAGAAGACAGCAGGGACCAGTGGGATCGCACATGTGTAGTAGGGAACGAGGCTGTGAAGCCTTCCATTCCCTTACCGAAGCTGGCGGCGCCTCTCCCCCGAGAGCAGAGGGACAGATCGGCTTCGGGTGCCATCTCTGGCGCCCTGAACAGTTAAGTGTCCCTATTTTAAAAGTCAGCAGCTGCAGTATTTTTTTTTTATATATATATATAAAAAGGACAAAAAGTAGAAGGACTCCACTTTAAAATCGTTATTTTTTGCTTGAAAATTACTTAGAACCCCCAAACGCACACACAGATATATATTAGAGGTCGACCGATATGGGTTTTTCTCTGGCCGATGCCGATATTTAGAAATCATGGCAGCCGATAGCCGATATACGATGCCGATTTTTTTGGGCCGATATGTTAGGCCGATTTTGTTTATTTTTTTCCTTTTTTATTATTATTTTTTTTTTTAATCCCCCTTGATCTAACACACCTTTCCCACTGGGGCATTTTTCAGGCGCTTTTGGGCTAAAAATAGCGCCTGTAAAACGGCTCCCCTGCAGTCTGTGTGGAAGCCCCGAGTGCTTTTACACGGAGGCGATGCGCTGGCAGGATCTTAAAAAAAAAAGTCCTGCAAGCAGCACGTTTGGAGTGGTGTATACCGCTCCTCCACCACTCCTGCCCATTGATATGAATGGGCACCACTGCCGAAGCGCATGCAATGCGATTTGGCAGCAGTGCTTCATGGGCGCATTTAACCTCTTCCTTGGCCGCTAGCTGGGTTATATGTGCCCCACTAGCAGCCAAATAGCGCCGCTAAAATGATGGTAAAGAGCCGCTAAAACTTGCGTTTTACCATCAACGCCTGTCCGCTCCAGTGTGAAAGCGGCCTTCATAAGTGATACAGAAAATTTCTTACATTTAAAAACATTTATTAAACAAAACAAACCTCCAATCAGTTTTTAAAAAAAAACTAAAAAAACCTATATATTAAATAAAAACAGGTAGTCAAAACTTTTGGACGAAAAAAAAAAAGGGCTAACTTTACTGTTTTTATTTTATTTTTATTTTTTAAATAGTGTATTTTTTTCCCAAAAAAATGCATTTGAAAGACCTCTGTGCAAATGCCATGTGACATAAAATATTGCAACAACCGCTATTTTATTCCCTAGGATCTCTGCTAAAAAATATATATAATTTTTGGGGGGGTCTAAGTGATTTTCTGGCAGAAAATACAGGATTTTTACTTGTAAGCAACAAGTGTCAGAAAAGATTTAGTCTTTAAATGGTTAAACTGAGAACTTCTACACACAGAGATGACTTCATTCATTGAAGTGGAAACATTGTATCTTTCTGTTCTTTTCTTGGCAGCCCAGAGAGGAGGAAAGACATTTCTATGAGGACTCAGGCAACTTACACTGACTTCTATTACAGAAGTCATTTCAAAGTCCCGCTGTTCTAAATCGGCCTTTTTATCAGCTCAATCGGCCGATGCCGATTATTTAAAAAACTGCAAATATCGGCCGATATATCGGTCGACCTCTAATATATATATATTTATTATATTATATTTTTTAGCAGAGACCCTAGAGAATAAAATGGTGGTTGTAGCAATATTTTATGTCACACTGGATTTGCGCAGCGGTCTTTCAAATTACATTTTGTCAATTTCACAGATATCTGTGCGGGCTTCTGCACACGTCAATAGAAATCGCACCCTGAAATCGCAAAAAGTAGTGCAGCGCCGCACCGATTAGGACGGTGCCATTTCCGGCAAATATCACAGGTTTGACGTGTCAAAACAAACCGATATGAACCAGGGCTTAATGAATGAAAAAAAAAAAACAACAACTAAACAGTAAAGTTAGGCCCAATTTTCTGTATAATGTGAAAGATGAGAGAATAGTGATCTTTATTCTAAGAAAAAAAATAAAAAATAAAATAAATCAAGATTCTCATTTTTCCCCAGAATCGTGCAGCTCTACTTCAGACTGCAGAGCAACAGGACAGAAGACAAAGTCGGAACAATCGCGCCATTGGTTTCTAGGACAGCAGCACTCCTAGTGACCAACCACTATGTGAATATCATAATTGGTTCACCCGCTGCCAGCGGCTATAGTTGCATGCTAAAAATCAGTCATGCAGCTTGCCGAGGCTTTTTTTTACCTTAATACATTAAAGTGATACTAAAGGATCGTTTATTATTTTTTTTAAATAACATGTCATACTTACCTCCACTGTGCAGCTCGTTTTACACAGAGTGGCCCCGAACATCCATTTCTGGGGTCCCTCGGGGGCTCTTGCGATTCCTCCCTGCATTAGATAACCCCCTTGGAGAAGCGGTCTCCCGAGTGGGTTACCTTGCGGGCGAGCTCCCGCTTCCATAGAAGTTGAATGCAGGACTCAACCCCACCCCCCGCGTCATTGGATTTGATTGACAGCAGTGGGAGCCAATGGCTGTGCTGCTATCAATCAAATCAAGAGTTGGGAACCCATGGAGGGACGGACGGCAGGGACACGACAATGGAAATTCGGGGCTCAGGTAGGAAAAACTGGGGGGGGGATTGGATGCATTAAGGTGAAAAAAACATGAGCCTTTACAACCCCTTTAAGGTAAAAAAAAAAACCTTCTGACTTTAGAACCACTTTATTTGGCCGCAGTCTAAATTGATCTTATATATATATATGTATGCGAGATAGGGACCTTAGATTGTAAGCTCAAGGGCATGGACTCATGTGAATGTACAATACAAAATACGCTGAGTAAATTGTCCTCGCTATACAAATACCTAAAATATATAATAAACTTACACCAACAAAAGACACACCAATGTAAATGTCAGTAATAATTATATAGGAAGTAAACTTCTGCTGAGGGAAATTAAAGGTAGACATTGGCAACCTTCTCCTAAAAATGCTGCCCGTTTCTGGCTTCAGCATTTTGAAGTCACAGCAACAAAGCATGTGCCCAGTGAAAGCAGAACATACTTTATTCCAGTTCGTGAGTCAACGAGCCGAGGTCACTAGATCAGCATGACAGCAAGGCAACCAGCTTTATCATAAGGTGGTCTACAATAAAACCCTCATGAAGGGTAACAAGCGGGGTACCTAGAGACTCCCATACATACTCTCTGATCCCTCTAGACATCTGCTGCTCAGTTTAGTATATTTAAAGTCTAATGTGAACTTTTCTATTTTCGCTCTGACTGATGATTTATTAAACAGAAGGGAAGAGGCCGGGATGTCACCTGCATCCAGGATGTGAGGCTTTGGTGGAAAAGCTTTGAGAACTGCTTGCTCAGTAACTGTGAAAGTGAATGGTAGACAGAAAGGTTTTGTATCGCTGGGGAGAATACAGGAGCGAGCCGACAGGAGACATGACACAGCAAGAATGTCAGAGACTCGGAAAAAAATTCAAGGATACAAGACGTGTTTATGTAATGCGTATTATAAAGTGTACAGACAGCAGACGTAGGGAGCACTGGTAGGGAGTACGGCCGTATAGAGGAATGGAGCAGGGCTCATGGATGTATGAGAATACAGCACCTCCGCCACCATTTCACCGTATCAGACCAGTGCGTTGTTGCCACTTCCTTAACTGTGTATCAAGGAAAGAGAATCCCCCTTCATTGGGACTTTGTAGGCAGCAACCACACATAAGTAGATTAGAAAATATAATTTTATTAGGTGTACATAAAATCATTTGATCATAAGATGACCGTGTATTTAAAAAGGACATAAAAATTATACAAAAAAAAAAAAAAAAGAGAGAGAGAAGAGAAAAGGGAAGAGAAGAGAAGAGAAAAGGGAAGAGAAGAGAAGAGAAAAGGGAAGAGAAGAGAAGAGAAAAGGGAAGAGAAAAGGGAAGAGAAAAGGGAAGAGAAAAGGGAAGAGAAAAGGGAAGAGAAAAGGGAAGAGAAAAGGGAAGAGAAAAGGGAAGAGAAAAGGGAAGAGAAAAGGGAAGAGAAAAGGGAAGAGAAAAGGGAAGAGAAAAGGGAAGAGAAGAGAAGAGAAGAGAGAAAGGGAAGAGAAGAGAAGAGAAAAAGGGAAGAGAAGAGAAGAGAAAAAGGGAAGAGAAGAGAAGAGAAAAAGGGAAGAGAAGAGAAAAAGGGAAGAGAAGAGAAAAAGGGAAGAGAAAAGAGAAGGGAAGAGACATAAAAATTATACAAAAAAAGAAAAAGAAAAAAAAAAAAAAGAGAGAGGAGGGAAGGGAAGAGAAGAGAAGAGAAGAGAAGAGAAGGGAAGGGAAGGGAAGAGAAGAAGAGAAGAGAAGAGAAGAGAAGAGAAGAGAAGGGAAGGGAAGAGAAGGGAAGGGAAGGGACATAAAAATTATACAAAAATGTAAAAAAAAAAAAAGAAAAGAAAAAAAAGAGAAAAGAAAAAAAAAAAAGACAAAAAACACAACAGTTTACATGACAAAAATATTGTTGTTCCTCTCTGATACCAAACGCGTTTCCGGTTCAAGCACCTTCGTCAGGGGTAATTATTAAGCGTGCATGCCATGGGACTTCAAACTATGGCCCTCCAGTTGTTCAGGAACTACAATTCCCATCATGCCTAGTCATGTCTGTGAATGTCAGAGTTTTATAATGCCTCATGGGATGTGTAGTTTCGCAACAGCTGGAGGGCCGTAGTTTGAGGATCCCTGGTGTATGCGGTCATAATTTTGTCTTGCATGCAAAATGTTCCACCATGCAACTTGGAAAAATGAATGAAGCACTGCCAGCGGGGGGTGCCAGTGAATGCCCACCAAGAGCACCAATAATATACGAAAATATCAGAAACTGCAGAGCGGGGTGATGTCCAGACAGAGGGTCCCTTGTTTATAGGGAGGTCTAATGCTAAAGGACTTGGCGGGTGCTGCAATATATGGATAAGAAGCCATATTTAAGGCTTCGGATAGCGTTATCACTCAAAAACCCATAAATGTTGTTGGTGATTCGCCACACATGACTCCTTGTGATCATCAGGCAAATTCAATAGGCAAGTCCTTCATTCTGATATTTTGGTATACTATTGGTACAAAATGATAAATGGACTTTTTTTTTTTTGCAGGTAAAAAAAGAAGTGCATTTATTATTTTTTTTCTTTGGATCGGCAGCTGTATAGAGGTAGAACTCCCAATACACCGGACACAGGAAGTGTATGTTCAAGAACCGAGATATTCCTTTACAATGAGAAAGATCCTGTGATTAAGTCTTTACATCAGGGATCTGCAATTAGCGGACCTCCAGCTGTTGCAAAACTACAAGTCCCATCATCCCTCTGCCTCTGGGTGTCATGCTTGAGGCTGTCAGAGTCTTGCTACGCCTCATGGGAGTTGTAGTTCTGCAACAGCTGGAGGTCCGCTAATTGCATATCCCTGCTTTACACCATCATCCTTTATTAAAGTGGAACTTCATCCTCACAGTCTAGGTTCTCATCTATGCGGCTGTGTTTGATGCGTTTTTCTGAGACATTTTGCAGTGCATTTTGCATTTTTGAACCAGCGTTTTTGCATTTAAATATTTTCTTATGTTGAGGGCATGCGGCCTGGTATGGCGCTCACTCGTCCCCTCCCCTTTTCTATACCCCCTGGGTGGCATGCTCGGATGAGGGTCTGGTATAGATATTGGGGGGGACCCCACGCCCCCGAATCCAAGCTAAATCGAAAGGGCCTGGTATAGACTGGGAAAAGGGGAGGGGACCCCACATCTTTTTTTTGGGGGGGGGGTGCAAAACAAACAAAAAAAAAATGTCTTGCCAGCTGACGACTCATCAGTTAAGGACGCGGTGCCCGGCTTCCCGGCCCCCTGCTTAGCAACGAGCTATACACAGTGCTAAAATAAAAACCACAAAATACATCAAAAATCACATCACAAACAACACTTGTGTATCTGCTGCGGTTTCATTGAAGTCTATTACCCGGAATAAAAGTCCTCGACCCTTTCAAAAAACGAACCTTCTGTAAAAAACGCATAGATGTGAACTTGTACCACAGGAAACCATGTTAAATGGACTGTAGTGCGTTTCTGCAAACTACAAAACGCACTAAAAAAAAAATGAATAGGTGTGAAGGGTCAGTCAACATGGAATATTTGTAATCCTCATGCTTGCAGCATTAGTAAATAGATAGGACAGCACGTCATATTTACTTGTTTTAAAAAAAATTTTGTTCCCATTTTTTTTTTTACATTTCAAATGTCGTCATATTCCAGGAGTCTTCAGGGGGGTCAACAACTGGGTTACTTTTTAAGTAACCCCAGGAGTCCTCAGGAGGGGAGAAGAGGAGGAGGGGCTTTCTCCGCTAAACACACCCTCCTGCCGTGTGTTCTGTTAGAATTGGAGACCCGTCAGATTAGGTAACGGAAGCGATGTTCCATCAGCTGCGCATGCGTTCCACTATTGGGTTTGCTAACCTGACAGAACACCTGCAGCCAGAAGGCGGCAGTGGACATCTTACCACAACCAGCTACGCCATGAATTTTAGAAATTTTAACAATAGAGTGAGTGTATATAAATATAGTATAGTAACATCTGTGATGCCGTTTTCATGTTACATATTGAAAGAAGCTGGACACCAGCAGAAGGAAGGTGGTGGAGGCCATGTTGGTACATCCAGCAGTAAGGGAGGGGCCATGTTGGTACACCCAGCAGTAGGAAGGTGGCGGAGGCCACGTTGGTACACCCAGCAGTAGGAAGGTGGCGGAGGCCATGTTGGTACACCCAGCAGTAAGAAGGTGGCGGAGGCCATGTTGGTACACCCAGCAGTAAGAAGGTGGCGGAGGCCACGTTGGTACACCCAGCAGTAGGAAGGTGGCGAAGGCCATGTTGGTACACCCAGCAGTAGGAAGGTGGCGGAGGCCATGTTGGTACACCCAGCAGTAGGAAGGTGGCGGAGGCCAAGTTGGTACACCCAGCAGTAGGAAGGTGGCGGAGGCCAAGTTGGTACACCCAGCAGTAGGAAGGTGGCGAAGGCCATGTTGGTACACCCAGCAGTAGGAAGGTGGCGGAGGCCACGTTGGTACACCCAGCAGTAGGAAGGTGGCGGAGGCCACGTTGGTACACCCAGCAGTAGGAAGGTGGCGAAGGCTATGTTGGCACAAACACACACAACAGTAGGTAGGTGGCGGAGGCCAAGTTGGTATACCCAGCAGTAGGAAGATGGCAAAGGCCATGTTGGTACAACCTGCACTGCTCAGTGCTAAACCTTTAGGCTTTCAAAATGAAACATCCAAACAGCATCACAGATGTCAATATACTATATTTATATTTCGCTCACTTTATTGCTAAAATTACTGTGAAATTCAAGATGTAGAGCTGGGAGTACTAAGATGTCCGCTACCTTCTTCGGACTGCAGATGTTCTGTCAGAGAAGCAACCCTGGTAGGGGGTGGAATGCATGCGCAACTGACGGAACGTCACTTCTGTTACGTAATCTGATGGGTTGGCGATTCTGACGGAACACCTGCATGCTTGAGCTAAGGGCAGATAGATTCCAGGAAGTATATGCTACACGAATCATTTGCTCCTTACACAATATGGCCACGCCCAGAAATGCTAGATGGGTGTTTTACAAAATGATTTCTCAGCAAAATAAGCATGGAGACATGGATGAATGGGCGAGTTTGCTTTGACTATTAAAAATGTATTAAAATACGGTAGCGTTTTTGGTTTGTTGTGCTCAGATGCAGCGTAGATCGGCTTTAATGTTTATGGGCGGCTGTACTCAGCACCTGGGCAGCATGTTGACACTGTTAGAAGGAATGTGTACGTGTGCATGAGGGCCGAGCTAAAAAATGCAATAGAGATCTTATTTACATAACAATTTTTTTTTTTATTATTGGCGGAAGACTTTCCACTTCATGTGAATCGTCAATTCCAACTCATTTGCAATTTCTTTTTTTTTTGCCTGATGACTGAAGGAGTCAAATCACACCTCCAATGAAAAAAAAAAAAAAAAAAAAAAAAAACCTTTTCCAGGTATGGAAAGATCTATAAAAGCACAAACCCTTGTGAACAGACAGAGTGAGATGAACCCTGCTGGGTCCTCCCAGGTTCCTGCTTAGCCGGAGCCAAGGTTACCTCACAGCGCGTTCCTCTTTTACACCAACAAGGTCACAACTATATTTACTTCTGCCCGTCTCAGCTCATCGCACTGCAGTTCCGTCTCGCAGCACGCTGGCTGCACTTTATTGCTGCCAATATCCAAGAAGCATGCATTGCAGAGCAAGCCTTGTGTGCGATGGAATGGTGCCAGTCAGCAGGGCACCAAGAGACAACAGACCCATCTGGCTCCGCCCAAAGCAGGAACACTATGGGGGGTGGTACCGAACCCACAAAAATCATTCTGCTGCTACATACAGCTACCCCCTTCACCGATACCACAAGTCACCACCCCCCCCCCACCCCCTGATCAATAACCAGTCTGCCACTGTCATTGCGGCACAGTGGTGTAGTGGGTAGCATTTTCGCCTAGCAGTAAGAAGGGTCGCTGGTTCAAATCCCAACCACGACACTACCTGACTGGAGTTTGCATGTTCTCCCTGTGCCTGCATGGGTGGGTTTCCTCCGGGTACTCCGGTTTCCTCCCACACTCCAAAGACATGCTTGTAGGTTGATTGGATCCTGTCTAAATTGTCCCTAGTATGTATGAATGCGAGTTAGGGACCTTAGATTGTAAGCTCCTTGAGGGTAGGGACTGATGTGACTGTACAATGTATATGTAAAGCGCTGCGTAAATTGATGGCGCTATATAAGTAACTGAAATAAAATAAATACATTTTAGGCATTAAAGCGTTACCTAAACCCAGTAATATGAAAATGGCTCATCTGCCCACCCACAGTGCCCAAAGCTTATAAATTTAAATTTTTACATTAAAATACTGCCACTATATGCCTTTTTCACTAATCTATATACCACGATTACATGGAGAAACTCTGCAGTTCATCACTGCTGAGCGTTCAGGAAGGAGGAGATTTTCCCTGCAGCCTGTATCCACGCTCACATGTGTGATGCCAATATCACGTGATTGGCTATCTCTGAGAACACGTATATGTTCTCTCCAGCATAAAAAAAAAACACAACTGAGTATTATGCAGGTTGGCTATTGCCTGTGTGTTAGCTGGCCTTCCCAAGCTAAACATTGCAGGAGGGGGGAGGTTCAGAGAAGACAGCATCAAACAGCCTTTTTACAAAATACAGAGGATTAACCCCTTAAAGCAGAGTTCCACCCAAAAGTGGAACTTCCGCTCATTTGTCTCCTCTACCCCTCTTGTGCCCCAATTGGAACCTTTAGGGGGGAGGGGGATAGGATAGCTGTCTTTGACAGTTATGCTGTTCACACTTCAGAAAGTCCGGGCCATGGCCTGTGACCTCACCCCTGGGCTCCCTCCTCCCCGTCGCCGGCCAGTAGGAGAGAAGAGCGGGGCCTCGCGCATGCGCAGTAGGGTTCCCAGCACAAAGCCGCAAGGGTACGCTGCCGGGTACCCTTACCCACAATGGCAGTGGCAGCACCTGACATCTGATGGAAAAATTGGCTGCGGTGCCGACATCACCGGACCTCCAGGACAGGTAAGTGTCCGATTGTTAAAAGCCAGCACCTGCAGTATGCATAGCTGCTGGCTTTTAATTATTATTTTTTTTTGGGCAGAACACCGCTTTAAGTTCCACAGCGAGTATAACAAGCATGCTATGCCGCATATACAGACTGTGGATTTAGTAACACTTTTTCCTAATGGATATGGAGCCGTCACATGACCCAGCTCTTTCCTAGCCCGTCCGCAGGGATCACACCTTGCTCAGGGGGATACTCTGCGATTTGAGCGCCTCTATCGGTGATATGTGCCCCAATCCTCAGCATTGCTGAATCTCCCCCCCCCCCCCCCCCTTTATTACTCACTCCAACATTCTCAGGCTGTGACTTTGGGTCTTCTCTGGGACCCTTGTGTGAAGCATTCGAGGCCCCTGGGCGTTTCATCTCTCTTCCCTTGGGGACAGAATTTGGGGGATCGTTTGAACCCTGATGCAGATATACCTTTGTTTGGTATTATCTGTGATGAGCCTAGTGTGGGCCGACCCCCTTTTGAGTGCACAAAGACTGTGATCTTCTCTAACAAATTCCCCCTGAAGACATGAAGAAGGGATTCATATTTGATCCCGAAACGCGCTGGACAGAACGAGAAGGAAATTGTGCACCACAAAACGCAATCTTGTCTGGGTCACATTTGTACCACGTTTTGTCATATTATCTTTATGCTGATGTATGCACCAATGTTTTTATCTTCGTATATTAATAACCTTTATATTTTTATATTATAATTGCTTTCTTACTGTGCATTTACCAGTGGAATCTTTGTTTACGAGTAATGTGGTTAACGAGCTTTTCGAAAGACAAGCAACTTTTATTTTATTTTTTTATTTATTTTTTAATTCTTACTCGGTTTGCGAGTGTGGTCAAGCAAAACAAGCAGAATTCCAACTAGTGGGATGCGCAGTAGCACATTTGGCTAGATGAGCGGGGGCACCGGCGACACGCAGAGCCGTTCGGAAATACTCAGAAACACTCGGAAATTACTCCATTCCCGAGTTCAGCCGAGGTGTCACCAAGTATTTGAGGCTCTCCAGCGCCCCCCGGAGGGAGGAGGGAGGATCCAGGCTGCTCTGTGCAAAACCATTACACAGAGCAGGTAAGCATTACAGGTTTATTATTTTTAAAGAAAATAACGAGACTTTACAGTCACTCTAGAGCTGCACGATTCTGGCCAAAATGAGAATCACAATTGCTTAGAATAAAAGGATCACGATTCTCACAACGTAAAATCTTTTTATACAAAAAAATGGGCTAACTTTACTGTTTTTTTTTTTTTTTTTTTTTTTTAATTCATTAAAGTAATAAAAAAAAACAAAAAAAACTGCATATGAAAGACCACTGCGCAAATACAGTGCGACATAAAATATTGCAACAACCATCATTTTATTCTCTAGGGTGTCTACTAAAAATATATATAATGTTCGGGGGTTCTAAGTAATTTTCTAACAAAAAAAAAAGATTTTAACTCGAAAACCAACAAATGTCAGAAAAAGGTTTAGTGTTTAAAATGGAAGTAAACCCTTCCAAACAACTTTGACCTACAGGTAAGCCTAGATTAAGGCTTACCTGTAGGTCCAAGTAATATCTCCTAAACCTATATGGTTTAGGAGATATTTGCCCGAAAATGGGCACCGCTGTCTACGGCGCATGCGCCGTAGACAGCGGCGCGCATGCGCACTAAATGCGGCAAGTCCAAGAATGGATTTGCCAAATTTGTCGACTCCCGTGCGCATGCGCGGGAGTGACGTCATCGCGGCCTCGCCGTATGACAGCGGCGGAGCTGCGAGGCGCGACTCCCGTGCGCATGCGCGGGAGTGACGTCATCGCGGCTTCGCCGCTGTCATTGGTCGGAGCTGCGAGACGCCACCAGCAAGATGGACGCGGCGGACTACAGGGATCAGCGGCGACTTCGCTGGCTCCTGTGTCAGGTAAGTGACACATAATGAGCTACTATGCGATGCATAGTAGTCCATTATGCTTTACCTTTGCAGGGAAAAAAAGAGGAAGTAAACCCATCAGGGTTTACTTCCTCTTTAAAGTGGTTGTAAACCCTTACAAACCACTTTGACCTAGATTAAGGCTTACCTGTAGGTCCAAGAAATATCTCCTAAACCTACACGGTTTAGGAGATATTTGCCCAAAGACAGGCACCGCTGTCTACGGCGCATGCGCGGGAGTGGCACGAGTGGCGGCTCCCATGCGCGGGAGTGACGTCATCGCGGCTTCGCCGAATGACAGCGGCGGAGCAGCGAGACCCACCAAGAAGATGGACGCTCCGGACTACAGGGGACAGCGCTGACTTCGCTGGCTCCTGTGTCAGGTAAGTGACACATAATGGGCTACTATGCGATGCATACTAGTCCATTATGCTTTACCTTTGCAGGGAATCAAAGAGGAAGTAAACTCACAGTTTACTTCCTCTTTAAGTGGTTAAAGCGGAGGTCCACCCTAAAGTGGACCTTGCGGCGTAGATTCTGCAGAAGCTACGCCCCTTTCCACAGAATCTACGCCCCTTTCCGAAGGTCCCCCCACTGCCTGCTGGGAAACACACGGATCACAGAGACAGCAGGGACCACCCTTATTGCGCAGCGCGACTTGCACATGCGCAGTATGGAACCGGAAAATTAAGTCGAAAGACTCCACTTCCTGATACCCATACCCAAGATGGCAGCGGCATCACCCGAGAGACGATCGAGAGATCGGCTTTGGGTGCCGACATCGCGGGCGCACTGGGCGGGTGTCATTATTTTAAAAGTCAGCAGCTGCAGTATTTGTAGCTGCTGGCTTTAAAAAAAAAAAAAAAAAAAAAAAAAAAACGGCGGACTCCCGCTTTAATCTTTTTTCACTTACACAAAGTCTATTCCATTGACAAATTGTTACAATGTTTATACTTAAGTTCAACTGTTAAAGAATGTTGCGATTCTTGGCAGACTGCCTGGTTTTTCTCTTCCTTTTTCCTCTCTTTTGAGGACTTCAGAAGAGCAGAGAGAATTCTTTGCATAGAAAGAATTGTGAAACACTTTAGTCAAGATAACGATTCTTGACGATTAATTGTGCAGCTCTAAGTCACTCTAATGCAAAGTACCTACATTTGACTTTATCAACCTACTGCAGTCCCTGTACAGCAGCACAATGATCCAATGCACGAAGCACAAGCAGGAGAAAGTTGAGTGACAGACGAGCTCATCATTCTACTGCTCCTCATTTCACTGTCCCATTACAGGCTGGGGAGGGGGGTCAAGGGAACAAGACCCGTAAGTGTTACTGAACTGCAAAAGAGAAAAATTGGGGGAGATTTACTAAAACTGGAGAGTGCAAAATCTGGTGCAGCTGTGCATAGAAACCAATCAGCTTCCAGGTTTTATTGTCAAAAGCTTAATTGAACAAGCTGAAGTTACAAGCTGATTGGCTACTATGTACAGCTGTACCAGATTCCGAGTCCCCTTTCACACCACACCACCCATAGCGTGGGCGGTAAAACGCTGCTATTTTTAGCGGCATTTTACCGCCGGATTTGCGGCGCATTTCGCCCGCTAGCGGGGCGCTTTTACCCCCTGCTAGCGGCCAAGGGTTAAAACCGCCGGCAATACGCCGCAATGGCGGCGTTTTGCTGGCGGCATTACAACGCTGCCCCATTGATTTCAATGGGGAGCAGCGGTGGAGAAGGGGTAAACACACCGCTCCTTCACCGCTCCAAAGAAGCTGCTGGCAGGACTTTTCCCTGACGTCCTGCCAGCGCACCGCTGTAGTGTGAAAGCCCTCGGGCTTTCACGCTACAAACAATGGTGCAGCTTTTTTAGGGCGGATTGCAGGCGCTATTTCTAACGCTATAGCGCCTGCAAAATGCCCTGGTGTGAAAGGGGTGTAAGTGCTCCGGTTTTAGTAACTCTCCCACACTGCTGTACAGTCCTTTCTGTCAGGGCAGGAGACCCAGAGCAGTGTAAATCTCAGGACTGAATGGACATACAAATAATTTGGATGGTAAGATAGCTCCCTTATGTGTATTCAGTAGATTGTCTGAAGCTCAGCTTCACCTCTTCCCTTCTCTATCCAACCAAAAAAAAAAAAAAAAAAAAAAGTTTTGGCTCTCCTTATACTTCGCTTGTTGATCATTTCTTCACCATCGCCAGCCGCCTGTCACCCTGATCGCCGTCCGCAGATGTCAGCCAAAATAGTACAATGGTTGATTAGGAAGCGTAGCAGTTCCTGCACTTTGTACCAAGTCCCTATGAAAATCAGCAGCGAGATATAAAAACACGACGTCGTCAGAGGAGGTCAATGCGGGATGAAATCCTCCATGTTTTGGAAATCATTACACATTATTTTGGTCATAGAGACAAAGAAACCCATTACCAGGCAAAACAATACATGAAAGGTGTAATCATGACAGAATGTGCTACGTGATTGTGTGGAATTCTGACACTCACAGCAGAATCCTGCAAACAGAATATATAGTTCGGATGATAATGGAAAGCAGCAGGAAAGCAGCATGACAGCCATACTGTGCTCTGATTATCTCCGTGCCAAGCTGTCCGAACTGACAAACTAAAAGACAATAAAAAAAAAAAAAAAAAAGAGACATGGCGTACCTTATTTGTCAATGTTCCTGTTGTATAAACTGTCTGTATTGCAGGGGTCATCACATTCTATTGCATACATCATCAACAGCTATGAAAATGTAATCTTGAATTGCCAAGAACGACGGTCCTAACAGGTCAAAACTGGGAATTTTGGTCAAAATGCGACCCTCTACTTCCTATTTTGTGGTCCTCAGGAATGTTTCTGAATTGAAACGAAACGAGACCCCAGAATGCAGTATAGATAATTATAGGCACACCTCCTTCCATAAATGTGCAACTAAATAGTTCCCGAAAAGCCAATTTTTGCATTTCCCCCATAAAATGTAGAAGGGTGACAACCTATGCCGATGTCCCAGTGACAACTATTCCCCTCATTTCCTGTCCTAGAAAATAGAAGGGAGGTGAAATCTCTCCAACGAAAAGCAATAAAAGAGTGACTGAAGTATTTACTATTTCCAAGTCTATCTAAACCTGGAGGAAAAAAAATAAAAATTGGAGCTGGTCTTTAAAGCGGAGGTCCACCCTAAAGTGGACCTTCCGCTCATTGGATTCCTCCCCCCCTCCGGCGCCACAATTGGCACCTTTCAGGGGGGAGGGGGGTACAGGTACCTGTACAGTACAGGTATCTGCACCCACTTCCGGGATAGCTCTCTGCGGAAAGGGGCGTAGATTACGCCCCTTTCCGAAAGTCCCCCGCTGCCTGCTGGGAAACACACGGATCCCAGAGACAGCGGGGACCATCCTTATTGCGCAGCGCGACTCGCGCATGCGCAGTAGGGAACCGGGAAATGAAGCCGAAAGGCTCCACTTCCTGATTCCCATACCCAAGATGGCGGCGGCAGCACCCGAGAGACGATCGAGAGATCGGCTTCGGGTGCCGGCATCGCGGGCGCGCTGGAAAGGTAAGTGTCACTATTTTAAAAGTCAGCAGCTGCAGTATTTGTAGCTGCTGGCTTTTAAAAAAAAAAAAACGCGGAGTCCCGGCGGTCTCCCGCTTTAACCACTTGCCTACAAGGCACTTTTATCCCCTTCCTGCCCAGGCCAATTTTCAGCTGTCACACTTTGAATGACAATTGTGCCATCATGCAACACTGTACCCAAATGACATTTTTATATCTTTTTTTTTCCCACAAAAACAGAGCTTTCTTTTGGTGGTATTTAGTTACCGCTGGGTCATTTTTTGCTAAAGGCAAAAATAAAGAAATACATTTTTCTTAGTTTGTTATAAAATGTTTCAAATAAGCTATTTTTTTCCGGCGCCGATGGGCACCAGTGGGGCGGCGCCGATGGGCACCAGTGGGGCGGCGCCGATGGGCACCAGTGGGGCGGCGCCGATGGGCACCAGTGGGGCGGCGCCGATGAGACAGCACTGATGGGCGCTGATGAGGTAGAACTAGTCAGGACACCAATGATCAATGCCCTGATCATCAGAGAAGATGTCCCTTTTCACACTGGCTCTTTTCCTCATGCTGTGACAGCATGAGGAAAGGAATGCCGACAACTGGCAAGTGCGTCAACATCACGATCAGATGGTAAAGGGCCACTGTTATTTGGCTCTTCACCCCGATCTCTAATCAGCTGTGTCCAAAGGACACCACCGCAACGGGAGCGTGTTTCTGAGAGGACGTCAATAGTGGTCGGCAAGTGGTTAAAGAGGAGATTAACTCTGGAAGCTATGACAACAAATAATGCAGGCAGAGGGCTAAGGACTAGTTACCAGTATTGCCTGATGGGTTTTACTTATTTTTACCCTGCAATGTAAAAGCATAATGGGCTAGTATGTATCGCATATGTGCAAATGGAGCCCGTGCTGTCCCCGCTGGTGGCCGCATCCATCTTCGCCCCTCTTGCTTCTGGGGCCGCGGACTCCGGCTCTGTGACTGGCCGGAGTCGCGTGACATCATTTGCACGCGGCAGCCATCAGTCATGGAACTTGCTTTTGAAGGGATGGCACAGAGGACATCATCGGCACACTACAAGGTAAATATCGCCTAAACGGCACAAGTTTTAGAGACGTTTACAGTATCTATAGGTTAGCCTGATTATAGGTACAAAATGCACAGAGAGGTTTACAACCTCTTTAACCACTTCCCACCCGGCCAATGCGTATATACGGCCGGGTGGGAGCCGCCTGCTCCTGATAGGACGTTTGGGAACGTCATTCAGGAGCAGCGGGATCGCGCGCGCACGCGCCCGCGCAGCGGCGCGATCCCGATGTGCTCGTGTCACCCGGACACGGCACATCTCAGATCGGCAGGAGGGCTCTGTGATTGGCCCTCCTGATCACATGACGGCCGTGTCCAATCACGGCCGTCATGTGATGTAAACAAACAGCCGGTTGCTAGGCAATCGGCTCTCCTCTCCTCACACGGAAGTCACCGCTGAGGAGAAGAGAGCAGATCGCTGCAGCCGGCTGATGATCAGTGAGTATGGGCTGCTTTTTACAGCTTTTTACTCACTGATCATCAGTGTAGTGTACACACACAACACACCACACAGTACAAACACAGTCCCCACATATGTCCCCAAAACACACATGTCCCCAAAACACACATGTCCCCAAAACATACATGTCCCCAAATAATAAAAACACATGTCCCTAATAATAAAAACATGTCCCCCACATATGTCCCACTAAAATCACATGTCCCAATGATTATCTGCACACATATGTACGTGATCACCTGCACACATATGTACATGATCATTTGCGTACATATGTCCGTGATCACACAAACCAATTATTATACACTTAACGGAATTTTTTTTACCAAAAACATGTAGCAGAATACATTTTGGCTTAAATTTATGACAAAATTTGATTTTATTGGATTTCTTTTCAAATAGAAAAAAGAAAATATTGTTTTTTTTCCAAATTTCCGCTATTTTTGCGCTTATATCGCAAAAAAAAAAAAACGGAGTCGTGAATAAATAACACCAAAATAAAGCTCTATTTGTGCGAAAAAAATGATAACAATTTCATTTGGGTACAGTGTAGCATGACCACGCAATTGTCACTGAAAGAGCGAGAGCGCTGAAAGCTGAAAATTGGGCTGGGAAGGAAGGGGGTGAAAGTGCCCTGTATTGTAGTGGTTAAAATGCCATGTTCTACAATGTGTGGAGGCAGCCATCTTGGTAGAGGCAGGGTCTTGCTTCCCCATGTTAGAGCCTCTGGTGGAGAAGACTGCAGCACATTAGTGATCACCAAATCCTGAGTGAAGCAGTCAGAAGCAGCAGAGCCTGAGATCTCTCACAACAGATACAGTATATAGCTGGGATATGCAATTAGCAGACCTCCAGCTGTTGCAGACCTACAAGTCCCATCAGGCATAGCAAGATTCTGACAGCCACAAGCATGACACCCAGAGGCAGAGGCATGATGGGACTGGTAGTTTTGCAACAGCTGGAGGTCCGCTAATTGCATATCCCTGGTATATAGCTATGAGGATACAAAACTATGGCTGGTTTTCCCTTGTGAGACCTACAGGGTGCGTTGCTGGAGCTCAAATGGTTAAAGTAGTTGAACCATAAGACGTTTCTGTTCTGTAAAAGCAATCACGAAGCACCGAAAGATACCAGCACTGAGCGCAATAAGAAGGGCTGCCATTCTGATGTCCATTTGAAAATGATAGTTGCCTGGCTGTGTCTGCCATCAACATTTTCTGAGTCAGCATGAAGTTTAACCTCCTAATTTGCATATTTGCTCCTGCTGACCGGAAAGGCAACCAGAGAAGAGAAACGATGATCAGAAATACCTCAGTATAGCTATTCTTTGATAAGGTTTGTAACAATTTCCTCACATTTGCAAACATAAGAAATGCACCCCATGGCCTCGTAGTACAAAGCAAGTGATGAAGAGCAGATCAACACCTACCTTGTAATTGCTAGAATTCACCCAGGACGTAGCCAGTGCATCCACCATTTTATCCAGCAGAGTCTGGTCCTGTTCTAGATCCACAGATTTCTGCCTATCCGACAAGTATTCTATCAGGTCTGGTCCCACCTGAAGCCGTTTTCCTACATCCTTGTTCTGGATCTGAGTAAACCAGTAATCCATTCCCTGCTCCATGGCTAGGGGGCGATGTAGCACACGCTAGGAGGTAAAAGGCAGTAGTGGAGGAGAGGAGGGGGGGGGGGTTGTCAGGGGGATCCGTCAGAGGCTACTTCCTCGAGGACGTCGCTTGTGTGAAAAAGCTTGCGGAGGGCTTGGCCGTCAAAGATGCAATCCTGGGAATGACAGCAATTCACCATGTGTCTGCCGAGCAGCTGGTGCGATATTAAAAGTCTAATTTAAATATTCAGCAAGATGGGGAGAGGCACTGTAATGTAAAGCCGCTTGTCCAGAGGTACATAGTTCTGCAGACAGTCCTGAGGAGAGAGAGAGAGAAAGTTGCAGTTATTAATAAGAAACTCACCATTGTTTTCTTTATTAACGTCTTATCTCATTACAGTCACAATACAGAGAGGCACATTATTAAATATTTCTGATATTCTGAATTTTTAATACCCAGAAGCTGGAAAACAAATGTAATTTCCACATTATGAATAGAGCAACGCAACTCATCCGTCAGACGGCGGCATGTTACCGAGACCATCGTCATAGAGGAAAACCAAAACTTCTGTAGTGGTTTGGATTAGAGCTGAATAGCAGCCACATAGAAAATGACACAAATGTAGCTCTGTATTCATTAATACCTCATTCATTGCAACTTTTCAATGCATTTTAAAGAGTAACTCCACTTTTGTTGAGAAAACACACCCCCCCCCCCCCCCCTTTCCAACCTTTCGTTATTCTGAAGAAATAGCTGTTTGTTTCTCTGTGTCTAGTGACTTTGAGTGACTTTATAATTATCAATCAGCTGCTGCACCTGCAGGGCTCTAATAAGGAAAGTGGCAGGGTCTACAGCCTTTTAGATGCGTTTTCCCTTTTTGGGTGTATCTCACCAAAAATTCTATTTTTGTTGCAGAGGATGCCCAAAATGTGACTTGTATCCTAATGCAGACTTTCTGGGCAAATCAGAGCCAATCAGACAAGGAGGAAATTATGTCTGTGGGGGGGGGGGGGGCGTTCTGTATACCATCTGTGTACAGAGCGCCTCCATGTGGCCATACTGCATTGAATTTTACAGAAAATTGCTGCAGATTGAAAAGGAAATTTTTAATAAAATTAAAATTACAATACGACTCGTGTATCAATTATAAATACTAGAATTTTCTTTTTTTTTTTCCATTGTTTATCAGATTAGGTGATCCGCTATATTTTGTAACGGAAGTGATATTTCATCGACCGCCATCTTGCTACACCCTGCACTCATCAACAGTAAGGATACAGTGAGAAGATGGCAAGGGACATCTTGTTACACCCATTTCTGGCATTTCACATTTATTTTAACCACTAAACAGAGCTTATATAGCGACAGTCAACGTTTTTAAATCCGTCCCACTGTTTTGATGTGGAATTGTAAAAACAGCGGCAAGCCTTCTGATCTCACAGGTTTGTTTACCGATCTGACAAAATGCTGATTTTACAATTAAACATCAAAACTAGAAATGGTGGCGATCAGTGACTTGTAGCGGGGGTTGCAATGGACAAGTTGGACCCCTAACTGACACTGTTTGGGAACCAGTGACGCGAATACAGTGATCAGTGCTAAAATATATAAATATATATATATATATATATATATATATATATATATATATATACACACACATATACACACACACAGTCACTGTACTAATGACACTGGCTGGGAAAGGGTTAAACATCTAGGGTGATCAAACGGTTAACTGTGTGGCTTACTAGTGCTTTACTACTGTGGGGGAGGTGCCTTTACTAGTGGAAGACATGGATTGGTGTTTCTGCTTTACAGGAACACAGAATCCATGGGCTTCTGTACTGAGTGATCCGCCTTTTTTACATAGGCGGACTGGCGTTCTGGCGTTCTGTCAGGGTACCGAATGATTGGCGGGCCCCCGGTGGACATCGGGCCCGTGGGTCCCGCTGTGTAAAATCACACCGGGAGCAGGCCGCCAGCGGCGCACACTCACGTCCAAAACCCAGAAGTGCAGAATGATTATAGGTGTGCCTCTGTGTGTCTGTAAATCCAGGAAGTGAACAGGCAGCAGCTTCAGCTGCCCACAGTTAAAATGGCTGCAGCCATACTCTGTGAAGGGAGATTTCTGCAGCATAGTTGGCAAGTAAAGAATCGCAGTATAGATAAAATAATATGCAAAGTGGTTGAAGAGAAGCTTCAGAATGGCAAAGATGTTTTTATTACAAAGTATGTGAGCAGACTACAGTTCCTCTTTAATATACTTCCGATCCGCGCTATAGCCGAATGATGGCTGCAGCGTGGATCTGCTTTGCCGGTGTTCTGGCATATTCAGTCCGGCCATCGGATACTGTCTGCCCCGTACTGCGCAGGCACAGCGCTTGCGCAGTACGGAGCAGAAGGATCTTCGGAAAATCTCCGAAGATGAACGGCGCCTGCGCCGTGAGTGGATGTGCTAGCCCCACCATCCAAGTGGACATAGGGCTGCCGATATTAGAGGGTCCCTTGCGGGCTCGCTGCACTCGGCTCTTTTATATTCTAACTCTATGTCCACTTGGATGGTGGGGCTAGAACCTGGACTCACGGCGCAGGTGTCGTTCATCTTTGGCTATTTTCGGAATCTGTGTGTGCTGTGTACTGCGCATGCGCAGTACACATCGGACACTATCCCATGGGGGACACAATATGATAGGACACCGGGAGCACGTCTATTGACGTCCTCCCCTTTGCAGCCTTGCCACGCCCCCCTGAAGGGTGCGCACTGTGATCACCCGAGTCAACGAGACTCGGGTGATCACGGCCCCTTACCCCGTGATCAGCTATTGGCCAATGACAGCTGATCACGTGATGTAAACAGAGGATCGGTAATCGTTCTTTTTTTCTTCTCATGTTGTCAGCGTGAGAAGAAAAAAAAAAGCCAATCACCGACTTCTGTTTGCAGGGACATCAGTCCTGAAGACCAATTTTTGCCAGAAGCCAGTGCCAAAAATTGTGCCCACCGATCAGTGCCCACGTTACTTAACTGCTACCTATCAGTGCCCACAAGTGCCATCCATCAATGCCCACCAGTGGTGCCAATCAGTGCCTCAGTGTCACCTACCAATGCCTATCAGTGCCCATCACTACCACTTATCGGTACCACCGATTGGTGCCCAATCTGTGCCGCCCAACCAGTGCAGCCTCATCAGCATACATCAATGAAGGAGAAAAAATACCCGTTTGCAACATTAACAAAATATAAAAACGGTTTTGTATTTTTTTTTTTTTAAATTCAGTCTTTTTAAAAAAAAAAAAAATTAACAAAAAATAAAAAACCCAGAGGTGATAAAATACCACCAAAATAAAGCTCTATTTGTGGGGAAAAAAAAATGATAAAAATTAAATTTTGGGTACAGTGTAGCATGACCGCACAATTGTCCTTCAAAGAGTGACAGCGCTGAAAATTGGTCTGGGCGGGGGGGGGGGGGGGGGTGCCCAGTCAGCAAGTGATTAAAGTGACTCCTAAGCACCGACCGGTTCACTTTAAGTCCAGGAATTTTTTTCCTTTGGCACACGTTGCTGTAAGCCTCTTACCAGTTAAATCAGCCAAAACAAAATCAAGTGATTAGCCTGGAGTAGACGGCTCCATTTTTCCATTCAGATCTGTTTTGTAATAAAAAGAGTGTCAGCAGACGACAGAACATCTCTCACCCATTACGCAGCTCCGCAGCCGCCGTCAGAACCTGCCCTCCTCTACAACACAGAACAAAAGGCTCACCGCCACCACGCCGGCGTAATAGGCTGAACATCGGAATTTTCATCACACCCCCCCCCCCCCCCCTCTCCCTGGCATCAACACACAAAACCAAAACATTACCTGTACCTGCCCGGTCATGCCGGGTCCACATGGAACAGCACATGGCCAACGCAGTTCACAAAATTAAAAAAAAATTTGTGCAACAGCTGTGGGTGACATAATGATCGTCCGCAGCCAGCCCATCGCTCGGCCTGAATTTTGCACAGGTATTGGTTTTAAACTTTTTTTTTTTTTTTTTACTTCTGACAAAAGCATAAAAAAAAAAAAAAAAAAAACAGCCAGTTTTTTTTTTTGTTTTTTTTCCTCCAATAAGCATTTTGTATATTACAGATTGAATTTTGTAATTCACTAAAAAATTGGCATATAAAATCTGCTGAAATCACAACACAATTCTGAATTATTTGAACAGTAAGGGAGCAATCGCACCATGTGCTATGGAGTGGCGCGGGGTAGCCTTGCCCAAAGCAGCTCTAACGCTCCAACAAGGCGTTTTGCTTTGTGTTATATTAGTATTAGAGTGCGCTGCGCCACGTGGCGAGATGCAATGCGCCGCACAGTGCTCCAGGGCACACGACTAAAGTAGTTGTAAACCTCAGACATGAAAAATGAACAAAGCACATCCCTCTATAGCGTGTACTTGTTTCAATCCAGAGCACTAATGCGTCATTTTCTGTCTGCTGCCTTTTTTCTCCGCTATCTGCAGCAGTCACTTCTGGTAAGTTTTCCTGACACCAAGAGGTAAAAAAGGTGACAGGGGAAGGGAGCTCCAGCACACAGCCTGTGACTGGCAGCCTTAGCTCTGCTCCTGTGTGAAGGGGGTGTGTCCGTTCCCTCCAATCACAGCTCTTCTCACTGAGCTTTGCAGAGTTTAAAGTGGTTGTAAACCTTCGTGTTTCTTCACCTTAATGAAACTTCTGGCCGTGACCCCCCCCCGTTTTAGTTACCTGAGCCCTAGAACTTGACCCATGGGGACTTGCTGTCTCTCTGCCCGGGGATTAGATAGATTGATAGCAGCGTAGCCAGTGGCTCCTGCTACTGTCAATAAAATCCAATGACGCGGGGGGCGGGGACTAGTCCTGCATTCGGCCTCTATGGACGCCGAATGCTGGACTCGGAGCGCACCTGCAAGGTAACCCCCCCCCCCCCCAGGAAATCGCTTCTCCCAGGGGGTTATCTGATGTGGGGAGTAGCCGTGAGAGCCACCGAGGGACCCCAGAAGAGCAGCATCGGGGCCACTCTGTGCAAAACGAGCTGCACAGTGGAGTTAAGATGTGTTATTTAAAAATAAACCTTTAGTGTCACTAACTTCAGATCCCCACCCCTGCCTTCTGAAAGCTCAAACAAGCTTTATTAATTCTGCAAGTAAACAGGTACAAATTATGTAGGAGGATTTACTTCATCTCTGTGTATCACCTGAGGTCAGGTATATGGAAGGGTTTATGATCACTTTAACCACTTCACCTCTGGAAGATTTAGCCCCCTTTATGACCAGGCCATTTTTTCGATACAGCACTGCACTACTTTAAATGACAATTGCGCAGTCATGCAACGCTGTACCCAAAGTTTGTATCCTTTAACACACACAGCTTTCTTTTTGTGGCATTTGATCGCCCCTCCGGTTTTTAATTTTTATGATATAAAATGTAAAAAAAAATTTTTTTAATTTTTTTTTTTTTTTTACTTTCTGCTATAAAACATATCCAGCAAAAAAAATTGAATTTCTTCAAAATTTTTTGCCAAAATGTATTCTTTTTTTTAAAAAAAAAAAATGAAAAAAAAAAAAAAATACACAAGTGTATATTGATTGGTTTGCGTGAAAGTTAGTCCACCCCCCTCGTGTCAGATTGCCCGCCGCACTGTTTGTAAACTATGGGATAAATACGGGAATTTGTATTTATTTTTCTCTACTAGTAATGGCAGCGATCATCGACATATTGGGACTGCTATAGTGCGGCGGGCAATCTGACACGAGGGGGGTGGACTAACTGACATCACCAGTGACACTAAACACAGCGATCAGTGCCAAAGACTGGGAAGGGGTTAACATCTAGGACGATCAAGGGGTTGAATGTGCGCCTAACCAGCGTTAATGTGTGTACCCCCTTGATTGGCTTGTGCTACAGCAAACTGCAGCACAGGCAGGGCAATGGGCACGCCCCCTACCCCAGTGCACGAATCACATACTAGATACGTGATCCAGCACAGAGCGGCTGCCCTGCTGCAGAATCTGTATGGTGGGTGGTTAAACAATCTTTTGATATATATTTAAAAAAATAAAAATAAAAAATTGAAATATAAAAAACAGCACAATGCATTCTAATAACGCAATAGACCGCCCCTTCAAAGCGGCTGCACAATATACAGAATATGGAAAGAAACGTGGTACTTCCAGAATGCCCATCTAGGTAAGAATGACGTCGCCCAACCTCCCGCATCTAAAGGGGGCCAGGAGTCTCTTGCTGGTTCTTGGAGTTGGCCCCCTGATGAAGAATGTCACCGGAAATCCAGCTGCAAGAAGTAGGAAGTGACTGCCATCTACTGATGAAAATCGGAGAAAGATGGCGATGCCGGACCGGGAGTGCAGCAGCAGATCACTCTAGAACAGGGGTCTCAAACTGGTGGCCCTCCAGCTGTTGCAAAACTACAAGTCCCATGAGGCATTGTAGGGCTAACAATTACAACCAGATGCCTGACTGGCAGCTGGTTTAGCCTCTCAGCGTGCTGCTGGGATCCTGAGGTAGCCACTCCTGCTCCCTCCCCAGCACCAAAGAAAAAAATAAAATAAATGTGTGTGTATGTATGTATATATATATATATATATATACACACATATACATACATACACACACTTTCCTGCAAAAATAAGTGCAATTTAAAAAAAAAAAGCGAACTTGGCCTTTAACTGTGCTTTTTCACATCGGAAATGCTTGAGGTGATTGCAGCCGTATTAGTGCAGAAAACAGAATAAAAATAAGACAGGGGAATGGAACAGGGGGGGGGGGGGTGAGGCAGGCTGATCCCATATTAGGTTTGGGGAACTTGACAATGGAGACTATAGTGGGGAAGTCCATTAAAAACTGAATAGTGTTACCTTACATACATAGTCAGGTTGAAAAAAGACAAGTCCATCCAGTTCAACCACACAAAAAAAAAAAAAAAAAAAAAAGTAATATCACCTATTAGAGATAAAGCAATGTCTTTGCTCATACAGCCAACAATCTCTGCAAAAGTGATTTTTTTTTTTATCTGCCCCATCTTAACCACTTTCAGCCCTGGACCATTTTGCTGGTCAAAGACCAGACCACTTTTTGCGATTCGGCACTGCGTCGATTTAACTGGCAATTGCGTGGTCGTGCAAAGTGGCTCCCAAACAAAATTGACGTCCTTTTTTTCCCCACAAATAGAGCTTTTTTTTGGTGGTATTTGATCACCCCCGCGGTTTTTATTTTTTGCGCTATAAACAAAAAGAGTGACAATTTTGAAAAAAAACGCTATAATAAAATATCCCCCAAAAATATTAAAAAAACATTTTTTTCCCTCAGTTTAGGCCGATACGTATTCTTCTACATATTTTTTGAAAAAAAAAAAAAAATCACAATAAGCTGATTGGTTTGCGCAAAATTTATAGCTTTTACAATATAGGGCATTTTTATTAATAATTTTTTTTTTTTTACTAGTGATCAGCGATTTTTATTGTGACTGCGACATTATGGCGGACACATCGGACATTTTTGACACATTTCTGGGACCATATACAGCAATCAGTGCTATACAAATGCACTGATTCCTGTGTAAATGACACTGGCAGTGAAGGGGGTTAACCAGGGGGTGGCAATGTAGGGGTTAAGTGTGTCCTAGGGGCGTGGCTGTGTGTTAGTGAACACTGATCTCTGCTCCAATCACAGGGAGAGGAGATCAGTGTCACTTGTTGCTAGGCAGAACAGGGAGATGCCGTTTACTTCCGCATCTCCCCGTTCAGCCTCCCCGTGAGACGATCGTGGGTATCCCCTCGGCGATCGAGTCCGCGGAACCCGCGACCGGACTCACGGGGGGCCCGATCGGCGCACACGCGATGGCATGGCGGCAATTTTAAATGGGCGTACCTGCACGCCAATTTGCCTGCCGGTGTTCTGCCGTATAATGTCCGGCCATGAAATAGTGCCCGCCCCGTACTGCGCAGTACGGAGCAGACGAAGCTTCCGAAAATCTCCGAAGCTGAACGGCGCCTGCGCCATGAGTGGAGGTGGTAGCCCCACCATCCAAGCGGACATAGGGTTGTGAGTATTAAAGGGCCCCTTCGCTCGCCACGCTTCGGGCTCGGCCTCGCTGCGCTTGGCTCTTTTTTATTCCTGCTCTATGTCCACTTGGATAGTGGGGATAGGACCTGGACTCACGGCGCAGGCGCCGTTCATCCTCGGCAATTTTAGGAATCTGTGTTGCTGTGTACACAGTGGACACTATCCGATGGAGGACGTTATTTGACAAGACACCGGTGCCATTCTGCCGACGTGCATTATCGTGCGCCAGTCGGGAAGTGGTTAAGCCTATTGTGCTGGCGACAGATCTAGATGTGCACTAAATGAAAATTTTGGTGCCAAAACTGAAAGTTCAGGATGCACTTGGCCGAAACCAAAAAAAATAAAATAAATTTATATATATATATATATATATATATATATATATATATATATATATATATATATATATATATATATATATTTTTTTTTTTTTTTATTTTTTTTTTTTTCCCCCAACTTTTAATATCATGATTTTAAATGAATATGATTTATTGTCGGCCATTATTGGCACCTTTAACATAAGAAAAGCTCAAGAAAAATGCATCCCTTTAAATTCTATGTACGTCTTCACACTGGAACTCTGCGCTCCCGTTGTGGTGTTAAAAATCTTGCATGCTGCATTTTTGGTCAGTTAAATAAACTTCACCAAAAAACTCCTTACGGAAATGCATTGAAAACGCAGCAAGACTGCGGGGAGGAGCAGGATGCTTGTAGATGCCTCCAGCACCGATTTATCCGATTTATGAGAAAACAAAAAGCAGCTGGATGAGAACTTTTACCTTGCCCGACTCCTGTTTTCCGCTGTCTGCAGGGCCGGTAAAAATAAACACCCGTCTACTGGTCCTTTAAGAAGATCGTAGCGCCGGAGGCTTTTCCTGATAAAGTGATCACTGTGATTGGCTGTCACAGTAATCAAATGGTCAGGAGCCTGTTCTACTGGCTGCTGATTGCATCTAATGCGCACATGCTGCCACATATGTGCACAAAGCCAACGCAAGGAAGTTAAAGCCGAGCTTCACCCTATCTATATATAAAAAAAAAAAAAATGCAACAAGCATGTCACACTTGCCTGCTCTTTGCAGTGGTTTTGCACAGAGCAGCCCCGATCCTCCTCTTCTTAGGTCCCTTGCCGGCGCTCCAGGCCCCTCCCTCCTGCCCCCAAAGCAAGCAACTTGCAATGGGGGGGGGGGCACTCGAGCTGTAGCTCTGTGTCCATTCACACACAAAGCCGTGGCTTGGCCCCACCCCCATCTCGCTCTCCTGATTGGCTCAGTGGCTGTGACTGACATCAACAGGAGCCAATGAGGAGGCAGAGAGTAGAGGCACTCATGCACAGATAGAGATGGGGCTCAGGTAGGTATAAGTGGGGGCTGATGCAAACAGAAGGTTTTTTTACCTTCATGCATAGAATGAATGAAGGTAAAAAAAAACCTTGAGCCTTTAGAACCAATTTAAAAGGGTTGTAAACCCTTGAGGTTTTTCATCTTAAAGTGGTGTTGCCACCAAAAAATAAAACAGTGTTTAAAAATCTTTAAAAAAATAAATAATAATTGGAAAAAAAAAAAAAAAAAAGTTTTACTCACCTCTAAATACCTGTTGCTAGGGGGTCCCTCGTAGTCTGCCTTCTTCATTGCCTGGGCTGGTGACATCACTTCCCCTCATGCTGCACAGTCATCTGGGACCTGTCACGTGTCCCAGGTGTCTGTGCGGCGTATCACGGGGCCCTGCGCCGCTCACACAGTGGGTGCCCGGCTGTAAAGCCACAGCCGGGTGCCCACAGTACGAATGATGGCGCCGCGAGCGGAGCGGGGAACGAGGGGGGGCTTCGTTCCCACGCATCGCTGGACCCTGCGACAGGTAAGTGTCCGATTATTAAAAGTCAGCAGCTGCAGTATTTGTAGCTGCTGACTTCATTTTTTTTTTTTTTTGGGGCACCCCACTTTAATGCATTAGGGGGAAAACCCTCCTGTAATGCAGCAGCCCCCTCTTTTACTTACCTGAACCCGGTCTGTCCAGCGGGGACGAGCACACCAGCTCCAGCCGGTGTTTCGGGTTATGATTGGATGGATTGATACCAGCGCAGCCATTGGCTTACCGTTGCTGTCAAATCCAATTACACAGGAGCTTTGGGGGGGGAGGGGGGGGGGCGAGCCGAGTCCTGTTGTCTGTCAATGGACGCAGCAGGACACGGGAGCACGCCTGCACGAGTGCCCCCCCCGAGGGAGAGCGGCTCTCCAACGGGGAACTTAAGAAGAGGAGGAGCCAGGAGCGCCGCTGATGGACCCCAGAAGAGGAGGATCAGGGGCCACTCTGTGCAAAACCAGCTGCACGGAGGAGGCAAATAAGACATACTTGTTTTTTTTTTTTTAAACTAACCTTTACATATCCTTTAACAGAAGCTCATTGTTTGGGTTTACATACGCTCCAAGAGGAAACCGTAGTGTTTTAAGAGTGCAGAACACATGCAGCCCTGCAGATCCATATCAAACAATGCTGATTGAGAAGACTGTGGGCACATGGTAATAAGTGTACAGAACACGGTATACGAAGCCTGTATATATACACAGAGGAGAAGAGCTACACACCCACAGCCAGGCTCGTGATGAGATTACATGATGCCTGGGCTCACTTTCAGATGCGATTCATTTCAGCACCTGTAAAACAGAAAGAAAAAAAAAAATACCAACCGTACTCATCCAACCAGAGATTACCATATAAATGGGTGTCAAGCAGATCACCAAATACCTCAACGTCTGGAGAAATGTTCCAAACAATGCAGACTGTCCTGAGCAGCAGATCGGCAGTCTTCAGCACGGCGTGAAGCTGCAGAACAGCTACACCCTCGCATCAACTCTGCTAATTAACCCATTTCAAGAGACACAGATGGAAGAGGTGCCGGAGGATTCTTTCAGAACGATGGCTAGGAAGCCCCACAGAGGCTTGTCAGACACAATCGCTGGAGGCCAATCGCTGCTCGAGTCTGAGAAATCAGCTTCTGTTCACATGGGAGGATCCCGACAGCACAATTTGGGTATAAAGAACAAAGACGGCTTGAAAATTCCACTCAATGGAAAGCTTGAAGCTGTCATATCTACCAAACAGGGAGCTACCCAGAAAAACGTGATTCACAGGGACTGCTCCCTTCCCTCTCCGTCTCCCCCTCCCCCCCCACCGAATAAAAAGAAACCGAATACGACTCGGGGATGACAAGGACACCGGATGTACAGCATGGCGTGGACAAGAGACTGTGCAGGAAACTATGCCAATCACTCTGAATAAAAGCAGGAGGCTCCGTGTTCTACCATTCAGAGGTCTGGTTCTCCCCATTTATAGAAATCTGATCCAATACAAATCCTAAATTATCAACAATCTTACAAAAAATTTAAACAGATGAACTGTAAAAGGCTATACAGCCATTAAAAAGGATCGGCTCAGCACATGTTCCCACCCTTGCCGGAATGTAATCGGAGCTCTGCCCGAAAAACAACATTAAAAAAATCAATACACTGTCCCCTAAACTGCCTTAATGGGCAACCCTTTCATGAAAAAAAAAAAAAATAAATAAAACACGAATAAGAAAAAAAAAAAAAAAAAAAAAACACACCACAAAAACAAACACACGGATAAAAAAAAAAAAAAAAAACAATAGTATTTTCAATTGCAACATACAGGAAGTGATATTGTAATTAAGGTGGGAGTCCGCCGGGACTCCGCGTTTTTTTTTTTTTTTTTTAAAGCCAGCAGCTACAAATACTGCAGCTGCTGACTTTTAAAATAGTGACACTTACCCGCCCAGCACGCCCGCGATGTCGGCACCCGAAGCCGATCTCTCGATCGTCTCTCGGGTGCTGCCGCCGCCATCTTGGGTATGGGAATCAGGAAATGGAGCCTTTCGGCTTCATTTCCCGGTTCCCTACTGCGCATGCGCGAGTCGCGCTGCGCAATAAGGATGGTCCCCGCTGCCTCTGGGATCTGTGTGTTTCCCAGCAGGCAGCGGGACACTTGCGGAAAGGGGCGGGCACTTTTCCGCAGAGAGCTATCCCGGAAGTGGGTGCAGATACCTGTACTGTACAGGTATCTGCACCCCCCTCCCCCCTGAAAGGTGCCAATTGTGGCGCCGGAGGGGGGGGGAGGGTTCCGATGAGCGGAAGGTCCACTTTAGGGTGGAGCCCCGCTTTAAATGTTACTAATGGCAGGAATACACGATAAGAAAAATCAGGCAAAAGTTTCCATTCCGCGAACGATCGGCCGATTTTCTCCTCGTTGATGCGCAGCAAGTAACACCCGACATCCATATTGCGAATGAAAAAGACCGATGGAAAAAAAATAAATAAATTGTATTGTTTACGAATGTACGATATTCCATTCGTTGGTGTGAAAGTCGTCCTTAAAACATCTCTTGAACATGTATCACGCGCGAGCGGAACTAGTAGACAACCCCACTTGTACGTGAGACGTCAACACTACGTATGAATTCGATTGTTTTTTTTTTTAAGATTTCTTTTGATTGGTTCATGTTGGCATAGCAACGATGTCGCCCAATGCTGTTTCATTTTGGTCAGCGCTCGGTCAATTTTACAACCGTGTATTCCTGCTATAAATCTGCAGCCGCGGTCATTTTCTGTAAAATGCAATGATATGGCAGCCCGGAGGCGTTCTGTACACAGATGGTCCCACAATCCTCCAACCCCCCCCCCCTCCCCCCAAGGAATGCAATTTCCTGCTTGTGTGATTGGCTCACTGATTTTCACAGAAGTCTGCACTAAGATACAAGTCAGATTTTGGGCATCCCCTGCAACAAAAAATTATTTTTATTGGCGAGATATCCCAATTGGAAATCACGTCTAAAGAGGCGGCAGACCCTGCCTCATTACAATCCTGCAAGTGCAGCAGCTGATAATAAAGTCACTCCCATTCACTCTGCACATGGATGCAGACAAACAGCTATTTCTTCAGAATAATAAAAGGTGGGAATCTGCAATAAAGTGTGTTAAAATCCTTGCAATGAATATAGATCACCAGAAGGGGAGGAGTTTTTTTGTTTTTTTCTTAACAAAAGTGGCGTTACTCTTGAACATCGCTTGGATAGTGCAGGTATGTGGGCAATGCCGGCAACTCATCTTCCAAGCAGTTTTTTTCAAATCAGAGGGGCCTTCATTGTGAGTCCAGGATACGCACCATGCTTAATTTGTTTCAAAGTATAGACCCCACCCCTCTCACTATAAGCCCCGCCTCCCGATATTCAACTTTTAAATCGCAAAACCTCAGTGACCAACACAGACTCTGTCATTTAAGAGCAGAGGGTGAGGCTAAAGCTGGCCGTAGGCAGTCCATGACACTCAAAGTGGATGGAGGAGCCCCCTCCCATCTTAGGATAAAGAAATCATTCTCCGGAGACCAGACGTTGACAACCGAAGGAGTCCGTCTGTCAATTATCCAAACATGGGACATGTACAATGGTCAGGGCCCTAATAGGGGTACAACCAGAGATGTTAGTAGAAGCACCGCACAAGTGGTCTGAAGCATGCCCTGTGGCCCCCAAATGCACACAGGCTGGAGCGTGTCAGGCCAGATCCAGTAGAACATGCCCCCTCCTAACAGACTTTGATCTTTGAGGACAGGGTACCATGGCCGTGCATGGCCAAGTCTGATGTCAACATTACAAGTCAGCCACCTTTCCTCTTTCTGGCAGGGTCCAAGTACGGTCCCCTAGGGCAGGCATATTCAAAGTGCGGCCTGTGTTCCGGTATCATATGGCCCCACTGGTAATTTGGATATATATCTCTTGTGGCGTGGTGCTCGGGGATTCAAAAGATTAGGGATGCACCGAATGGGTTTTTTGGTGCCGAAAATGAAAAATACACTAGGCCGAAAACCGATACCGAAACAGCACCGATACCGAAAATGACTGTTTTTAAAAAATATTTTTATACAGGAGGTGGTCAGAGACTGGCGACATGGTACAGGAGGTGGTCAGAGACTGGCGACATGGTACAGGAGGCATCCCCCATTGCAGGCCAGTGTGCCCCATTGCAGGCCAGTGTGCCCCATTGCAGGCCAGTGTGCCCCCATTGCAGCCAGTGTGCCCCCATTGCAGCCAGTGTGCCCCCATTGCAGCCAGTGTGCCCCCATTGCAGCCAGTGTGCCCCCATTGCAGCCAGTGTGCCCCCATTGCAGCCAGTGTGCCCCCATTGCAGCCAGTGTGCCCCCATTGCAGCAAGCCTGTGCAGGGAAGAGAGCCGCCTCCGCCGCCTGTTTGATCACAGCACCGGGAACATCACAGCTTTCATTTCAATAGCTGTGTGTTCCCGGCCACTTAGCCCCTCCCCTTTGTCCGGGCACTTTGATAGACAGATCATCCGTCCAATCCTGCGGATGATCTGTCTCTAAGTGCCCGGACAAGGGGGAGGGGCTGCATGTGACGGCGCGTGGCCGGGAACACACAGCTATTGAAATGAAAGCTGTGATGTTCCCGGCGCTGTGATCAAACAGGCAGCGGAGGCGGCTCTCCTGCGCTATACACCCCCCATGATGGGCGTCACCAGGGCGGGGGCGGAGCCCCGCCCCCACCCAGGCCACGCCCCATTTTCAGCTCCATTATCGGCCGTTTTTCTCTTTCGGCAAATTGCCGAAAAGGGCATTTTCGGCCGATATGTTTCGGCGGCCGAAATTTCGGTGCATCACTACAAAAGATATATACCGTATTTATCGTTCCTCGGAGGAGACAAGGAGGGGGGCAGGACGAGCGCCATCAGATTACATACAGTGAGAATCTTCTGTTTACTTGGCAGCCTCTGTAATAGGAAGTCCCGTCTCCTGGGCTGGTATTGGACGACTGTTCTGTCTATCATAGGAGGCGGAACTTTGTATTAAAGAGGCTGCCGAGTAAACAGGAGATTCCTGTATGTAATCTGTTGGCGCTTGTCCCGCCACCCTCCCTGTCCCCTCCGAGGCTGCAGATAGGCATGGATCAGGCTGCATTCATTCTGCGCACTGGCCAGGCTGCGATCTGGGCATTGGCCCTTATTTTGCTTCACAGTTCTTTATTTAAAATGCAAGTTTTTCCTGAAACTTCCCTCCTAAAGCAAAGGTGCATGTTATATGCCGATAAATACGGCACATCCAAATAACACGCTCAAGCTCATCCTTAGTCCTGAGCGGCGCTCTGGGATTTGTTGGGGGCCACAAGAGATATTTTTTTTTATATATATATATATATATATATATATATATATATATATATATATATATATATATACACACATACACACACACACACACACACACACATACATATACACACACATATATATATATATATATATATATACACACATACATACACACACACACACACACAAGCTCATCCTTAGACTCCTCACAACACACGGCCACAAAGGCAAGAGAATTCTTGTTGGGCAGTGTATTAGTTAATTTGCATTTCATTTAACGGTTCAAAGAATGTCAGGTGGAATGATCGGCCCTCACACATGTTCACTTCATCAAATCTGGCCCTCTTTGAAAAAAGTTTGGACACCCCTGCCCTAGGGCAAAGCCAAGGAATAACCAATCTAGAAGCTGCAAAAATTAGTCATAATGGTTTTGTAGCAACTAAGAAAAATTAGCTAGTAGAAAAAAAAAAAAAAGTCTGCATAAAGAACAAAAAAGAATTTTGCTTCTCAGTAACCAGATGATGGGCGTTCTCCTAAGGACACTAGTAAAGAACTGAGGCATGCTGGGAGAAGGAATGGACTGTCCTTACAGCTCTGCCAGTATCCAGATCTCCTGAAGGTGGCAGGTTAACCCAATATGCTGTCCTGTAATGTAAACCTAAGAAATTCTACTACTAATCTCCTCGAGGCTGCATTCACACCTCGGCCTTTGTGATTCTGCCCACCATATCAAAACGCCCAGGTGCGAATGACAACTCGCACATTTGAGATGCCATTCATTTGAATGGCACCTAAAATTGCAGTGCAGTTCTGCTGCAATTGTTGCATGATAAATCAAACTACATCAGGTGAAGTTTGTGGCCCAAAAAAAATTTCAACAGCTTCTTTTGGGCGACATGCTTCATGCGATGTGGTTTGCCACGACTGCGGCACAATTTATCGCATTACAATCGTGGCAGAACCGCGCCGCAATTTTAGTTGCCATTCCACTGAATGGCATCTCAAATGCGCGTTCTTCGATTAGTCATTCACGTCTGGGCGCTTTGAAATGGCGGGCAGAATTGCGGCAAAACCTGCCCACGATTCAAAACGCTGGAGGTGTGAATGCAGCCTAAAGTGGTTATAAAGGTTGAAGGTTTTTTTCTTCAATCATTCTATGCATGAGCCCTGGTTAACAATTATGCGATTTGGCGTGCGATTTGACATGTCAAATTGCTGGCAAATGCACTGTACCAAACGGTGCAGCGCCGCAAATTTCGGAGTGAGATTTCCATTGACATCTGTGCGGAAAACCCCGAAATAGCCCCCGAAGTCGGGACTGACATGCAGGAATGAAATCATGTGAGAAACATCTATGCTGCGACCCCCCCCCCCCATACTCACCTGAGCCCCCTTCTCAATCCAGCGATGTGCACAGAAGCCTCGGGTGTCCCGGGTCTCTTCAGGGGTTTCCCACTGCTCTCAATCAAAGCCAATGGGCCAATGAGAAAGAGCGTGTGGGGTGGCGGGCCATAGCTCTGCGTGTCTTATGGACGCAGAGAAAGGGGCCTAAGAAAATGACAGAAATCTGAAGAGTAGGACCACGCTAGAACACAGTGTCCCTAATTCTCTGTGGTCCAACACCCCCCCCCCCCCACAGTGAGTGCACCAATCAACAACTTTCTCACTACCTGTAGGCCCACTGTGGGGTAGGGGTGGCCAAACTGCTGCTTTGTGTAAGATTGGTCCCACTCATCATGAAAAGTTCAACTGAGCTTTGATTCCCAGGAACTTTTACTAACCATCAACTGTCGGGTATTGCTGGGACTCGTGGTTCCTTGGCAAATAGAAGGCTGGCTCTACTTTCCAGTTTATGAGGAAACGGACGTGCTTGGATGGTGAGAAGCTGCTGTGAGGTAAGACACCAACCAGATAATTATAGTCTCAACTCTATGCATAAATATATCTCCCAGCAAAGTACACGTATGTCACACAAAAGGTTAAGCGTCGACCCGACATGCTGCCCGAGGATATGCGGCTTGTCGGAGCAATACTGATCTGGGCAATTTATCCGCAATGAGCAGATGTGACCACCACCTGTGAGAACGACTCCTGGAATGTGAGCTGCGTCTACATAACATCACAAAACAACACACCGAAAAAGAGAACATATATCTTCATCAATAGGATGACATCAGTCATCTTATGGAGGAGATTTCAGGTAGGAGGCTCCTAAAACTGCTCCTCTACAACAGGGGTCTCCAAACTTTCTACACTGTCCTTTAGGTTTTGAGAAGGCTGGACTGGGGAGTGGAAGCAAGAAAGGCCCCATCATTGGTTTTAATGGCAGGAATCATGCCCCTTGTGGGAGGAATCATGCCCCATTGATGTTGATGTTGTCAGTGCCCTATTGTAGGTGTGAGTTGGAGTGGTGGTGTCCCAAGGGTCAGATAAAGGCAAGCAAAGGGCTTCACCTGACCCCAGGGCTGCAGTTTAGAGACCCATGCTCTAGGGCAGTGGCCCAATACAAGTCTTCCAGACCTCTAGCCAGCCCCTAACCTCCCACAGTAGCTCCCATAGTGTCCCACAGTGCCTTCCAGCTTCCATAATGTCCCCGCCCCTCAACTTTCCACATTGACCCAGAGTGCCTCCGTGCTCCCATAGTGTCCACCCAACCTCCCACAGTGCCTCCCAGCTCCAATAGTGTTCCCCAACCTCCCATAGTGACTCACAGTGCCTCCGAGGTCCCATAGTGTCCCCCAAACTCCCACAGTGCCTCCCAGCTCCAATAGTGTCTGCCAACTTCCCATAGTAACCCACAGTGCCTCCGAGGTCTCATAGTGTCCCCCAAACTCACAGTGACCCAACAGTGCCTCCCAGCTCCAATAGTGTTCCCCAACCTCCCATAGTGACCCACAGTGCCTCCGAGGTCCCATAGTGTCCCCCAAACTCCCACAGTGCCTCCCAGCTCCAATAGTGTCTCCCAAACTCCCATAGTGACCCACAGTGCCTCCCAGCTCCAATAGTGTCTCCCAACCTCCCATAGTGACCCACAGTGCCTCCGAGGTCTCATAGTGTCCCCCAAACTCACAGTGACCCAACAGTGCCTCCCAGCTCCAATAGTGTTCCCCAACCTCCCATAGTGACCCACAGTGCCTCAGAGGTCCCATAGTGTCCCCCAAACTCCCACAGTGCCTCCCAGCTCCAATAGTGTCTCTCAACCTCCCATAGTGTCCCACAGTGCCTTCCAGCTTCCATAATGTCCCCGCCCCTCAACCTTCCACATTGACCCAGAGTGCCCTCCGTGCTCCCATAGTGTCCACCCAACCTCCCACAGTGCCTCCCAGCTCCAATAGTGTTCCCCAACCTCCCATAGTGACCCACAGTGCCTCCGAGGTCCCATAGTGTCCCCCAAACTCCCACAGTGCCTCCCAGCTCCAATAGTGTCTCCCAAACTCCCATAGTGACCCACAGTGCCTCCCAGCTCCAATAGTGTCTCCCAACCTCCCATAGTGACCCACAGTGCCTCCGAGGTCCCATAGTGTCCCCCAAACTCCCACAGTGCCTCCCAGCTCCAATAGTGTCTCTCAACCTCCCATAGTGACCCACAGTGCCTCCGAGGTCCCATGGTGTCCCCCAACCTCCCATAGTGGCCCACAGTGCCTCCCAGCTCCAATAGTGTCTCCCAACCTCCCATAGTGACCCACAGTGCCTCTGAGGTCCCATAGAGTCCCCCAAACTCCCACAGTGCCTCCCAGCTCCAATAGTGTCCCCCAACCTCCCATAGTGACCACAGTGCCTCCCAAACTCCCATAGTGACCCACAGTGACTCCCAGCTCCAATAGTGTCTCCCAAACTCCCATAGTGACCCACAGTGCCTCCGAGGTCCCATAGTGTCCCCCCAAACTCCCACAGTGCCTCCCAGCTCCAATAGTGTCCCCCAACCTCCCATAGTGACCACAGTGCCTCCCAAACTCCCATAGTGACCCACAGTGACTCCCAGCTCCAATAGTGTCTCCCAAACTCCCATAGTGACCCACAGTGCCTCCGAGGTCCCATAGTGTCCCCCCAAACTCCCACAGTGCCTCCCAGCTCCAATAGTGTCTCCCAACCTCCCATAGTGACCCACAGTGCCTCCGAGGTCCCATAGTGTCCCCCAAACTCCCACAGTGCCTCCCAGCTCCAATAGTGTCTCCCAACCTCCCATAGTGACCTACAGTACCTCCGAGGTCCCATAGTGTCCCCCAACCTCCCATAGTGACCCACGGTGCCTCCCAGCTCCCAAAGTGTCACCCACAGTGCCTTCCGGCTCACATAATGTCCCCCAAGCCCCCATAGTGAACCACGGTGCCTCCCAGCTCCCATAGTGACCAACGGTGCTTCCCAGCTCCTATAGTGACCCACAACCTCCCAGCTTCCATAGTGTCCCCCAACTTCCAATAGTGACCCACAGTGCCTCCCAGCTCTCATAGTGACCCACAGTGCATGCAGGCTCCCATTAGGCTGTGTTCACACTACTGCCGCATGTGGCTCATAGCAGGGGTCAGACCTGAAACTGACCAACAGGACCCCTGTGCAAATTCGCACCGGAGCCGCAGCAGAGATCTGTGAACCAAGCCGGTCAAAATCTCCTACCATGCAAATTGGATATGAAGAAAAAGCCACATCCAATTCACATAGGTCTGAACCCAGCCTGAGAGCCTTCAGCATCCGCAACGCTCCCCAACTTCCCACAGTGCTCCCCAACCTCCGGCAGTGTCCCAGGGTGCCCCCCAACCTCCCACGTTGCTCCCAAGCCCCTCCGTCAGACACCTCTACAGGGAGATAACTAGATTTCTCTCATATGGGTCCTAGGCGCCCCGACACTAAGGCCTCATGCGCACTGACGTTAAATGCCAGTAGCATTGCTACATTCAAAATGCGAGTTTTGTTGTGGTTTTGCCACTTTTTTTCATTAGCGTTTTGCCAGGTTAGCGTTTTTTTTAGCTAGAAAACACCTCTCTGCTATTTTTTACTCCCACTTTCCCACAATGCATCTCAAAAATGATCAAACGCTGGATATCCACATTTCTCAGCGTTAGATCGTTTTTACAGCTGAAAAAAACTGCTCTTCAAACAATAGTTCAGAGGTTTTTTCCCCAGCCTGAAAACTCCCCTGCCAAAAAAACGCTGATAAAAGCCTGTGTGCATGGACTCGTAGGATAACACGCTGGGGCGTTTACTGGCTGCAGAAAAAAAAAAATGCCGACGCCAAAAACAGCGGCTGTAAAAACGTCCAGTGTGCACGACGCCTAAGTCAAAGGACAAGTCAGGGAGGTTTCCATTTTATTGCCCTTCTACAGGGAGATTACAGATAGATGCCCCTCACACTGGTTCTATATAGGAGATTACAGGTAGGTTCACCTCAATGGCTATAGGCTGTTTCAGTTTAGGGTGTAAGTAGCCACTTCTGAATCTGTATCTTCTTTCGGGAGGGGTACACAGCAGAGGACCTTCCATTGAAGCTCAAAGACCACCCATCTGCGATTAAGAGAAGGGGGGGGGGGGGGGGAAATCACATTGCACTGTAAAATTATTTAAAAGCCAATCTGTGGAATGGAGAAAAGAGTGGGGCCCTTGGGTGTCAAGGGTTACATGCTCCCTAGGTGCAGGAGGAGCGGAGCAGGTTGTATTCTTCAACAAGCAGTTAACCCTTCAAGTTGGGAGAAGGCCACACTGCAAGGATTTTTCACCTGTGTCTGGAGTTGAACTTTATTTGTGGAGAATTGTGGTCCATTCAGCCAGCTTCACTGAAACAGATGTAAACAACATAGTGGGAGGGAATAATAAAAAAAATTTTTCCCAATTGCTATGAAGGCAGTGGTGTGTGCTTACTCCCAAGCCCCTTTCTATGCAGCCATAGGATACACAGAGCTATGCCCCCCATACGCTCTCTTTCTCCTCAATGGCCCACTGGCTTTGATTGAGAGCCATGGGAAACCCCGGGACCCAAGACAGCCTAGGCTTCTGTGCAGATCGCTGGATTGAGAGGGGGCTCAGGTGAGTATTGGGGGGGGGGGGGGCTTGCAGCATAGAAGCTGAGTGAGCAGATAAGTCTCCAGTTGTTATATGAAAGAATCAGCAAACTCTGCAATAGAGATTAAGGTTGAATCAAGATCACAATTTAACGATTAATTGTGCAGCTCTACCCTACAGGTGCACCAATCAATATACTGTCCCTGTAGGTGCGCACACCACCATCCCATCCCAAGAGTAAACACCACCATCTCGTTCCTATAGGCGCTCACACCACCATCTCACCCATACAGCAAAGTCATTCAAAGATGGCATAAAAGGGTTTGACTTGATTTACTAAAACTGGAGAGTGCAAAATCTAGTGTCATGGCAGCTAGGGTTGTACCAATACCGAGTATTTTCACAAGCATAAGAACTCGTGCAAATGCACCGATGCTCGGTTCTTTGAGCTGTCAGTGGGTCTCCTCTGTTGACAGCTGAAGTGTTAAAGAAGTCCGGTAATTGGAGCTGTCCAAAAAAAAAAAAAAAAGCACCTGGCAATGTTTAACAACATTGCTCAGTCGCTGAAACACTAAAATAAAAACAAATATTGTTTCTTTTTGTATATTTCTGTTTCTTCATCTGCAGATCAAAGGGATGAACAAATGTCCCTGTTTAACCCCTTAATTTACTCTAATCAGCCTTAACTCCCTATTCTCCATTTAATTATTATTTCCTGCTTTTTTTTTTTTAAATAAACAATAAACAATTAAAACTTTTTTTTTTGTTTGCTTTGTTAGTGAATATTTTTACACATATAATTTACACATTTACATTGAAAAAGCGCAAAATAAAAAATAAATAAAAAAACGTATTTAATTTATAAATAACTTTCCAATGCTTTGTACCATTGCTGACAGCTGAAGTGAAAACAAAACAGTTGCGGCAGGTATCAGTAATTGGTATCGGCGAGTACTAAAAAAAGAAGTATCGTATTCGTTAACAAAATGGTATTGGTGCATCCCCAATGGCAGCCAATCGCTTTTGACTGACAATAAAACCTGGAAATTGGACAGACTGAGCGGACTTTACTGAAGGAAAATCACTAATATTACTAAATCTCTTTATTACAGAAATTTTTTATTAAAAACTGTTTACACATTCTATAAAAACAAGAATAAGAGAGCTCTAATCAATTGATAACTTATTTGATATCATATTTGGTTAAAGGAACATCACGTTTCTGAATCCAATACTATTATTGATCACCAATCCAATTCCATTGAGGTATATCCGTTTGTCTTATTTTGCTTGGTGGGAATATTAGGAGAATGGACTCAGTATTTGGAATACGGATTATGTTTTATATTTATATCTCTTAGCCCACATACACACGATTGGAGATTTTGCCAACCAAATCCGTCGGATTTTGCCCAAAACTGTTGCGTACACACGGTCGGGCCAAGTTGGCGAAAAATCCGATCTTTCAGAACGTGATGACGTAATTTCGTTACGATGGGACTACATTCAGGCTAGTAGCCAATAGCTTTGATGTAGGAATTTGATCTGAGCATGCGTGGCACTTGGTCCGATCAAGATGCTCTACACATGATCGGATTAGGTCCGTCCGGCCCAGTTGGTCGGGAAATATTTCCAACATGTTGGAAAATTGAGTCGGACGGAGATTCGGACGGAATCAGTCCGATGCATACCACACACATTATTATTATTATTATTATTTATTATCTGACGACACGGTCCGATAAGACTCATTCCGACAGATTCTCCGACCGTGTGTACAAGGGCTTAGGGGTCATGCCCATAAACCAGTTGAGAATTGGTGGCCGATTCCTTTCCTTACGTTTCCCACCTGGGGTCCAAGGCCCAGTAAGTATTACATCATTGCAGTCATTTACTTAAAGAGGAAGTAAAAACCCTGATGGGTTTACTTCCTCCGATTCCCTACAAAGGCAAAGCATAATGGACTACTTTGCATCGCATATTAGTCCATTATGTGTCACTTACCTGACACAGGAGCCAGCGAAGTCACCGCTTCCCCTTGTGTACGGAGCCTCCATCGTCATGGCGGGTCTCGCTGCTCCGGTGTTGTCATTCGTCGGAGCCGCGATGACGTCACTCTGGCGCATGCGCACGGGAGCCACCACTTGTAGCATATCGCCGTTAACTGTGGCGCGCTCAGTGCGCCTGCGCGCCGCTGTCTACAGCGCATGCTCCGTAGACAACGGTGCCTGTCTTTCGGCAAATATCTCCTAAACCGTGTAGGTTTAGGAGATATTTCTTGGACCTACAGGTAAGCCGTAATCTAGGCTTACCTGTAGGTCAAAGTGGTTTGTAAGGGTTTACAGCCACTTTAAGCTAGCATCTTCTGTATCCTCCACGGCCATCTAATAGTGTTGTGCCTATTACTATTTTTCAGAAAAGGACCATTTGGTCACTTTTTGTCTATCTGTTGATTTACTCATAGAGGACATTGTTTGTTGGGCTGCCTCCCGATGATGATTGGCACATTGCTTCTATGAGAGCTCCTCTCCTCATGTAAGTGGCACTCTCTGCACTTTGCATCTCCATATATTAATAATGGAGATTATTCTTGCAAAATGTTATGCTGCATTTTTCATCTGATCAAAACATGTGATGTTTTACATCTTTTCTTTTGTACAGGGTCTCCATCTATATAGTCAAAGAAATAAGGTCCTGAGAAAGCAAAAAGCGAAACGCGTCCACGTCTCCTGACCTAGTAGCAAAAAAGATCCTTATGATATCAAATAAGTGATGAATTGATTATAGCTCTATTATTCTTGTTGTTTTTATAGAATGTGTAAATATTTTTTAATAATCTATTATTTTTTTTTGTAATAAAGAGATTTAGTAATATTATATAGTGATTGTCCTTCTCTGGTACCAGTAAAGTCCACTCAATCTGTCCAATTTTCTATAATCAAATTTCATATGGATGGAGGTACTCACATAGCCAAAACAACCTGGAAACTGATTCTGTTTCTATGCAGAGCTGCACCAGATTTTGCACTCTCCAGTTTTAGTAAATCAGCCCCCATAGCGTCTTCCCTTTTCTACACGAGGAAGGGAACAAACACCTGTTCTGATGGAATTTTCTGCATATCATAATAATCAATCAGAAGCTCTGGTAATACCCGACAGGCTATGCTCCAATTTGTTTAGCGTAACAGCATCCCACATGATAAAACAGTCTTCACATATGACCATTGCATACTAATTTACACAGATCAACCATAACAGTATGACCACCACCCATAAGTAAAAGCCAGATGAATGGGGGGAGGCAAGGTTTAGCAGCAGAATATTGCCCAAAGCATCACATTGCCTCCGCCGGCTTGTCTTCTTACCATACTGCATCCTGGTGCCATCTCTTCCCCAGGTAAGTGGCCCACCCAGCCATCCACATGATGGAAAATAAAACGTCATTCATCAGACCAGCCCACCTTCTTCCATTTCTCCGTGGTCGGTCCAGTTGGGAGGGTCATGTCTGTGCCTTTTTTGTTGGTGCTTTTGGCTGTGGACATGGGTCACCATGGGCACCCTGACTGGTCCGCAGCTACACAACAAACTGTGATGCTCTGTGTATAATGATACCTACTAGAACCAACATTCCCTTCTTTTTTTTTGCAATTTGAGCTCCAGTAGCTCTTTTATTAGATTGGACTACACAGACCAGCCTCCACTCAATGAGCCTTGGCTGCCCATGACCCTGTTGCTGGTTTTCCTTTCTTGAACCACTTTTGGTTGCTCCTGACCACTACAGACCGGGAACGTCCCACAAGAGCTGCAGTTTTGGAGTTGCTCCGACCCAGTCATCCAGACATTTTTTGTTATTTTTTTTACAATTGTTTTATTTTTTATGGGGGGGGGGGGTCAGTGGATGGTGTCAGTGTTATTTTTACCTGTATTTATTCCAATTCTTTTTTTTTTATTTCATCAGCCTTGTTGGGGGGCTTTGGTGAGATATTAGGGGTCTAAACAGACCCCTGACATGTCCCCTTTGAGACAGAGACAGATTCCCCAGTGCCTTTCACTGCAACCTCAGCTGCACTGAAAATGAACGGATAAGAGACAGCGGCTCATCTCCATTCATAAACAAACATGGTAAACACAGATTACGATTTTTCAGTTATGAATGCACAGAGTCAGTGCATTCGGAAAAGGAAGGAGATGGTAAATTACAGATTCACCGGCTCCTTCCTCTGCTCTCACAAAAATACGGCACCATCACCAAATCATCCTGCCCCTAGGAGGTGCCAAAACCGGCATCCCGTCCCTTTATGCCTCATGTGAGCTAGAGGAGCCCCAGGCTGAGCTGTCCCCCCACAATATACAGCACCGTGACCAGCTGACCTGTTCTGTCCAATCATCTCCATCTAGAAGTACAAGCACCCAGGCCAAGCCATCCAAGACACCACTCCACAGGTGACAACCAAGTGGCTTAGTGGTTAGCAATGTTGCCCTGCAGTTCTCTGTGCTGTTTAAGTAACACTGGGGCGCCATCTGTATTTCTGCCCACATAGGCTGGCAAATGTCCTAGATGGCGAGCCCTTAGTGCCTTTCACTGCAACCTCAGCTGCACTGAAAATGAACGGATAAGAGACAGCGGCTCATCTCCATTCATAAACTGAAACATTGTAAACACAGATTACGATGTTTCAGTTATAAATGCACAGAGTCAGTGCATTCAGAAAAAGAAGGAGATGGTAAATGACAGATTCACCGGCTCCTTCCTCTGCTCTCCATCCTGACAGGTCTGGGATGAAGGGAAGGGGTGCCCGGAGGAGGACCTGGGGAGCTGGAGAGAGGAAGGACCCGGAGAGAGGACACGGGACCGTCAGGGTGATCGGTGGGGCCAGTTATAAGCATCAATCTCCCTGTATAGCTTTCAATAAAGCACCTGACAGCTGCAGGAGGGAGAGGAGGAGAAGCGGCTGTCAGAAAAGCTATACAGGGAGATTGTTGCATGTAACTGCCCCCACCGCCGCACCGATCACCTGTGAGGCTGCCCGTTTCCCCCCCCCCCCCCCCCCAGGAGCTTGAGGACGCCTGGTCTGATAGAACAGGTATCAGATGAAGCATTAGAGCATTTGCACGAGTACCGATGCTCATGCAAATGCTTGGTATCGGTGCAACTCTAGCTTTCAACTCACCAACTTCAAGCACAACATGTCCCCTTGCTGCCTAATATACCCCACCCACTTATAGGTGCCTTTGTCATGAGACATACAGTGTTTTGCCCTTTATCAGCCAATGGTCATAATTATATGGCAGATCGGTGTGCATTTCAAAAGAGCAGCATATTCCGCAATGCTGCCCAGATAGGAAGTAATAAATATATAAATGCCCCAGCTACGCCTTCTATTCTATGGTTTCTGAAGACTGCAGCTTTAATGAGTGGAGGTATGACATCATCTCAGCTAATCAATAGGCTTCTTGGCAGACAGCAGTAGTATTCCTTTTAGTTTATAAAAAGAGAGAGAGAGAGAGATAGACCTTCAGGGCTCCTGCTGCAAAAGACTAAGACTCCTTAATTCCCTTCATCATCCTAGCAAGGCCTCTACAGAAGGCCGGGCAGATCCTGTGCCACACTCAGCCTAAGTCCTGTCCAAATACTAACTAAATCAACAAGCAAAAAAATGCAAATCCCCGCATGGGACGAATCAGAACACATCTACACCACGCTCTCCTCACTGATCGCACCTTCCTTGTTTTTTTTTCCTGCAGAAGGACCGGCCAAACCCACTTATAAACAGCGGCCTTAATCCCCAATGATGGAGGCGGCTTTGATCGCAACCTTTCCGGCTTTGAGCATTAATGTGCTATTAAAGAACATAGAAGTCATGAAAGTGCTCCATAAACAATCCGGGTTTCATTTCAGGAATTCTCCGCATCTATAGTGACAAGTCATTAATATTCTACACCCGGCGAGATCACTCCGAAAAAACATCTGACAGGTGAGTTCGTTCAGCCGGATTTCACGACCGGTAATAAAACGTTTGCTACAAAGTGTCTTCCATTGTCTGTTCTTCTCTAACATTGACCACCTCATGGATGGGTTCATCCTGAGACTGTGACAACCCAGAGATAGACAACAAGCTCCACACAATCCAAGGACACCCCATGATGGGTCAGGAGAGGAGAGGCCGGGGCCTCCAATACTATACACACACACCGACAGCACTGAGGTGTTACCTGAAAGACATCGGCCTGCAGGATGGGACAGGAATCAGGACATGTAGCACGGGACGCATGAGACCCGGAGCAGCGAGGAGCTCGGCCCCACATGCTAAACATAGAGATTTCCTCGTGTCCTTGCAGGGCTGTCAGCATTGTTACTATACATAGAGGAGACGCTGCTGACCAATACTGCAGAGGACTGTGCACAGAGGTGGCCGCAGATAGACGGTGCATGGTGAACGATGCAGAGGGGCAATGCTTGTGCTGACAAAAATACGGCACCATCACCAAATCATCCTGCCCCAAACCGGCATCCCGTCCCTTTATGTCTCATGTGAACTAGAGGAGCCCCAGGCTGAGCTGTCCCCCCTCACAATATACAGCACCGTGACCAGCTGACCTGTTCTGTCCAATCATCTCCATCTAGAGTACAAGCACCCAGGCCAAGCCATCCAAGACACCCCTCCAGAGAGGACAACCAAGTGGCTTAGTGGTTAGCAATGTTGCCCTGCAGTTCTCTGTCCTGTTTAAGTAACACTGGGGCGCCATCTGTATTTCTGCCCACATAGGCTGGCAAATGTCCTAGATGGCGAGCCCTTAGGGGACATCCCTAGAGATGCCCACATCATTCCTACATGGGCCCACAGATACATACTGTCCCTGTTAGGTGCCCATACACACTGCCATTCCCAGAGTACACACCACCATCTTGTCCCATCCCTATAGGTGACCGCAGCACCATCCCATCCCTACAGGTGACCAGATCACCATCACCTCCATAGGGAGGTGCCCTCGCCATCCTCCCATCCATCAGAGGGGCCCTCGCCAGCCACCCAGCCACCGGAGGTGCCCTCGCCAGCCACAGGAGGTGCCCTCGCCATCCACCCATCCACAGGAGGTGCCCTCGCCATCCACCCATCCACAGCAGGTGCCCTCGCCATCCACAGCAGGTGCCCTCGCCATCCACAGCAGGTGCCCTCGCCATCCACAGCAGGTGCCCTCGCCATCCACAGCAGGTGCCCTCGCCATCCACAGCAGGTGCCCTCGCCACCCTCCCATCCACAGGAGGTGCCCTCGCCACCCTCCCATCCACAGGAGGTGCCCTCGCCACCCTCCCATCCACAGGAGGTGCCCTCGCCACCCTCCCATCCACAGGAGGTGCCCTCGCCATCCACCCATCCACAGGAGGTGCCCTCACCATCCAAAGCAGGTGCCCTCGCCATTCACCCATCCACAGGCGGTGCCCTCGCCATTCACCCACAGGAGGTTCCCTCGCCACCCTCCCATCCACAGGTGGTGACCTCGCCACCCTTCCATCCACAGGTGGTGCCCTCGCCATCCTCCCATCCACAGGAGGTGCCCTCGCCATTCACCCATAGGAGGTGCCCTCGCCAGCCACCCATCCACAGGAGGTGCCCTCACCAGCCACCCATCCACAGGAGGTGCCCTCGCCATCCTCCCACACACAGACATAACAGAGCTGTTCTGGATTGTGGCCCCTCAATTCACTCACAGTCCTCTATGCAGTCGCCCATAGCAACCAGAGCCCAGCATGGGGCTGTCTTGTAAATCGAGCTGTGATTGGCTGCCCTGGGCCCCCGCCCTCCCATCCTGCAGAGGTCTGTCAGAGGGCTCCGGGGCCTGGTACCAGTCCGGGGGTGAGGCGCCCTGTGCTCGGGGCCTCCCTCATTCTACACACTGACTGAGGTGCGGCCTTCTCACACAGGCCCGGCTCTTACCTGTCAGGAGTGTCCGGGGAGGACGCTGGACTTGTCTATGGCCGCCGGCTATCCCGCCGCTCCTCGCCCCGCCGCATCGCTCCACTCTCTGCTCTGCGCCCGACTCCCCGCCCCGGCCGCTGAAAGGAACCACCAGTGCGCACGCGCGGTCCTGACACACCATAGACAGCAGCCCGGGCCAGAGCGGCCGTCACCGCGGCGACCAGCGCCATCTTGTGCGTGACTCCCGCGGCCGCCATGTTTAGTGAGGGCAAAGGGGAAGACAATGGTCCTATTGTGTGGGAAATATTTCCAGTGTAATGTATAATGGGTGCACTGTAATCACCACAGGGGTCGCCGCCATTTACTCCTCCACTGGAAATTACACAGTGATAGGAAATTAAATATAAATTCCATATTATGAATGCATTTTTCCCAAAACACAATCTGTGTTTACCCCTTTTGTTAAATCCTTTTCTATGTCTAAGTTCCGCTGATCTCCTGCAACCTCTTTGCAGCCGCTTCCTGTCTACATGACCTCCAGCAATGGCTTTTTGGCATTTCCCATTGGTTAAGGCCTTGTGCAGGTTTCTGCTCCCTACTGTATGTGGCGCTGTTCCTGCGTTTGACTCTGTTAGGGCAATCGTCCAATCAGGGACTCCATCAGTCTCTCAGAGTGATCAGCTGTCCGATTGGATGCTGTGATCTCTTGAGTGCTCTGGTGGCCATCTTGGAGGTGGAACTTATTAAATAGGGTGTCTCGTGCTATTCGGGTGCGCCTGGAGCCAGTGATAGGTTAGAGATAGAGACCCCGTTATCTACGTTGCCATCTGTCCAGGATTCACATCATATGTCTGGGGTTCAGTGGGCCCCGAACCCCAAATACATTATTCAGACCGGACTGAGGAATCCTGTATTATGGGGCCTCAGTGGTGGGGGTTCCCCAGTATTATGGGGGTCTCTGTGGTGAGAGTTCCCCAATATTATGGGGTCTCTGGTGAGGGTTCCCTAGTATTTTGAGGTCTCTGTGGTGGGAGGTTCCCCAGTATTGTGGGGCCTCTGTGGTGAGGGTTCCCCAATATTATAGGGTCTCTGTGGTGAGGGTTCCCCAATATTATGGTGTCTCTGTGGTGAGGATTCCCCAGTATTTTGGGGTATAGGTGGTGGGGGTTCCCCAGTATTTTGGGGTATAGGTGGTGGGGGTTTCCCAGTATTATGAGGTCTCTGTGGTGGGGGGTTCCCCAGTATTATGGGGCCTCTGTGGTGAAGATTCCTCAGTATTATGGGTCCTCTGTGGTGAGTTTTCCCAAGTATTATGGGGTCTCTGTGGTGAGGGTTCCCTAGTATTATGGGGCCTCTGTGGTGGGAGTTCCCCAGTATTATGGGGTCTCTGTGGTGAGGGTTCACCAATATTATGGGGTTTCTGTGGTGGGGATCTCTGCCTTTGCCTTGGTCAACATCACAGAGACTATCGCCTGCATTCCTGTTAAAAACTTGCTTGGCTGACATCCCTTCTGGCTCCAGATCATGCTTGCGGTTTTACTATGCTCATCTCCGGCTCCCTGACGTTTGGCTTGGCTGACTATCCATTCTGGTTACCAAACTTTAGCTATGCTTTGACTACGTTTGTTCTATTTACTTTTATTATTAAACAAGTGTGATTTCAACAGATGGTTCCACAGTACAAACCCCTCTCAGAAAACTAAGGGCGTCTCTATTGCCTTCCACAAAACGCTCCCAATTGACCTGATAGACCAGCTCTCTGACCCCCAGGGGAGGTATGTATGCGTGAAGTTCTCCCTATGGGGCACCAAATTCACTGTAGCCAACCTCTACCTACCAAATACTAACCAAATCTCAACTGCTTTGCGATACATGAAGATCTTGTCAGACTTTGCAGAAGGTAAGCTAATCATATGTGGGGATTTTAACGCCCCCCTAGACCCACTCTTGGACTCTTCAACCTCTCGCTCTTCCATCTCCTTTACTAAGTTGAGGGCTTTTAAGCGGGCCATATACGACCTCCATTTAATTGATATCTGGCGGGTTCTGTATCCAACTACTCGCAATTATACCCATTTCTCACAGGTTCATCACTCCTATAGTCGTATCGACTACTTCCTTCTGGACCATAGCTGCTTAGATTGGTCACCTGAATGTGAAATAGACTCAATGGTCTGGTCTGACCACTCGTCTATTTACTTGACACTATCGATCCCTTCCACACCGGTGAGGGAATGGACATGGAGGCTGAATGATTCCCTTCTCGCGAACCCTGAATGTTCCCACAAGGTTTCAGAAACCATATACAATTTCTTAATGGATCGTGCCTCGGACACCACTTCCCTACCCTTACAATGGGAGGCGCTTAAAGCTGTCCTACGAGGAATCTTTATTCAGGTGGGGACCCCGCATGAAAAAGACTCGTTCAGCTGCAATAACCTCTGCAACTCAAAAGCTTTGTGACCTTGAGACCCAGCATAAACGAGCCCCTACGCTAGCCACCCTGACAGAGGTTTCATTGGCCCGATCCCAACTTAGGGACCTGTACAAGGCTTTAGCTCGTACGTATGCGGACAGACTTGCTTTGCATCGGTACCGATTCCAAGATAAATGCGGTAGATCGTTGGCTCGCACCCTTCACCCAAGCACGCCTTCCACATTTATACCTCATATTCGGGCCCCCTCTGGAGAAATGCTTAACGAGCCCTCCAGGATATCACAAACATTCAGAGACTTCTACCAAACACTATACAATCTACCGCCCATCGTCACTTCTAGCCCATCCCATACTCCTGAGCCCGATGGACAGTCCTATATTGAGGAAACTGAGCTCCCTATACTAGATGGAGATACTATAGAAGAGTTAGAGCGAGTAATCACAGTGGATGAAGTAGTAGGAGCGATAGCGGCCACCCCATCCGGTAAAAGCCCAGGTCCCGATGGTTTTACCCCTAAATTCTACAAAACATTTGCTCCTCAACTGACCCCCTTTATGGCTAAGGTGTTTAACTCCCTATCAGAAGGCTCAGTGTTTCCTTCGCAAACGCTCGAAGCCCACATCACCATTATCCCAAAACCAGATGAGGACCCTACCTTGTGCGCGAATTATAGGCCCATTTCGTTAATTGGAGTGGACCTGAAAATATATGCCAAAATATTAGCTACAAGAATGCAACCGCTACTCCCCCGCCTTATACATCTGGACCAGGTGGGTTTTGTAAGTGGCCGCGAGGCAAGGGATAACACCTTGAAAACCCTGCTTCTTACCGACTATGCCCGCACCCACAAAATCCCTCTCTGCCTTTTGACGGTCGATGCCGAAAAAGCATTCGACCGGGTTGACTGGAAGTTCTTTCGCATGTCTTTGCAGCAGATAGGCCTGGGACCCAGAATGCTGTCCCGAATTATGTCCCTTTACTCCTCACCCTCTGCCAGAATTCGGGTAAATGGTTCACTGTCGCCTACATTTGCCATTCATAATGGGACAAGACAGGGCTGTCCTCTATCTCCCCTTCTTTATGTTCTTGTCATGGAACACCTAGCAATAGCCTTGCGCAATAACCCCAATATCTTTGGTGTTTTGATAGGCCCCACTCATTCCAAGCTGGCGCTCTTCGCGGATGACCTGCTATTATTTGTAACCCAACCCCATATATCTCTACCACATATAATGCAGGAATTTGCAAGGTTTGGCGTGCTGAGCAATTTCAAAGTAAACCATACTAAGTCGGAAATCCTGAACATCTCGCTGTCCCGGGACGTCCTTCGCCAGGTTGCCGCTAGGTACCCGTTTAAAACAGGCTCTACCTCCATCCGCTACCTCAGAATCCAAATACCCATGGAAAGATCCCAAGTATTCTCGTTGAATTATGCACCCCTTCTGCTTAAAACCAAGACGGATCTCTCCAACTACACAAAGAAACGCTTATCATGGCTAGGTAGAGTGAATGCCCTAAAAATGGACGTCCTCCCTCGGTTTCTATATCTATTCCAAACAATTCCTATTTCCATACCCTCCTGGTTTTTCAAGAAGCTCCGCCAACTATTCACCTCCTTTATTTGGGGAGGGGCTCGTCCCCGGATACGCTATGAGACCTTATCGCTCCCCAGGATTCGTGGCGGGGCTGGAGCCCCAGATGCCTCCTTATACTATAGAGCAGCTGTGCTCACGCGTATACTTAACTGGTTCCATCATTCCTCTTCCAAACTGTGGGTACAGATAGAGAGCCATATTAACCCAATAGATCTCCGTGCTTTGCCGTGGACACCTACTGAATTCTTGAAAGGAGAGATACCCCTGAGCGACCTCACCCGACAAACCATACAAATCTGGACCCGTATGAACTCCTCTAAGACCCTATCTCCCCTGAAGGGACCCATGACCCCTTTGTTTGGGACTCCGGCTTTTCCACCGGCCCTCCGGGGCGCAAGTTTTGGTCCTTGGTGTAAGGAGGACCACAGACGACTTGCCCAAGTCCTACGTTCAGACCCCTCTCTGACTCATGACGTTCCGTCTGACCCATTTCCTCATGCCTAGACGCACTGGCTGCAGAGGCAACAGGTGATTTCCTTCATTCACACCTTCCCATCATTACCTGATGTACTCACTGACTTAACAGACTTGGAGAGCATGTTGCTCCAGGCCACCCCCCCTACGCATGTAGTCTCTCAATTATACTCTCTCTTACACATGGCTTATAATCCTGACCTTCCCCCATACACACAGGCATGGAAGGAAGACCTGGGCCACTCCATCTCGCCTGTAGATTGGCAAAAATGCTTCATACTCACTCACAAAATGTCCTTAGCCTCCAATTCCCAAGAAAAGTGGTTCAAGCTATTGACCCGTTGGTACAGATGCCCTTCGACGTTACACCGGATAAACCTGGCGCTTCCGGATACTTGCTGACATTGCCTGTCTTCTAGGGGAACCCTACTTCACATTTGGTGGGAATGCCCCCCTGTAAGGAAGTTCTGGCAAAAGATCCTCGACTTGTACTGCAGACTCATGGCGACCTCAGTCACACCCTCTCCTGAGGTGGTTCTGCTATCTCTGCTCCCAGGCTCACTTAAGTCAGTCAAGAAGGACGTTCTGCGTCACTTTTTGGCTGCTGCTAGAATGGTGCTGCCCAGACATTGGAAGTCAGTGGGCATGCCTTCCCTGGGGGATTGGGCAATTGAAGTGGACCGAATTAATAGTTTGGAACGAATGTTGGCGCAGGAAATGGGTCGGGGGGAACAATTCTCCAAGACCTGGACCTCATGGACTATGTTCCGATATTTCTCAGAATTTATCCTATGGGCCACAGAGGACTCTACCGATGCACCTGTGTAATCAGGGTGGAATGCCTACCTTTTGATCCCTAAGCTCTTTACTGTCCTGACCCCTCTTTTCTTACTCTTTTCTCCCCCCCTCCTACATGTTGCAGTACTACCCAAGTATTTATTACTTGACCTCTAGTCTCATTAGACCGGAATGGTGACACGCACAGAGCTTCCCCTCCAGAGAGAACGTGGCCAGATTAAGAACAAGAGCCCTAGCCTACCTGTAATGAGTGGGCCTCGCTCCTAGAGAGGATAGTGGGGCATACATATCCACTTTACATTGGACATGACATTGTAGATATACAAGCTCTTACATTATACTAGACAATCTGAAGCTCGACATCGTATTTTAACCCCATGATTGTGTGACACCAGTGTAACAAAGCTGATTTCTACTTATTAAGTATCATTGTTCATCGAACCTATTTGTTTACTTTGCACTTTCTCTGTCTTACTTTCTTTATATCAATAAAACTAAGATTGAATTAAACAAGTGTGATTTAACTGTCTGATTTCATGGTTTCTGACAGTAGGCGAAGGCTATGAATTCAGAAGATACAGTCAATCCACTTGTCGGTAATATTTTTTTGATTGGATAAGCAAGAACACCGCATGGATCAGTTTGCCATGGTGTTACGAATGCTCCTGAGTCGCACGACTCACCTGGAATCTCCCACTGTGGCCACCCCGGTACAACCTATGTTGCAGGCCATCCCTGCAGCAGCGCCAGTCTCTGCGCAGGCACCCACCTCGAGTATTACCTTTATAAGAGGTATTTCTGGTTCAGCTGCACTTCCCCAGCGATTTGGGGGCAACCAAGTCCAATGCAGAGGGTTTCTCAACCAGGTTGAGATATACTTTGAGATGCTGCCCCAGGCGTTTCCCACGAACAGAAGCAAAGTAGGTTTTGTGATATCTTTGCTTTCGGAGAGAGCCTTTGCCTGGGCAAAGCCTCTATGGGAGATGCAAAAACCTGTTGTCTTGAGTTACCCTGAGTTTGTGGCCTCCATTAAAAGGTTATTTGACATTTCCGCACGCTTTGCTTCTGCTGCCAAGTGCCTTATGTCCATCAGAGTACGAGAACTGTTTCCGATTATGCCACTGAATTCCGTACTCTGGCAGCAGAGGTTGCATGGAACAATGAGGCCCTCGTGGCTTCTTTTTCTCATGATCTCTCCGATTCCATCAAGGATGAGATAGCAGCCTGAGATATACCCACTGAGCTGGAGAAGTTCATCACGTTTTCCATCCTCATTGACTCAAGACTCAGAGAAAGACTCCTTTTTAAGGAGCGCTTGCGGAAGCCTCCTGTACATTTGCCTCCGAGCTTTGCAGTCCCACCCTTGCCTCCCTCACCTCCCATGCCTCCTGGTACCGATTTGGTCAGTGAAGATGAACCCATGCACTTGGACTTCACGCATCTCTCTGCCGATGAGAGAACCTTTATGAGGAGGGAGAGATTGTGCCTTTATTGTGGCCAGGCAGGTCACTTCTTGAAGTCTTGTCCTACCCGTCCAGGGAACGCCCGAACCTTGAGGTCCTGTCACAGAAAGACCTTAGGTGTTGTTGTTTTGTCCCCAGTTATCCAGAAGGATAAGCCCCTGGTTTCGGTCACCCTTTCTTGGGCTGAGTCGTCCGTCGAGATACAGGCTCTAATCAACTCTGGTGCTGCAGGCCTTTTCATTGGTGCTGCCTTTGTATTAAAGCACTCGATTCCGCTGCAGCAGCGTGACACTCCACTTGCCATTGAGGCTCTTGACGGGAGACCCCTACAGCCTGCCCATGTCACTCATGAGATGGTTCCGTTGTCCATGGTCGTAGGGGCTCTTCACCATGAGATAATCCAATTCCAAGTTATTTCCTCACCTAAGTTTTCGCTGGTTATTGGTTATCCTTGGTTACAGAGACACAACACCTCTTTTGATTGGCTCCATGCTGAGGTTCTCTAAAGGGTGCCACGATGCACGACATGCTTCCAGAGGGTAGCCAAGGTCCTGGGCCCCTCTTCACTCTCCTCCCCTCCAGGGGAGTACTGCGATTTTAGCGATGTCTTTGACAAAGGTCAAGCCATACCCCATCGTGGCCAGGTTTACCCTTTGTCGGTCTTGGAGGATAAGGCCATGGAGGAGTATGTTGCAGATGCACTTTCTCGAGGTTTCATCTGCAAATCCTTGTCTCCTGCTGGTGCTGGTTTCTTCTTTGTGAAGAAGAAGAGTGATTAACTGAGACCTTGCATTGATTATAGGGGTCTCAATCATTTCACGATTAAGAATGCCTATCTGATTCCGTTGATTACGGAGTTATTTGACCACCTCAAGGTAGCAGCGGTTTCACAAAGCTTGATTTGAGAGGGGCATAAAATCTTGTGAGGCTTAAGGAGTGCGACAAGTGAAAAACTGCATTTAATGCCAGAACAGGCCATTCTGAGTACCTCATAATGCCATTTGGCCTTTGTAACGCCCCGGCAGTTTTCCAGGAATTTATTAACAATGTCCTCCGAGATTTGTTGCAGTTATATGTGGTGGTTTATCTCTATGATATCTTCATATTTTTTCAAGTCTCTGGAGAGTCACCACACAGATGTCTGTCGTGTGCTTCAGAAACAAAGAGAGAACAATCTCTAATGTAAATTGGAAAAGTGCAAATTCCATCGTGAACAGGTTAAATTCCTGGATTATGTAATTTCCACTGCTGGTTTTTCAATGGACCCAGAAAGACTTTCAGCAGTCCTACAGGGGCTTCGACCCATGGGTTTAAGTGCTCTGTGGCATTTCCTGGGCTTTGCCAACTATTATCGAATGTTTATTCATAACCTCTCATCTCTGGTCAAGCCCCTTACTGATATGACCAGAAAGGACGGTAACCCACAGAGTTGGTCTCCAGAGTCTGTTAAGGTCTTTGAGAGTCTCAAGGCTGCCTTTGTTTCTGCTCCTGTGTTGGCACATCCTGATCCTACGTTACCTTCTATCCTTGAGGTTGATGCTTCTGAGACTGGTGTTGGCACCCTTCTGTCTCAACGTCCTACCTCTGAGAGCGCTATGCATCCTTGTGGCTACTTTTCCAATAAATTGTCACCTGCAGAGTGCGATTACAAGATTGGTGATAGAGAGCTGTTGGCGATCATTTTAGCCCTGAAAGAATGAAGACATCTCCCTGAAGGTACCACTGTGCCGGTTTTCATTCTTACTGACCATAAGAATCTCACATTCTTGTCTGAGACTAAGCGACTCTCTCCCAGAAGGGCGAGATGGGCTTTTTTCTTGTCAAGTTTTAATTACATTGTCTCATTCTTACCCGGTACTAAGAATGTAAAGGCTGATGCTTTGTCACAACAGTTTTCCTCCACTTCCAATTTGGAGTCAGTTCTGGTTCCTTTGATTCCTCCTGATCGTATTCTGGCTATGGTTTGCACCAGTCTCACTTCTCCTTTGGGTGACAAAATTCTTGCTACTCAGGTCCATGCTCCTCCTGAGAAACCTTGTGATTGCTGCTTTGTCACAGAGAGTCTCCATACTGCCGTGCTCCAGACTTACCATTCTCTCAAAGTTGCTGGCCACCCTGGGAAGAATCAAATCTTTTGGGCCATTTCCCAACAAAACTGGTGGCCTAGTCAACATGCTGATGTAACCACCTTCGTAGCTGCCTGTTCCGTGTGTGCTCAGAGTAAGACTCCACCACACCTTCCAGTGGGCCTCCTACAACCCATACCCAATGGAGAGAGGCTCTGGACCCACCTGAATTTCATTGTGGAGTTACCCAACTCCCAAGGCAACACAGTTATCCTTATGGTGGTTTACCAGTTCTCAAAGATGTGTCATTGTATTCCACTAAAGAAGTTGCCCACTTCTAAGGAACTGGCTTCCATTTTTGCTTGGGATATCTTTCGCTTACATGGGCTACCCAAGGTGATTGTCTGGGACAGGGGTAATCAGTTTGTGTCCCGGTTCTGGCAAGCCATTTGTGCACAGTTGGGAATTCAGCTTGCTTTCGCCTCTGCTTATCCCTCGCAGGCTAATGGGGCCACAGAACGAGCCAATCAGTCCTTGGAGAAATTCCTATATTTCTATATTTCTGACCATCATAACAACTGCTCAGACCTGTTAGCCCTTGTACACACGTTCGGACATTCCGACAACAAAATCCGTCGGATTTTATCCGAAACTTGTGTTGCATACACACGGTCGGACACAGTTGTCAGAAAATCCGATCGTTCAGAACGTGATGACGCTATTTCGTTACGACGGGACTACGTTCAGGCTAGTAGCCAATAGCTTTGGTCTAGGAATTTGATCTGAGCATGCGTGGCACTTTGTCCGATCGGAATTCTCTACACATGATCGCACAAAGTCCAATCGGATCATGTTGTCGGAAAGTTTTATAGCCAAGCTCTCAAACTTGGTCCGTCGGATATTCAGACGGAAACAGTCCGATGGAGCCCACACACTGTCGGATTATCCGACAACACGGTCCGATCAGACATTTTCCATCGGAAAAGTCCGACCGTGTGTACAAGGGCTTACCGTAGGCAGAGTTTGCTCACAACAGTGCCTTAAAATCTGCTTCCCGATTGTCCCCGTTTATGGCGAATTATGGTTTCCAATTTTCCATGTTGCCTGACTCGTTTGTTCTGCAGAGTATTCCTGCATTAGAGGAGCATCTCCGTGGTCTTTGTTCCACTTGGGCACAAGTCCAGGAGGCTTTGCGACATGCTAATGATAGGTACAGACTCCATGCTGACCGCAGACGCCTGCCTGCACATTCCTACCAGGTTGGGGACAGGGTCTGGCTGTCATCTCGCAATCTCCGCCTTCATGTTCCCTCACTGAAGTTCGCACCTCAGTTTATTGGGCCTTTCCATATTCTTTGCAAGATTAACTCAGTGGCTTACGCATTAGACCTTTCTTCTAATATGCGTATTTCAAATGTATTTCACGTCTCCTTATTAAAACCTTTGGTCTGCAACCGCTTTTACCACCTCGGTGCCACGTCCTCACCCTGTTCAGGTTGAAAACCATGAGGACAATGAAGTACAGTCCATTGTTGACTCCCGTAGGTTCCGTGGGCACATACAGTTCCTGATGCATTGAAAAGGGTACGGTCCAGAGGAAAGCTCTTGGGTCTCATCTTCGGATGTACATGCCCCTGTCCTCCTCTGTGCTTTCCATAGACGTTTTCCCCTCAAGCCTGGTTGTCCTCTGAGGGGGAGGGGGTCATTGAGGAGGGGGTACTGTCAGGGCTGGGCTCAGCCCTTCCTTCGCTGAGCTGGCCTCTCAGCTGTTGGCTAATTGCCAGCTCCTATCTCTCCACAGTTACTCAGCTGTTGATGATATCCTGCTTGTCAGTCCTACCTACTTAATCCGTCCAGCCCAGAGGATCTCTGCCTTCACCTTGGTCAACATCACAGAGACTATCTCCTGCTTTCCTGTTAAAGACTTTCTTGGCTGACATCCCTTCTGGCTCCAGATCCTGCTTGCTGTTTTACTACACTCATCTCTGGCTCCCTGACGTTTGGCTTGTCTGACTATCCATTCCGGTTACTGAACTTTGGCTATGTTTTGACTATGTTTGTTCTATTTACTTTTATTATTAAACAAGTGGGATTTAACTGTTCTTCTGTCTCGGTCAGATTTCATGGTTTCTGACACTTTTGGTATTTACAAAAATGCAGCAATTTAGAAATCGGATGAAATGTTTAGCACTGGGAAACATTTTTTGAAAGATAAATAGTGCATTTTATATACAACTATATAGATCAGACCAAAATGAGGGACAAATAAGGAGAAAGCAGGACAGAGGAACTTTGTTCCAAATCAGGGACAGTCCCTCCAAATCCGGGACAGTTGGGAGCAATGTAATTGTATTGCCTGCCATGTCGGTAAAGATGGTGTCGGCATGGATTGTATATCCGTTATGGATCTTCAACCATTTGAGGCTCGAATACCTATCTCTAAGAACTGACGAACTTTGGGATCAGTCAACCCTGGTGGAAAGTCTGGGTTTCCTATTAATGGCATCAAAAGTGATGATGTTATAGGACTTATCCCCTTATATTTTAATGAATGGACTACTTTAAACGTAGTACCTTGGACAGGATGCCCCCTCATGTGACCTGGACACAGACACATCAATCCATAGGAGGGCCTTGAGTGTAATAGAGCAGTGGTCCTCAACCTCAGTGTCATGGTTATGCAATAGTTTTTCTGCTTACCTGTTTCCATGTGTTCATCTCTAGAGACCAGCCGACCCTCACTTGACTGCTTTTGTAATCCATCCTCTGGCATGGCCCCACCCTAGCTCCTATCAGAGAACTCTATATTAACCTGTACACTGCAGGCCAACCCTGCTGATCAACCTTTGTGTGTTAGCTTCCTGTTACCTGCCGTGTGCTCTTCTGTTGTTTTCCGTTACCGACTTTGGCGTGTCCTTGACTATCCCTGTTTGCCTGTGATCCTGACCTTTTGGCGTGTCCCTGTCTATTCCTGTCTGCTTGTGGCCCCAACCTTGGCTTTGTCCCTCACTATCCCTATCCTCCTGTTGCCTGCTGTGGGTGTGAGCTGGAGGACCCTGGGGGTCGTGACCTGGAGCCAGTTGCAGCCAAGTCCATCCTCACCACTAGAGGCGCTGGTGAACACCTGCTGGCTCTTAGACTCCGCGCCCCAGGGAATCTTACGCTCTAACCCCAGTGGGATATGTCTCCCGTCTGCAGCAGTCAGCCGTAGGGCCCACAACCTTGCGGTGCACTCCTGATCCCTACGGTGTGCATCTGTCACCTCGCCTCAAGGTGACCTGACACTCAGTCCTCAAGTACCCCAAAAAAGACATGTTTGCAGGTTTTCCTTAATGTTGCACAGGTGCTTTAAATCAGAGCCAATGGCTTGGTATTTTGGACAGCTATTTTATCTAAGAGAAATTCCCAAAACACGGCCTGTTGGGGGTAATTGAGTACTGAGTTTGAGAACCACTGGAATAGAGGATATACAGTATCTCACAAAAGTGAATACACCCCTCACATTTTTGTAAATATTTTCTTCTATCTTTTCATGTGACAACACTGAAGAAATGACACTTGTCTACAATGTAAAGTAGTGAGTGTACAGCTTGTATAACAGTGTAAATTTCCCGTCCCCTCAAAATAACTCAACACACAGCCATTAATGTCTAAACCGCTGGCAACAACAGTGAGTACACCCCTAAGCGAAAATGTCCAAATTGGGCCCAAAGTGTCATTATTCTGTGTGGCCACCATTATTTTCCAGCACTTCCTTCACCCTCTTGGGCATGGAGGTCACCAGAGCTTCACAGGTTGTCACTGGAGTCCTCTTCCCCTCCCCCATGATGACATCACAGAGCTGGTGGATGTTGGAGACCTTGCGCTCCTCCACCTTCCATTTGAGGATGTCCCACAGATGATCAATAGGGTTTAGGTCTGGAGACATGCTTAGCCAGTCCATCACCTTTACCCGCAGCTTCTTTAGCAAGGCAATGGTGGTCTTGGAGGTGTGTTTGGGGTGGTTATCATGTTGGAATACTGCCCTGCGGCCCAGTCTCTGAAGAGGGTGGATTATGCTCTGCTTCAGTATGTCACAGTACATGTTGGCATTCATGGTCCCCTCAATGATCTGTAGCTCCCCAGTGCCGGCAGCACTCATGCAGCCCCAGACCATGACACTCCCACCACCATGTCTGACTGTAGACAAGACACACTTGTCTTTGTCCTCCTCACCTGGTTGCCCCCACACACGCTTGTCACCATCTGCACCAAATAAATTTATCTTGGTCTCATCAGACCACAGGACATGGTTCCAGTAATCCATGTCCTTAGTGTGCTTTTCTTTTGCAAACTGTTTGCAGGTTTTCTTGTGCATCATCTTTAGAAGAGGCTTCCTTCTGGGATGACAGCCATGCAGACCAATTTGATGCAGTGTGCAGTGTATGGTCTGAGCACTGACAGGCTGACCCCCAATCCTTCAACCTCTGCAGCAATGCTGGCAGCACTCATACGTCTATTTCCCAAAGACAACGTCTGGATATGAAGCTGAACACCTGACCTCAACTTCTTTGGTGGACCATGGCGAGGCCTGTTCTGAGTGGAACCTGTCCTGTTATACCGCTGTATGGTCTTGGCCACCGTGCTGCAGCTCAGTTTCAGGGTCTTGTCAATCTTCTTATAGCCTAGGCCATCTGTATGTAGAGCAACAATTCTTTTTTTCAGATTCTCAGAGTTCTTTGCCATGAGGTGCCATGTTGAACTTCCAGTGACCAGTATGAGAGAGTGAGAGCGATGACACCTGCTCCCCATTCACACCTGAGACCTTGTAACACTAACGAGTCACATGACATCGGGGGAGGGGAAAATGGCTAATTGGGCCCAATTTGGGAAAGTAACTATTTGTCAGTCAGTGGGGAAGCCCGCTGACAGATGATGACTCATGCTTGTTAAGGACGCGGGGTGGCCGGCTTCCCGGCCCGCTGCTTAACAACCACAGATTTCATCACATAGAATTTGAATCGGTCGATGGTCTCCGACCGTTACGAATTCTAATTGTTCTGAAAAGTTGGAATTTGTTAAAATTTGTTTCATTTATTCATTTTCTAACAGATTTCAATAAAATTCATTACTATTTGTTACTATTTCATTTGGAGATTCGGATATATCCGAATCTCCAAATAACCAAAAATGTGTCCGAATTTGTATTAGGACCGAAAACAAATTGCACATGTCTAGTAATAACTGTGTGGGGATGATTTGATAGAGAATGTAAAGTGCCAGTTATTAGGTTGAGGCAGGATAGGCTTCCCTGCAGAGATGAGTTTTCATTGATCCCCTAAATGTGGACAGATTGGGGTAGGGAGTTACAGAGAATGGGAGAGGCTTTGAAGAAGACCTGAAGGTTAGCATGGGAGGAGGTGATGAGGGAGACAGGGAGCGGGAGGTTTGGATGATATTTGGTGATAAAGTTGGTGGCAGTAATGATAATTTACCTTGGGGCAGAGTGGTAGGTCGCTTTGTATGTTATAAGTACGTTAATCTTTATTTGTTGAGTGATCGGTCAGTGGAGAGATTGGAAGAGATAGGTGTTGGACACTGAAGTGGCTGGTAAGGTGGTGAGTGTTTAACCTGATAAGTGACTCCTTCACCAAAAAGTATACAGGGACTCAGAGGGGGGGAGGTGTTCTGTAGTCCGGTCCTAGGGAGACAACCCTGCTCTTGCATAGATACAGAACAATGTGTGATAGTTGTCACCAGTAAGTCTGTGTTTTTTCAACAGGACAACTGTCCTGCAGATGCAGCAGTTAGAGGGTTGAGACAAACCATTTACCTCCATTTACCATTTACCACTGACAGGGGTGCTTACAATCAGGGCTGGTGGAAGGATTTTTTACACCCTAGGCAAAACCTAATTTTGCCGCCCCCCTGGCTCTACCTCTGACTCCACCCCCTTTGCCCTGCCCATGTATACCCCACCTTTTTTAATGAAGCACCCATTAAATACAGCCTTTACCAGTGCCTATCAAATGCAGCCTCACCAGCGCACAAATAGAGCTTTCTTTTGGTGGTATTTGATCACCTCTGCGGTTTTTATTTCTTGCGCTATAAACAAAAAAAGAGCAACAATTTTGAAGAAAAAAAAACAAGATTTTTAACTTTTTGTTATAATAAATATCCCCCAAAAATATATTAAAAAAAAACATTTTTTTCCCTCAGTTTAGGTCGATACGTATTCTTCTACATATTTTTGGTTAAAAAAATCACAATAAGCGTTTATTGATTCGTTTGTGCAAAAGTTATAGCATCTACAAAATAGTGGATAGATTTATGACATTTTTATTATTATTATTTTTTTTATTAGCAATGGCGGCGATCAGCGATTTTTATCATGACTGCGACATTATGGCGGACACATCGGACACTTTCGATACTATTTTGGGACCATTGTCATTTATACAGCGATCAGTGCTATAAAAATGCACGGATTACTGTATACAGTAAATGACACTGGGAGGGAAGGGGTTAAACACTAGGGGGCGATCAAGGGGTTAAGTGTGTCCTGGGGGGTGATTCTAACTGTGGGGGGGGGGTGGGCTACAACTCCCATGACAGCGATCACTGCTTCCGATGACAGGGAGCCATGATCTCTGTCATGTCTGTAGGCACAACTTGTTTACATAGGCACTTCCTCGTTCTGCGGCTCCGTGACACGATCGCCGGGAGACTGGCGGATGTTGAGTCCGCTGGTCCCACGGGCACGCTCACGCTGCACGTGGCGTGCGCGCGCCCCGCCAATTAAAGGGGGCATACAGGTATGCCCATTTGCCCACCGCTGCCATTGTGCCGACGTATATCGGTGTGCGGTGGTCAGCAAGTGGTTAAAGTTGTGCGGGAGTCAGGAGTAAGTAAAAACATGGTGCAGGGGTCCAAAGTGTGCAATGTGCAGAGTGTAGGGGGCCACAAGAGTTCGGAGGTGGAGGTGGGTCTGGGGGGTGTAATACACAGACCACTGTGCAGAACAAATTCTCCTCCCCAGCAAAAAATTAAAATAAACATAATATATATATAATTTATTTATTTATTGGTATGCATGAAAAAATAACACAACATGACAAGACAATGTGTGTAACAATATACCCCGTACCAAGCAAAAGCTTCCCAATTTCTTCCTTTGATACTCTGAATGGGTGTAATTCCGAGAGTGGCCGGAAGGTGTCGAAAGTTTATACCTGGTCCAAAATGGATGTAATTTCTCGCAAAAGCCGATAGATGTCGCTGTTTAGAAGGCTGTAAATCAGCTAAGCAGTCGGTAGGTGTCGCTGTGTAGCCTAGTTTAGAGTGGATGTAATTCCGCAAGATGACCGGCAGGTGTCGCTGTTTATACTCAGTCAATATAGATGAGGGTTGATTAGATCTCTCTATTCATCTAATTAGGTCCACCTGGCGGCTAGGTAGCAGCATTACATCAATTCTAAATAATTATGGGCCCCTTGTGGCCAATACGCAAAATGACATTCATTCCAGAGCCAGTATAATCAGCGCCACCTGGCTACCAGCTCGCAGAATGACACAATACCCAAACTTGGTATATTGTACGCCACCTGGCGATCAATTTATAGAATTACATTCAGTCATTCATTATAAATAGCGCCATCTGTCGTTTATTCAACTGTGTCACACCCTGCACAAACAGCGCCACCTAGCATCCAAGCCCCAGAATTACACCCATCTGCAAAACATAATTTAGAACTCCTATGCAGCGACATCTCGTGGTCAAATACCGGTAACACACTTTATATTTAATATTTAACCCACATTATTTTATATTATATTATAATTGTTATACAAGATTTATATAGTGGCCACAGTCTATGCAGCTCTTTACAATATAAAAAGGAGACAATACAGTTATAATACAATAATTACAATCTAATATTTTATTATTATATATTATACCCAAAAGCAAACATTTATTATATTGCAGCTTGCCAATTCTTAGATATGACGGCTGCATTTGTTTTCTTTTTTTTTAGGCGTTGTTTCTTCTATTTTTATCTGGTGATACAGCCAGTAAGTCTGTTTTTTTTTTTAACTGATTACAAAGTGTAAGCTGGAGTTTTCCTTCTATTTATTAGTGTAGCTAAATCTGCTAATTCATCTAACACTCCCCCCCCCCCCCAAAACTGACAATGCTGCTGTGCAAATGTGCCCCCTGTGCGCCTTCATCCAGAGTTGGGGGGGGGGGCTCTCCAATACAGGAGGTGTGTTACTGGCCAGATCACCAGGTGAAAACAGAGGGGGGGGGGGGGGCACCTAAAAAAAAAGAAAACCAATGCAGCCGCCACACCTACTGATTGGTAAGCTGCAATATATGACATTTTGGGTTTTGGGTTTAATAACACTTAAAGTAGAACAAAAAACATTTTGAATGGAGCAAGGGAGGATTATAACCCCTGTCAGTTTTTTTGTTTTTTTTTGCCATCTGTGTCCCATACCCAAAATAGGAAGTGAGAGGAAATCGCTACAAAATTAGGGAATTCCTGGTTGCCATCAGAACTAGTGTCCTCATTGGAAGATTTCCCTTATATTTCTGTTCTGGTGACAGCCCAAAATTTGGGATTTTTTAAAGTTTGGGGACAGTGCTGTGTGTGGGCTCACCATCTAGAACACCGGCCAGCCTGCATGGGGTAGAAATGCAGATGGTGCCCCTGCAAAGCAACAATGCCAACCACTAAGCCATCTGATGACTCATTTTAGCAACCTTTAGTTTTATAGTGGAACTAAACCCAACAATCTATTGGTTTAAAACAAATAGATATATTCCTGGGATGCCGGGGTTGCTAATGCCCCTTTCACACTGGAGCATTGCGGGCATCGGTGGTAAAGCGGCGCTGTTTTTAGCACTGCTTTACTGTCGTTTTACTCCCTATCCCCCAAATTGATCACCACCTAACATGTTGGCTATTCAACCTACAAGGGAGGGGAAAGTACAAACCCATGCAGACGGTGTCCCTGCTGCGTTTTAAACCCAACACACAGAGGTGCAAGGCAACATTGCCAACCACTAAGCCAACTTATTGTCATTTCTGGACCAGATGACTGTCGGGGCATCTCTAGTTAGGAGTGAACATGATGTGTCATGGTGGCGTGGCCTGTGTGCTTCTTATCTGGGATGGACATGACTGGACAGAACAGGGCAGTTGGTGAAGGTGCTGTATATTCTGGGGCAAGGGCAATTGGTTGGTGATGGTGCTGTATGTTTCCAGGGACAGGGGAGTTTGTTGTTGGCGGTGCTGTATATTCTGGGGACAGGGCAGTTGGTTGGTGACAGTGCTATATATTCCAGGGCCAGGGCAGTTTGTTGCTGATGGTGCTGTATAATCTGGGAGCAGGGCAGTTGGTTGGTGACAATGCTGTATATTCTGGGGACAGGGCAGTTGGTTGGTGACAGTGCTGTATAATCTGGGAGCAGGACAGTTGGTTGGTGACAGTGCTGTATATTCTGGGGACAGGGCAGTTGGTTGGTGGCAGTGCTGTATATTCTGGGGACAGGGCAGTTGGTTGGTGACAGTGCTGTATATTCTGGGGACAGGGCAGTTGGTTGGTGACAGTGCTGTATATTCTGGGGACAGGGCAGTTGGTTGGTGACAGTGCTGTATATTGTGGGGACAGGACAGTCGGTTGGTGACAATGCTGTATATTGTGGGGACAGGACAGTCGGTTGGTGACAGTGCTGTATATTCTGGTAAAAAGGGGGGCTAACAATGGGTCAGAAAAATTTGGTGAGGTGGTCCCTTCCCTAATAAGCTATAAAGAGAAAAAAAGAGAACCCCCCCTAAGTGGGTGGGATTTTAAATGACCACCAACACCAAACAGCAATTGACAACATATACATACTTTATTAATGGTTACAACGGGAATACAAAATACCGCCAAAAAGACACATGAGCTGACAATGTCTCAATGGCGTATTTACAAATAAACGATTACATAGATCAGTAAGACAAGCCAATGAATGAATAATTAAAATACTCTTCTTATATCACCCACACCCAATGCGTTTCTAGATGCTGGTATCACAGAAATTTCATCAGGGGTGAAGAGCAAAAAAACTCGATGACATATTGATATTTCTGAAGTCATTTATTAATAGGGTGTATACTTGAAGAACAACACAGGATACGTATCGCTTAACGATTAGAGTATGTCAGCGGACTGATGTTTCAATGTGTAACAAATACAGTGCAGGTGTATGTTATCCTGCACACTTCCTCCAGATGCATTTTACCCCCAAAAAATGTCCATAAACAGGGAACGGATTAGATGCACAGATGTCTCGGGTGACTTTTGTGAAAATTTGAAGCTAAAATAGCAGATATCCTTACTGCACCCCAAAGTGCCTTGTCCCATTCACAAAGGGTAAACCAGGAGAAGGGCTGAGATTGAGGCCCATCAGCCTACTTCCTGACAGGAAAGCGTTCCTCTGTGTGAGGCGTGTGAGTGTCTATATTCTGGGGACAGGGCAGTTGGTTGGTGACAGTGCTGTATATTCTGGGGACAGGGCAGATGGTTGGTGACAGTGCTGTATATTCTGGGGACAGGGCAGTTGGTTGGTGACAATGCTGTATATTCTGGGGACAGGGCAGATGGTTGGTGACAGTGCTGTATATTCTGGGGACAGGGCAGTTGGTTGGTGACAGTGCTGTATATTCTGGGGACAGGGCAGATGGTTGGTGACAATGCTGTATATTCTGGGGACAGGACAGTTGGTTGGTGACAATGCTGTATATTCTGGGCACAGGGCAGTTGGTTGGTGACAGTGCTGTATATTCTGGGGACAGGGCAGATGGTTGGTGACAATGCTGTATATTCTGGGGACAGGACAGTTGGTTGGTGACAGTGCTGTATATTCTGGGGACAGGGCAGTTGGTTGGTGACAGTGCTGTATATTCTGGGGACAGGGCAGATGGTTGGTGACAATGCTGTATATTCTGGGGACAGGACAGTTGGTTGGTGACAATGCTGTATATTCTGGGGACAGGGCAGTTGGTTGGTGACAGTGCTGTATATTCTGGGGACAGGGCAGTTGGTTGGTGACAGTGCTGTATATTCTGGGGACAGGGCAGTTGGTTGATGATGATCCTCTATATTATGGTGACAGCTCAGCCTGGGCTCCTGTAGTCTGAGGTAGACATAAAGGGATGGGATGCCGGTTTGGGTACCTTTAGGACAACGTGGTGATGGTGCCATATTTTGTCAGCACAGGACATAGACTCTGGGCACAGCATGTCATCTGCATCGTTCACCGCCTAAACCTCTGTGCACAGTCCTCTGCAGTATTGGTCAGCAGCGTCTCCTCTATGTATAGTAACAATGCTGACAGCCCTGCAAGGACACGAGGAAATCTCTATGTTTAGCATGTGGCCGAGCTCCTCACTGCTCCGGGTCTCATGCGTCCCGTGCTACATGTCCTGATTCCTGTCCCATCCTGCAGGCCGATGTCTTTCATGTAACACACCTCGGTGCTGTCGGTGTGTGTATAGCAGGGATATGCAATTAGCGGACCTCCAGCTGTTGCAGAACTACAATTCCCATGAAGCATAGCGAGACTCTGACAGCCGCAAGCATGACACCCAGAGGCAGAGGCATGATGGGACTTGTAGTTTTGCAGCAGCTGGAGGTTCACTAATTGCATATCCCTGGTGTATAGTATCGGAGGCCCCGGCCTCCCCTCTCCTGACCCATCATGGGGTGTCCTTGGATTGTGTGGAGCTTGTTGTCTATCTCTGGGTTGTCACAGTCTCGGGATGAACCCATCCATGAGGTGGTCAATGTTGGAGAAGAACAGACAATGGAAGACACTTTGTAGCAAACGTTTTATTACCGGTCGTGAAATCCGGCTGAACGAACTCACCTGTCAGATGTTTTTTCGGAGTGATCTCGCCGGGTGTAGAATATTAATGACTTGTCACTATAGATGCGGAGAATTCCTGAAATGAAACCCGGATTGTTTATGGAGCACTTTCATGACTTCTATGTTCTTTAATAGCACATTAATGCTCAAAGCGGGAAAGGTTGCGATCAAAGCCGCCTCCATCATTGGGGATTAAGGCCGCTGTTTATAAGTGGGTTTGGCCGGTCGTTCTGCAGGAAAAAAAAAACAAGGAAGGTGCGATCAGTGAGGAGAGCGTGGTGTAGATGTTCTGTTTTGTCCCATGCTGGGATTTGCATGTTGCTTGTTGATTTTTTTAATATTTGGACAGGACTTACTTCACCTTGCAAAAGTATTCACCCCCTTGGCATTTTTTGTGTTTTGTTGCCTCACAATCTGGAATTAACATGGATTGTTTGAGGATTTACATCATTTAATTTACAGAACATGAAGATTGAATATTTTTTTATTTTATTTTATTGTGAAGCAAACAAAAAATAGGAAAAAATAAAAGAAAAAGTCAATGTGCATAACTATTCACCCCCCTAAAGTCAATACTTTGTGGAGCACCTTTTACGGCTATCACAGCTCCAAGTCGCTTTGGATAAGTCTCTATGAGTCTTCCCACATCTTACCACTGGGATTTTTGCCCATTCCTCCTCCTTGCAAAACTTCTCCAGCTCCTTCAAGTTGGATGGTTTGCGCTTGTGAACAGCAATCTTTACACCTGACCACAGATTTTCTATTGGATTGAGGTCTGGGCTTTGACTAGGCCATTCCAACACATTTACATGTTTCCCCTTAAACCACTCAAGTGTTGCTCTAGCAGTGTGTTTGGGGTCATTGTCCTGCTGGAAGGTGAACCTCCGTCCTAGGCCTCAAATCACACACAGAGGGGTACAGGTTTTGCTCAAGAATATCCCTGTATTTATCACCATCCATCTTTCGCTCAACTCTGACCAGTTTCCCAGTCCCGACTTCTGAAAAACATCCCCACAGCATGATGCTGCCACCACCATGTTTCACAGTGGGGATGATTTTCTTTGGGTGATGTGATGTGTTGGGTTTGTGTTAGACATAGCATTTTCTTTGATGGCCAAAAAGTTAAATTTTAGTCTCATCAGAGCAGAGCCCCTTCCTCCATACATCAGACCAGATCACCTTCCTTCATACATCAGAGCAGAGCACCTTCCTCCATACATCAGACCAGATCACCTCCCTCCATACATCAGACCAGAGCACCTTCCTCCATACATCAGACCAGAGCACCTTCCTCCATACATCAGACCAGATCACCTTCCTCCATACATCAGAGCAGAGCCCCTTCCTCCATACATCAGAGCAGATCACCTTCCTCCATACATCAGACCAGATCACCTTCCTCCATACATCAGAGCAGATCACCTCCCTCCATACATCAGACCAGATCACCTTCCTCCATACATCAGACCAGATCACCTTCCTCCGTACATCAGACCAGATCACCTTCCTCCGTACATCAGACCAGATCACCTTCCTCCATACATCAGACCAGATCACCTCCCTCCATACATCAGACCAGAGCCCCTTCCTCCGTACATCAGAGCAGATCACCTTCCTCCATACATCAGAGCAGATCACCTTCCTCCATACATCAGAGCAGATCACCTTCCTCCATACATCAGACCAGATCACCTTCCTCCATACATCAGACCAGATCACCTTCCTCCATACATCAGAGCAGATCACCTTCCTCCATACATCAGAGCAGATCACCTTCCTCCATACATCAGAGCAGATCACCTTCCTCCATACATCAGAGCAGATCACCTTCCTCCGTACATCAGACCAGAGCCCCTTCCTCCATACATCAGACCAGATCACCTTCCTCCATACATCAGACCAGATCACCTTCCTCCATACATCAGAGCAGAGCACCTTCCTCCATACATCAGACCAGATCACCTTCCTCCATACATCAGAGCAGATCACCTTCCTCCATACATCAGAGCAGAGCACCTTCCTCCGTACATCAGAGCAGATCACCTTCCTCCATACATCAGAGCAGATCACCTTCCTCCATACATCAGAGCAGATCACCTTCCTCCATACATCAGACCAGAGCACCTTCCTCCATACATCAGAGCAGATCACCTTCCTCCGTACATCAGACCAGATCACCTTCCTCCATACATCAGACCAGATCACCTTCCTCCATACATCAGACCAGATCACCTTCCTCCGTACATCAGAGCAGATCACCTTCCTCCATACATCAGACCAGATCACCTTCCTCCATACATCAGAGCAGATCACCTTCCTCCATACATCAGACCAGAGCCCCTTCCTCCATACATCAGACCAGATCACCTTCCTCCATACATCAGACCAGATCACCTTCCTCCATACATCAGACCAGATCACCTTCCTCCATACATCAGACCAGATCACCTTCCTCCATACATCAGACCAGATCACCTTCCTCCATACATCAGAGCAGAGCCCCTTCCTCCATACATCAGAGCAGATCACCTTCCTCCATACATCAGACCAGATCACCTTCCTCCATACATCAGACCAGATCACCTTCCTCCGTACATCAGAGCAGATCACCTTCCTCCGTACATCAGAGCAGATCACCTTCCTCCATACATCAGACCAGATCACCTTCCTCCATACATCAGACCAGATCACCTTCCTCCATACATCAGACCAGATCACCTTCCTCCATACATCAGACCAGATCACCTTCCTCCATACATCAGAGCAGATCACCTTCCTCCATACATCAGACCAGAGCCCCTTCCTCCATACATCAGACCAGATCACCTTCCTCCATACATCAGACCAGATCACCTTCCTCCATACATCAGACCAGATCACCTTCCTCCATACATCAGACCAGATCACCTTCCTCCATACATCAGACCAGATCACCTTCCTCCATACATCAGAGCAGAGCCCCTTCCTCCATACATCAGAGCAGATCACCTTCCTCCATACATCAGACCAGATCACCTTCCTCCATACATCAGACCAGATCACCTTCCTCCATACATCAGACCAGATCACCTTCCTCCATACATCAGACCAGATCACCTTCCTCCATACATCAGAGCAGAGCCCCTTCCTCCATACATCAGACCAGATCACCTCCCTCCATACATCAGACCAGAGCACCTTCCTCCATACATCAGAGCAGATCACCTACCTCCATACATCAGAGCAGATCACCTTCCTCCGTACATCAGACCAGAGCACCTTCCTCCATACATCAGAGCACCTTCCTCCGTACATCAGAGCAGATCACCTTCCTCCATACATCAGACCAGATCACCTTCCTCCGTACATCAGACCAGAGCCCCTTCCTCCATACATCAGACCAGATCACCTTCCTCCATACATCAGACCAGATCACCTTCCTCCGTACATCAGACCAGATCACCTTCCTCCATACATCAGACCAGATCACCTTCCTCCATACATCAGAGCACCTTCCTCCGTACATCAGACCAGAGCACCTTCCTCCATACATCAGAGCACCTTCCTCCGTACATCAGAGCAGATCACCTTCCTCCATACATCAGACCAGATCACCTTCCTCCATACATCAGAGCACCTTCCTCCGTACATCAGACCAGAGCACCTTCCTCCATACATCAGAGCACCTTCCTCCGTACATCAGAGCAGATCACCTTCCTCCATACATCAGAGCTGATCACCTTCCTCCATACATCAGAGCTGATCACCTTCCTCCGTACATCAGAGCAGATCACCTTCCTCCATACATCAGACCAGATCACCTTCCTCCATACATCAGAGCTGATCACCTTCCTCCATACATCAGACCAGATCACCTTCCTCCATACATCAGACCAGATCACCTTCCTCCATACATCAGAGCTGATCACCTTCCTCCATACATCAGACCAGATCACCTTCCTCCATACATCAGGCCAGATCACCTTCCTCCATACATCAGAGCAGAGCACCTTCCTCCGTACATCAGACCAGATCACCTTCCTCCATACATCAGAGCAGATCACCTTCCTCCATACATCAGACCAGATCACCTTCCTCCATACATCAGACCAGATCACCTTCCTCCATACATCAGGCCAGATCACCTTCCTCCATACATCAGAGCAGAGCACCTTCCTCCGTACATCAGACCAGATCACCTTCCTCCATACATCAGAGCAGATCACCTTCCTCCATACATCAGACCAGAGCACCTTCCTCCATACATCAGACCAGAGCACCTTCCTCCATACATCAGAGCAGATCACCTTCCTCCATACATCAGACCAGATCACCTTCCTCCATACATCAGACCAGATCACCTTCCTCCATACATCAGACCAGAGCACCTTCCTCCATACATCAGACCAGAGACCCTTCCTCCATACATCAGAGCAGAGCACCTTCCTCCATACATCAGACCAGATCACCTTCCTCCGTACATCAGACCAGATCACCTTCCTCCATACATCAGAGCAGATCACCTTCCTCTATACATCATACCAGATCACCTTCCTCTGTACATCAGAGCTGATCACCTTCCTCCATACATCAGACCAGATCACCTTCCTCCATACATCAGACCAGATCACCTTCCTCCATACATCAGAGCTGATCACCTTCCTCCATACATCAGACCAGATCACCTTCCTCCGTACATCAGGCCAGATCACCTTCCTCCGTACATCAGAGCAGAGCACCTTCCTCCGTACATCAGACCAGATCACCTTCCTCCATACATCAGAGCAGATCACCTTCCTCCATACATCAGAGCAGATCACCTTCCTCCGTACATCAGACCAGATCACCTTCCTCCATACATCAGACCAGAGCACCTTCCTCCATACATCAGACCAGATCACCTTCCTCCATACATCAGACCAGAGCACCTTCCTCCATACATCAGACCAGATCACCTTCCTCCATACATCAGACCAGATCACCTTCCTCCATACATCAGACCAGATCACCTTCCTCCATACATCAGACCAGAGCACCTTCCTCCATACATCAGACCAGATCACCTTCCTCCATACATCAGACCAGATCACCTTCCTCCATACATCAGACCAGAGACCCTTCCTCCATACATCAGAGCAGAGCACCTTCCTCCATACATCAGACCAGATCACCTTCATCCATACATTTTGGGAATCTCCCACATGCCTTTTCACAAACTCAAAACGCGCCATTTTGTTTTTTGGTGAAAGTAATGTCTTTCTTCTGGCCACTCTGCCATAAAGCCCAACTCTATGGAGCGTACGGCTTATTGTCCTCCTATGTACAGATACTCCAGTCTCTGCTGTGGAACTCTGCGGCTCCTCCAGGGTTACCTTAGGTCTCTGTGCTCCTCTCTGATTAATGCCCTCCTTGCCCGCTCCGTGAGTTTTGGTGTGCCGCTGTCTCTTGGCAGGTTTGCGGTTGTGCCATATTCTTTCCATTTGGTTATGATAGATTTGATGGTGCTCCTAGGGATCATCAAAGATTTGGATATTTTTTTTTTTATAACCCAACCCTGACTTGTACTTCTCAGCAACATTGTCCCTGACTTGTTTGGAGAGTTCCTTGGTCTTCATGGCAGTGTTTGGTTAGTGGTGCCTCTTGCTTAGGTGTTGCAGCCTCTGGGGCCTTTCATAAAGGTGTGTCTATGTGATGACAGGTCATGTGACACTTAGATTGCACACAGGTGGGCACCATTTCACTAATTATGTGACTTCTGAAGGTAATTGGTGGCACCAGAGCTTTTTATTGGCTTCATAACAAAGGGGGTGAATACATACGGACATGGCAATTATCAGTTTTTTATTTCTGAAAAATTGTTTTATGTATAAATTTTTCTAATTTTACTTCACCAACTTAGACTATTGTGTTCTGATCCATCACATATAATTCACATAAAAAAACTAAAGGCTGTAATGTAACAAAATAGGTAAAAATCCAAGGGGGGGGGGGGAATTGCGTGAATACTTTTGCATGGCACTGTAGGCTGAGTGTGGCACAGGATCTGCCCAGGCCTTCTGTAGAGGCTTCGCTAGGATGATGAAGGGAATTGGGGACTCTTTGCCTTTTGCAGCAGGAGCCCTGAAGGTCTCTCTTTTATAAACTGAAAGCTCCTATTCAGGGAGGGGGGCCCAGGAGGAACAGACCATGCATTGGAGGGAGCCACATTGGACACTGCTCCTTAATGCTGGCTTTATATACTGGAGGGAGTCCACTATTCGTTGTTAGAATCATTTGTTTTCGTAATAAATTTCATATATTTGGATTCGGTAAGTATATTTGTTATTTCCCCAATCGATTGAAATTTCATAAAACAGCTATATTCATTCTGTTTTAATCTATTAGATTTTTTTTTCTATTCTTTTATTTTCTATTCAGTTTTATTTTATTCTATTCTTATTTTCTATTCAGTTTTATTCTTTTCTGTATTTTTTATTTAATTTTTTTTTAAATTTTTTATTTATATCAGGAAATGGGTCCACACAGACCAACAGAATACAAACTATCCACATCATTTACAGTTGTATTTTTTTCTATTCTATCCTTTTATTTTCTATTCTATTTGGTTTTATAAAAAAAAAAATTCTAATATTTTATTTTCCATTCTGTTCTTTTATTTTCTACGTTTTTTTTCTGTTCTTTTCTTTCCCTATCCTATTCTATTTTATTCTAATCTATTATTTTCTATCCAATTCTGTGCTGTTCTATTTTTTTTTTTCTCTGTTCTATTGATTTATTTTCTATTCTTTTCGATTCTATTTTTTTTATAGACTATTCTGTTATATTTTATTCTACTGTAATCTATTCTATCCTATTATATATATTTATTCTATTCTATCCAGTTATATTTAATTCTTTTGATTTCACTTTTACGCCTTACTGTATTTATTTAGATAAATAAAAAAGGGTGATCGGCGCAAACTATATACCAAATATTGCTACAAAGATGGAAAATCCTGGTTTGATATGTATTCTACCTCATAAAGTGCAATAAATCATGATATCAATACTAATGGTGAATCCTAATGCAAATTGCTGCTGTGCATGCAATTATTCTGTGCTGTTCTCTTTTTTTTCTCTGCTCTATTGATTTATTTTCTATTCTTTTCTGTTCTATTTTATTCTACTGTAATCTATTCTATTATATATTTTATTCTATTCTATCAAGAATAAGAACATTGTTTAGTCATCTGCTTGTTAGAGCTTACAATCTATAAAAATCAACCCCAATGTCCATAAGCTGTACTGTGCAGCTGTGTGCAAGAGGCCAAAAACAATAAAAAAAAAAAAGTAAACCTAATCAGTCTTAAGTAAGCTCAAACTGAAAATAAATAAATAAATAAATAAATAAATAAATATATATATATATATATATATATATATATATATATATATATATATATATATATATATACACACACACACACCTCTTAAAATTTTACATCATAAATGATCCATCATGAATGAATCTGAACCAGGTGAGGAGGACAAAGACAAGTGTGTCTTGTCTACAGTCAGGCATGGTGGTGGGGGTGTCATGGTCTGGGGCTGCATGAGTGCTGCCGGCACTGGGGGGGCTACAGATCATTGAGGGGACCATGAATGCCAACATGTACTGTGACATACTGAAGCAGAGCATGATCCCCTCCCTTCAGAGACTGGACCGCAGGGCAGTATTCCAACATGATAACCACCCCAAACACACCTCCAACACCACCACTGCCTTGCTAAAGAAGCTGAGGGTAAAGGTGATGGACTGGCCAAGCATGTCTCCAGACCTAAACCCTATTGATCATCTGTGGGACATCCTCACATGGAAGGTGGAGGAGGGGAAGGTCTCCAACATCCACCAGCTCTGTGATGTCATCATGGGGGAGGGGGAAGAGGACTCCAGTGCCAACCTGTGAAGCTCTGGTGACCTTCATGCCCAAGAGGGTGAAGGCAGTGTTGGAAAATAATGGCGGCCACAGAAAATATTGACACTTTGGGCCCAATTTGGACATTTTCACTTAGGGGTGTACTGACTTTTGTTGCCAGCGGTTTAGACATTAATGGCTGTGTGTTGAGTTATTTTGAGGGGACAGGAAATTTACACAAGGAAAATATATTTAAAAAAAAAAAAATCTATTATGGTTATTATTATTATCTGTCAAAAATACAGTCATCTGGGTACACGGGTCCAATATTTCAGAACCTCGGTATCTCTGCTTATACAACAAACTTCTAGTGTACATTTCACGTACAGAAGTCTTCTCTTTTCTCACTTGTGTTTCACATGTTGGGCTCTACAAATGTCAGCACTAAACCTGTACTGAGAGATAATGTTCTGTAGTCTTGTCTTATGGTGACAACACTGTTCCTCCATAGACAGCGTACAGTAAGTGAGCGTGGTCATCCTTCGGCCAAGGAAGTGTTACTGGCTGGATCACAAAGTGAAAAAGAAAAAGGAAAAAAAAAAAGAAGACAAATGCAGTCATCACATCTAAGGACTGGTAAGCAGCAATATAATAAAATTTTCTTCTATGGTTTAGATTCATACACTCATACCCCTTAGACCCCTTTCACACTGGGGCGCTTTGCAGATGCCACAGCTCTAAAAATAGCACCTGCAAAAGCGCCCTGGAAGAGCCTCTCCAGTGTGAAGGCCCCGAGGGCTCTCACACTGGAGCGGTGCGCTGGTAGGACGGTAAAAAAAAAGTCCTGCTAGCAGCATCTTTGGAGCGGTGTATGCACTGCTCCTGCCCATCGACATCCATGGGGCAGCGCGGCTATACCACTGGCAAAGCAACACTAAAACGACGGTAAAGCGGCGCTAAAAATAGCGCAGTTTTACCCCCGAGGCCGCTCTTGCCCCAGTGTGAAAGGGGCCTTACTGCTGGCTCTTAACATATAAATAAAAGGCAACATTTTTTTGTTTTGGATGGAGTGGAGAGGGATTAGCTTTCTGTTCCTCCGTTAGGGGGATTCCCCCTCTCTATTTGTCTCATTTACCATTATTAAAAAGAAAAAAACACTAAGTTTGGGGTTGTCCTCAGAAAAGTAATAGATGGAAAATCTTCCAATGGGGACAGTAGTTCTGGTGACCTAGGGGGCCTCCCAAGGAATTTCCTCAATTTTAAAGGATTTCCTTTCACTTCCTGTTTTGGCTGCAGGACAGGAAATGAAGGGAAATCTCTGCAACGGAGGCACAGATGGCGAAATAAAACCTTGCTCTAGCCAAAACAAAAAAAATATATATTTTTTGTGCCTAATTCTACTTTAAGAGACTTATTCATGGGCTTCCTGATCATGTAATCATTGCAAATGGCTGATCATGTAATCGGGAGTCCGATTGTCCCCGTTTTACCGGGAGCTGGTCGGTGACAACGCAGTCAGCGTGCCAATGAGCACGGAAATAGGGCCCACCTCTGAGCTGCACATGCATACAGGCAGGACAGAAATGGGTTAAGAGCGCATGCACACGATGGGGGGGGTCACAATAAAAGGAAAATAAAACAAACATTCTCTAAATATGTCAAAGGATTCCGGTTTATTAAAAATATCGCACATATCTGTACACCTTACAGACTCCATGCTAAGCAAAGTCCAGAGTGACAGATGGAATGACAGAGAGGAGTCTGGGTAATCCGCCGTCTCACAGATATTTTTCCTTTAGGAAATATTCTTTAGGTCCTGAAGGGAAAATGGTGAAGTGACCTATGAGAACTGATAGATGACATGACACTGGCTGCTGTGGTCCTGTATAGGACTACAAAAACGGGAGCAGAGTCCAAAGCAGCCATTAAGTTACCGATTGGCTCCCCGAACCGCTGTCTACAATCGTCTTTGCAGCTCTTGTTCTCACATCTAATTGGTCTGTAGTTTCAGTCTTTTGATCTTCATTCTCTGTTCTGATTTGCTGGGCTTTGGTTTCTTCTTTGACGTCGTTTTCACTTCCGGTAAATTCACATCGATCTCCTCATCACTGTCTTTGGGGGTTTCTGGAGGGACAGGCTTGCCGAGCTTGGATTTCTTCTTTGCCGATGATTTCGGTAAATTCACGGCGATCTCGTCATCACCGTTCTTGGGGGTTTTAAGAGGGGTGGACTTGGTGGGCTTCGATTTCCTCTTTGGTGTCGTTTTATCTTGCGGTAAATTCAGGACGATCTCGTCATCATCGCTCTCCCCGATGGTTTCCGGAGGGGAGGACTTGCTGGGCTTTGATATCTTCTTTGCAGACGTTTTCACTTCCGGTAACTTCACAACGATCTCCTCATCGCTGTCTTTGGGGGTTTCCGGAGGGGCGGGCTTGCTGAGCTTGGATTTCTTCTTTGCCGATGATTTCGGTAAATTCACGGCGATCTCATCATCATCGTCGTTCTTGGGGGTTTTAAGAGGGGTGGACTTGGTGGGCTTTGATTTCTTTGCCGATGATTTCACTTCTGGTACCTTTGTGGCGATCGCGTCATCGTCGCTCCTGGGGGTTTTAAGAGGGGTGGACTTGGTGGGCTTCGATTTCCTCTTTGGTGGCGTTTTATCTTCTGGTAAATTTAGGACGATCTCGTCATCATCGCTCTCCTCTGGGGTTTCTGGAGGGGCGGACTTGCTGGTCTTTGATGGCGTTTTATCTCCTGGCAAATTCAGAACGATCTCGTCGTCGTCGCTCTCTTCGTGGGCTTCCAGACGGGCGGACTTCCTTCTTTCCAAGATGTTGGGTGTACACACTGGGGTGGGGTCCTGAAAACAGAAAAGATTAGGATTACTTCACCAGGGAAAAAAAAAAAATTCAGGAAGTCAAGACAAAACCAAAATGCTTGTTCAAGGGTGCCAGGATAAGGAGAACTTATCATAAGTATGATTAATTATATAATAAAATAAAACAATAACAAAAAATAAAATAGTAAACAACAACAGCCCTCCAAATTTCCACTCGCCTGCCCACATTGGGCAAAAGGAAAGGAACTGAGGGCGAGTGTAGAGCTGAAGGGAGGGGGGGGGGGGGGGCAGGGTTGTACGGGAGCAGATTCTGCCCCAGCCTCTGATGTCCCTGTAAAAAACCTGCACTGCTTCTGCCAGGAAACTGTGGGGAAGGGAGAGGATAGGAGGAGGAGAGCCAGCCGGATCACAGAGGGGACCTCACCAGTGCCCATCAGTGCCGCCTCACCAGTGCCCTGGGATCACAGGGAGACATGGGGAAGAGAGTTGGCCATATTACACTGAGATGATTTATAAAAAAAAAAAAAAAAAAAAAAAAACACACACTTTTTTTTGTTTATAGCCGGCATGAAATGATAAAAAGAGTGGTCTTACCACAATATGGTACTATGCAAAAATGCTCCATAGAAGTATACCCAATGCAGGCTCAATCATCAAGCTGAATTGCAGCAGATGTGAGCCCAATGACGAAACGTGCAGGACGGGACCGAGTGACAGTTATGTTTTTTTCACTCATAACCACTTAAAGTGGAAGTAAACTCCCCTATGGTTTTCAGCCAAGGAAGCTGCCATCTTTGCCTCTGTTTAATCTTCAACTGCTATGGTGCTGCACATGTGATTCGTTATGACATCAGCCATTGGATGGTTTAATATTTTTTTTTTTTTTTTAACTGTTTAAAATCGGTGGGTTTACTTCCACTTTAAGCCCCGGACCAATTTGCAGCCAAAGGACCAAGCCCCTTTTTTGCGATTTGGCGCTGCGTCGTTTTAACTGACAATTGCGCGATCGTGCGATGTGGCTCCCAAACAAAATTGGCGTGCTTTTTTTCCCCCACAAATAGAGTTTTCTTTCGGTGGTATTTGATCACCTCTGCGGTTTTTATTTTTTGAGCTATAAACAAAAACAGAGCAACAATTTTGAAAAAAAAAGCAATATTTTTAACTTTTTGCTATAATAAATATCCCCCAAAAATATATACAATTTTTTTTCCCTCAGTTTAAGCCGATACGTATTCTTCTACATATTTTTGGTAAAAAAAAAAAAAAAATCCCAATTAGCGATTATGGATTGGTTTGCGCAAAATTTATAGCGTTTGCAAAATAGGGGATAGTTATAGTAATGGCGGCGATCAGCGATTTTTATTGTGACTGCGACATTATGACAGACACATCGGACATATTTTTGGAACCATTGGCATTTATACAGCAATCAGTGCTATTTAAATGCACCGATTCCTGTGTAAATGACACTGGCAGGCAAGGTTACCACTAGGGGGCAGTGTAGGGGTTATGTATGACATTTTTTTTTTTTTTATTGTAGGGGGGGGTGTGGCCTGGCATGTGACATCACTCATCGTCCTTCCCTATAAAAAGAGATGATCGGTAACAGCCACACAGGGAAGCACGGGGAGAGACACCAGCGGCAATCGGGTCCGCTAGTTCCACGGCCGCGGAGCACAGGACCAGCTCCCGACCCACGGCTGGGCACATAAAAAGCAACATACAGGTACGTGCTTGTGCCCAGTCGTGCCATTCTGCCGACGTACAGCAGTGTGAGGTGGTACTTAAGTGGTTAATCACTTCCCGACCGTCACATGTACATATACGCCATCAGGTTGGCAGCCCTGCGCAAAATGACGTACAGGTACATCGGCTCCTTTAAGAGTCTTAGCAGGTGAGTGCACAACGGGGGGGGGGGGTACCCGATGCACGTGGCCGGTGGTTGCGATGACGACACACAAATCCCAGTTCTGTCAGGAGAGGAGAGACAGATTGTGTGTTCCTGTTAGGAACAGCGATACGTCTCCTACTCTAGTCACACACACTGAGGGAACACACTTAACCCCTTGATCACCCCCTAGTGTTAGTCCCTTTGCTGGCAGTGACATTTATACAGTAATCAGTGGCTATTTTTTTTTTTAGGTGTGTGTGTGTGTGTGTGTGTGTGTGTGTGTGTGTGTGTGTGTGTGTGTGTGTGTGTGTATATATATATATATATATATATAAATATAATCACTGGGCCCAAAAAAAGCGTCCGATCTGTCCTCTGCAGCTGCTTATACTGGTAAACTAAATAAAAGCCATATCTATGCCCTATTTTGTAGGCACTATAACTTTTGTGCAAACCAATCAATATACGCTTATTGCGATTTTTTTACCAAATATATATATATATATATATATATATATATATATATATATATATATATATATATACACACACACACATATCGGCCTAAACTGATGAAGTAATGTGACTTTTAAAAAATTTGGGGGATACATATTATAGCAAAAACTAAAAAAAAAAAAAAAAAAAATTATTTCTTCAAAATTGTCGCTTTTTGTTTACAGCGCAAAAAATAAAAACCCCAGTAGGTGATAAAAAGAATGCTCTATTTGTGGAAAAAAAAAAATATATATTTTGTTTGGGTACAGCGTCACGCGACCGCACAATTGTCAGTTAAAGCAACGCAGAGCCGTATCGCGAAAAAATGGCCTGGTCATTGAGGGGGCAAATCCTTCCGGGGCTGAAGTGGTTAACATCGGACGCAATTCATGTTTCAACCTCTCCACGTTCTGCCTCACCTCACTGTTGAATGTATCATCGGCGTCCTCGGGGGGCGTCTTGGATTTCTTCATCTCAGCAGCCTGCAGAATAAGAGGGGAAAAATGGCAGTTAGTTACCAGTAACTGCTTTTCTAGGATATCTTCCATGACGGAAGGCCGACTTAGGTTTGCCATACCGGACGATGACCACAGAAAATACTTTGTTATCCAATATATATTATTATCCAATAATAATATAAATAATATATGTTATCCAATACTTGGATGGACAGAGAAGGGTCTGATGAGCCAATTGTCTACAAATCCTGATGTAGGAACGCTGCTAAATACCCGCATGGTGCCCCTCAATCAATACAGGGTCAGCCAAAGGGAACCTGTCATATCTCAGTTTATTAGAATAGGTGAATGTATCAGAATAGAAATACAGCTGATATCATTGCTGACATATACATGCAGGGCCCAGGGCTGTCATCTTTATCCTTTTACTACACGAGCTTCTGACCTGGAACAAGCATGAGCATATCAGACCAGTGAATGGCTGAGGAATGGAGGATAAAGAGGACCAGAACATGCACCTTGGAAAATAAGTCAGCACTGGAAGCGAACATATTTCCACCTTTGTCTTAAGGTAAGACACATCCCTAAAGTGGCCCCCCCCCCCCCTCACACACACACATTTGCGCTCTCAGCTGCTCAACCTGCAAAGTCATCATAAAGTGGAACTCCGCCACTCCCCAAGATCCATGAAACACTTACGAATCCCGGGAAGTCGTAGTCTATTCCTTTCTCTGCCAGTCGCTTCCTCAGTTTCCGCTCCTTCTCCAGCATGCCCTTCATCATCTTCCGCTGCTGCTTCTCGGTGCGTTCCATGTTGTAGCGTCCCACCGCCGGCAGACACGGTTTCTTGAACTTGGAGTTGCATCCAATAAACAGTTTTGGGTGAACTTTCTCCAGGGGTACAAATTCACCTGCCAAGAGAAAAGGGGGGGGGCTTATTTACCAATAGTGGAGGGCAATACCGCACCCAGCACCCCCAAATCATTACAGCAAAAGAGAATAGATACACCCTACCCCGATCCCTCCCCTCCTCCAACGCATCCCTATCGTCTACCTGTGTCCCCATCCTATTTGTTATGGTAGAACTACACTGGGAACCTCCGCCCTCTATTTCACACTCTTCTCTTTTAATGTTTCTCAATCGTCTTTCCGAGAACAGACTGGGGACAAAAAAACAAATCGGGCCCAGACATTTTAGACCAATTGCGGGGGCGATTAGTGACGGAATATTCACAGAGTCGGTCCTCCGCACTGTAATGTAAAGGGTCACAGTGACCCCTGTAGTCATGAACCCCTCCCCACTTCTCTCTTATCACATTGCCCCTTCCTGTACTCTCTGCCTCCCTTACACAGCCCTATCTTCGGCGAGGCAGGATTCAGCCTGCGTCACCTCCCCCGGGCTAGCCTATTCCGCCAACGACGTCCTCCTATCAGCAGGGCAGGAGGAGCTGGCAGATCTCCAGCTCCTCCCACCCCCTACTCTGCCAATATTGCTGCCGGGAGAGGCGACACATGCGTGGCTGGGTAGTGGCAAATGCAGTCTGTGTTGGCCCTGTCTGGAACACGGTCGCTGCTTTACTTCTACTGTGGCGGCCCGGCCATCCACAGGCCACGGACCAGTACCAGCCCTGAGGCCCAAGGGTTGAGGAATCCTGCATTAGCCAGTCCAGGCTTGCATCTCTCCATGTTACCGCCTATCCCAATCCTGAATGAGCGGGGCCAGGCAAGTTTGGGGGGGGGGGGGGGGGGGGTGTGGCTGGTGATCAGGACACAGGGTGATGCTTGTACTCGTGAGCAATCGGCGCGCCGCTTCCCGGGCCAACTCCGCCACTGGTGATGAATGGCAATCAAAACTCTGGTACCCGATAAATCTGGGTGACTGGAACACGGATTCTGGCTGACCCTGGTATGGGTGCTGGCTATCAAGACATGGGTTCCGGATGACACCGGTATCAGTGATGGCGACCAGTATATTAAAGAGGTGCTGCCACCAAAAAATCAAAAATAGTTTAAAATTCTTAAAAAAAATAATAATACTTGGAAAAAAAAAATAATTTTTTTTTACTCACCTCTAAATGCCTGTTGCTAGGGGGTCCCTTGTAGTCTGCCTTCTTCCTTGCCCGGGCTGGTGACATCACTTCCCCTCGCGCCGCACAGTCATCTGGGACCTGTCACGTGTCCCAGATGACTGTGTGCGGTGTATCACGGCGCCCTGCACCGCTAGCGCATGTGCAGTGGGTGCCCAGCTGTGAAGCCACAGCCGGGTGCCCACAGTAAGAATGATGGCGCCTCGAGCGGAGCGGGGAACGAGGGGGGGGGGGGGCTTTGTTCCCCCGCATCGCTGGACCCTGGGACAGGTAAGTGTCCGATTATTAAAAGTCAGCAGCTGCAGTATTTGTAGCTGCTGACTTTTAATTTTTATTTATTTTTTTAAGGGGCACCCCACTTGTGATCTGCACTGTCCAATAGATTACAGTGCAGTACCCATGCACACACACTAGGGGGTGCACAAGCAATTAAAAAAAAATATATATATATATATATATATATATATATATATATATATATATAATGTTTGAAAACATTGTTCTGGCCTGGGAAGTGCGCCATCCATCTGTTCAGTTGCAATAGGTGATCACCATATGGTTATAGAGGGTCTGGAACCCCCCCCCCCCACCCCCAGAAAGGTGCCAAATGTGGCCAAGGAGGGGGAGGAAAGCAAACAAGTGGAGTCTCCGCTTTTGGATGGAACTCGGCTTTGAAGAAAGGTTATTAGTATGGAGGGGGAAGGTATTTTCCCGACTTCCCTCATCTGGTGAGGGGCTGCACGCACGGGACCACTGAATCTATTGTGGTATAAAAGAACACGCCCCCCTCCAGGCTATCCTCCAATCCGCACCACTTTGTAGCTGGCTGCCCCTCCCCCACACCTCTTAGCGCCGCTCTGTGGGGGGAAACATTCAGATTCTGACACGCGGAGGAGCCGAGGACTTACATTTCAGGAGCCGCTCACAGAAGAGATAATTGTTCATGGTGTCCGCCACAATCTTGGCCACATCCTCACATTCGAACTCGATGTAGGCGTATCCTTTATGGTTCCCAGTCTGCCAATCACAAAAGACACACGTTACCCCCCAAATCATCATTTTATAATATTATAATCTACATTTAATAAAAGTGTCCCCACAAATGCTTTAATAAGATCGCCGGTGGGACATTCTTCTACAAGGCGCCGGTCTTTTTTCGGGGGATGGCGGTAACAGATAAATACGCTCTATGACGAGACGTTTTTCCCGCACTGCTGAGAATTGGGAGTCTTACCTTCTTACTCCTGGAGAGGCGGAGCCGAGTGACCGTCCCGAATTGGCTGAAATATTCCCTCAGCTGCGGCTCAAACAGCAGGCGGGGGATGTGTCCGATGTAGATTATGCCGGGGGTGAGCGTCTCAGTCTGAGGGGGAAGAAAAACAAACATCATCATCACATAGACAGCCACAAACCCAACACAGCCCCCGCAGAGCGCAGACAAGGAGCGTCTGTAGGACAACAAACCCCGCCCACATTTACCACCACCCACCTGAATTCCCAGGTGTGTCAGCTGACCTAACCCACCCCCAAAATGGTCATGTGACCTCTCCAGCCATCCCGGGGGTTGAGCCTGGAATTTATTTTATACTATTAAATGGCGGCAATTGGCGACTTATAGGAGGGACTGAGATATTGCGGCGGACAATCGGACACTAACTGACACTTTGTGGGAACCAACGACACTAATACAATGATCGGTGCTAAAAATATACACTGTCACTGTATTAACGACACTGGCTGGGAAGAGGTTATCAGGGGGTGAGCAAAGGGTTAAAGTGGAAGTAAACCCTTCTATCGTTTTCAGCCAAGGAAGCTGCCATCCTGACCTCTGTTTAATCTTCAACTGTCATGGTGCTGCACATGTGATCAGTTATGACACCAACCATTGGATGGTTTGACAGTTTGGTTGAGAGCACCACCAATGTGACAGTTAGTAGTTCTGGCATGCCGGGAATGCAACTGTTTTTTGAAACGATTAAATCGATGGGTTTACTTCCACTTTAACTGTGTGCCTAGCCAGTGTTTGTGTGTACTGAGTGGTGCTTTCACTAACGGAAGCAATGGATTCTATTAAATGGCTTTCCAGGGAAACAAAATCCATGACTTCCTCGCCGGCAGGACAGAGCTCTGCCTTGTTTGTCCTGTGCGTCTTCCCGATTGGCGGGTGCCGGCGGGCATCCATTAGTCGGTGTTCTGGCAGATAGTGTCCTGCCATCATATAGTGTCCGCCCCGTACTGCGAATGCGCAGTACGGAGCAGAAGAAGCTTTGGAAAATCTCCGAAGATGAACGGCGCCTGCGCCTTGAGTGGAGGTGGTGGCCCCACCATCCAAGCGGACATAGGGTTGGGAAAATTAGAGGGCCCCTCGCGGGCTCGCCACGCTTCGGGCTCGGCCTCGCTGCGCTTGGCTCTTTTATATTCCAACTCTATGTCCACTTGGATGGTGGGGATAGAACCTGGACTCGTGGCGCAGGCGCCGTTCATCTTCGGGTATTTTCGGAACCTGTGTGTGCTGTGTACTGCGCATGCGCAGTACACAGCGGACACTATCCGATGGGGGACTGTATATGATAGGACACCGGCACCCACTGATCTGCATCTGCCATGTCTAATCACAGCCGGGTTGCCGTTGCCACGCACGCCCCCCTACCTGGGAATGCCAGGTCACGTAGCTACTACACGATCTAGTGCCCCCATACATGTAAGTCATACAGTTCTCCGGCAGTAAAGGGCGAAGGTCCATTTTTATGATCAGCAACATTATAACCACCCACCCAATACTGAGCACATCCCCCCGTTTACCACCAAAACTGCCCTGACCCCTCAAGGCATGGGCACCACCAGACCTCCCCAACGTACGCTGTGGTGTCCGGCACCAAGCCGTCAGTCGTGGGGCCTCCATGGATCAGACTGGTTTTTCGGGCACAGTCTACAGACGCTCGGTTGGACTGAGATCTGGAGGTCAACTCAACCCCTCGGACACGTTGTGCCCCACAAACCATTCTTGAATAATGTTTGCAGTGTGGTGGGGCGCATTATTCTGCTGAAGGGGGCCACCACCAATGTTTAGGTAGGTGGTGCGTGTCCAGTAACCTCCATATGAAGGTTTCCCAGCAGAACAGCCAAAAGCATCATTATCGCCTCCACCGGCTTGTCTTCTTCCCATACACCAGGGATATGCAATTAGCGGACCTCCAGCTGTTGCAGAACTACAATTCCCATGAGGCATTGCAAGACTCTGACAGCCACAAGCATGACACCCAGAGGCTGAGGCATGATGGGACTTGTAGTTTTGCAACAGCTGGAGGTCCGCTAATTGCATATCCCTGCCATACTGCATCCTGGTGCCACCTCTTCCCCAGGTAAGTGACCCACCCACCCGACCATCCACATCATGGAAAAGAAACCGTCATTCATCAGACCAGCCCTCCTTCTTCATTGCTCCGTGATCCAGTTCCGACGCTCATTGAGGGCACTTGTGGCTGAGGACACGGGTCAGCGTGGACATCTTCACCGGTCTGCAGCTACACAGCCTCCATACAGGGCCTGGAAAAAGTATTCATACCCCATTGAGATTCCCCACATGTTGTCATGTTACACCCAAAGATGTAAATGTATTTTATTGGGATTTTATGTGATAGACCAACACAAAGTGTCACATAATTGTGAAGTGGAAGGAAAATAATAAATGATACAAATAAATATGTGAAAAGTGTGGGGGAGGGGGCATTTGTATGGCGCCCCCCGGAGTCAATACTTTGTAGAACCCCCTTTCTCTACAAGTTTTTTTGGGGGTGTCTCTACCAGCTTTGCCCATCTAGAGAGGACATTTCTGCCCATTCTTCTTCTTTGTAAAATCTCTCAAGCTCTGTCAGATTGGATGGAGAGCGTCTGTGATCAGCAATTTTCAAGTCTTGCCACAGATTCTCAATGGGATTTAGGTCTGGACTGTGACTGGGCCATTCTAACACATGAATATGCTTTGATGTAAACCATTCCATTGTAGCTCTGGCTGGATGTTTCGGGTCGTTGTCCTGCTGGAAGGGGAACCTCCGCCCCGGTCTCAAGTCTTTTGCCGACTCTAATAGGTTTTCTTCTAAGATTGTCCTGTATTTGTCTCCATCCATCTTCCTATCAACTCTGACCAGCTTCCCTGTCCCTGCTGAAGAAAACCATCCCCACCACATGATGCTGCCACCACCATGTCTCACGGTGGGGATGGTGTGTTCGGGGGATGGGCAGTGTTAGTTTTCCCCACACATAGCCTTTTGCTTTTAGGCCATAAAGTAGAATTTTGGTCTCCTCTGACCAGATCACCTTCTTCCACATGTTTGCTGCCCCCTCCCCCACATGGCTTCTCACAAACTACAAACAGGACTTCTTATGACTTTCTTTCTCCAATGTCTTTCTTCTTCTCACTCTTCCATAAAGGGCAGATTTGTGGAGAGACGACTAATAGTTGTCCTGTGGACAGATTCTCCCCCTGAGCTGTGGATCTCTGCAGCTCCTCCAGAGTTACCATGGACCTCTTGGCTCTTCTCTGATGAATGCTCTCCTTGCCCGGCCTGGTCAGTTTAGGTGGACGGCCATGTCTTGGTAGGTTTGCGGTAGTGCCCATACTCTTTCCATTTTCCGATGATGGATTGAACAGAGCTCCATGAGATGGTCAAAGCTTGGGAGATTTTTTTTTTTTATAACCTGACCCTGCTTTATACTTCTCCACAACTTTATCCCTGACCTGTCTGGTGTGTTCCTTGGCCTTCATGATGCTGTTTGTTCATTAAAACACCTCTGAGGGCTGGGGGGGGAGAGGAGTTGATGGCTCTGATGGGGACATGGAAATATGGGGGGAGGGGCCTCTATTGGGGGACACAGATTTGATTCTCCAGCTTTTAGGTGGCAGCAAAACAAATACGGGAGCTCCATCCACCCCGCTGTCTGCGGTCAAATTCCTTTCTATTCTTCTACTGCGGATTTATTTAGAGATGATTTTTCCAGCCTGCAGAAAGGAGGAGACCCCTCATCTATCACATAAAATACATTTACGTTTTTGGTTGTAACATGACAACATGGGGAACATTTCAAGGGGGTATGAATACTTTTTCCGAGGCCCTGTAGTCAAAACTGCGATGGGCATCAACTTCAGGGAGAACATGTTCACTCGCTGCCTAATATACCCACATTGTGATGTCATTGTACGGAGACAATAAAGATTATTCCCTTTACCTATCAGTGGTCATAATGTTATGGCCGATCAATAAGATATGAAAACAGAGGTCTGTATATATTATATATACACGTGTAGCTTCCCCTCCCCCATACACGGCCCGATCCCCTCCCCCCCCGGGTACCTGTCGGTTCTTCTTCCGGATATTCCTCACTCGCTCCTGGAACTCTCCCTGTAATTTGGGGTTCAGGGACAGAAGGGGCCCCACCGACTCCTTCTCCTCCGACATCTTCACCACTCAACACGTGGGATCACCCGGAACTGTCCGCACAGCGACCCCTTCCGGCACCTCCGATACAGGACATCCGCCACACACACATCATCGTATCGTCAGCGACACCTGCCGGCCACTTCAGGGAATTACATTCCCCATAGACGCTACATGAAGAGCGACACCTGCCGGCCACTTCAGGGAATTGCATTCCCCATAGACTCTACATGAAGAGCGACACCTGCCGGCCACTTCAGGGAATTACATTCCCCATAGACTCTACATGAAGAGCGACACCTGCCGGCCAATCTGATGAATTACATTCCCCATAGACTCTACATGAAGAGCGACACCTGCCAGCCACTCCGATGAATTACATTCCCCATAGACTCTACATGAAGAGCGACACCTGCCAGCCACTCCGATGAATTACATACCCCACAGACTGTATATGAAGAGCGACGCCTGCCGGCCATAATGAGGAATTACATCCCCCACAGACTCTATATGAAGAGCGACACCTGCTGGCCACTCCGAAGAATTACATCCTCCATAGACTATATGATGAGCGTCACCTACCGGCTATTCCGAGGAATTACACCCCCCATAGTCTTCTATATGATTAGCGCCACCTACCGGCCACTTTGAGGAATTACATCCCCCGTAGACTCTATATGAAGAGCGACGCCTACCGGCTATTCCGAGGAATTACATCCATTCTAGTTTACATGAGTGGAGTTTTAAAACAGAAATGTTTGTGAAATGTATTCATGTTTTAAAACTCCACTCATGTAAACTAGAATGGATGTAATTCCTCGGAATAGCCGGCAGGTGTCGCTCTTCATATAGAGTTTACGGGTGATGTAATTCCTAGAAGTGGCCAGCAGGTGGCGCTCATCATGTAGGAGTCTATGGGGGGGTGTAATTCCTCGGAAAAGCCGATGTCCTATCATATACTGTCCCCCATCAGATAGTGTCCGCTGTGTACTGCGCATGCGCAGTACACAGCAACACAGATTCCGAAAATAGCCGAGAATGAACGGCGCCTGCGCCGTGTGTCCAGGTTCTATCCCCACCATCCAAGTGGACATAGAGTAGGAATATAAAAGAGCCAAGCACAGCGAGGCCGAGCCCGAAGCGTGCCCACGAGGGGCCCTCAAATTTTCACAACCCGGTGTCCGCTTGGATGGTGGGGCTACCACCTCCACTCATGGCGCAGGCGCCGTTCAACTTCTGAGATTTTCTGAAGCTTCTTCTGCCCCGTACTGCGCATATATGGGGAGGACACTATATGATGGCAGAACACTATCTGCCAGAACACCGGTCATTAATGATAATAAAACATTTTTTTTATAACCTACAGGCGTCAAAAATGACTCTATACTATATTATTTGGTATTATTATATTATTTTTATTTGTTATTATTTTATTATATATTTGTTATTAACAATTATTATTACAATTACCATTTTACTATTATTATTGTTTAGAATTTCATAATGCTGAAGTTGTCTCCTTATTCAGCCAACTTCTTATTCAGGTTGTATCTGTATTTCCAAAGGTGATTATTTACTAAACAATCATCTGCAAAGTTTATAATGAAATCGTGAACTTTCACAACAATTCCGTCTCCCCCTGCCATGTATTTAAATGGGAAATTCTGAACAAATAACTTTTGCTACATGAGAACCATCTTGGCTCACCCAGATGTGACTTGTTTTCATATAATTTGGCATCCTTTCTATTATATTTTTATTATATTGTATTATTATTATATTATACAAATTATTTATTACATGTAATATAATGTATTTGATATTTAAATGAATGTATACTAATTATGAATTATATTAATTCATACTAAATTAACTTTTTTTTACTAAAACATGTATTACATTTTGTTATTTATTATATACTTACCATTAATTTTTATGTATTATTTATTTGTGTTATTTATAATGCTATTTCCTATTATTTGTTATTTCTTAATAGTATAATTTCAAAATATTTTTGTACTTATAATTTTTTATGCATTTTCATTACTTATTATTTTTATCATATTACATTTTATTGTTATCATTACAAATATTATGTATTATGCCTTCCGTCCCGGGCTGATGACGTCACCGGAAGTGCCGCTCTGTCTCTCCCGCTCTCGCTGGTAGAGGCCGCTCAGCCAACTCCCGCCCCTACGTGTGACGTCACCCCCTGAGTCTCCGGTGAAGCGTCTGCAATATGTCGGTGATAGAGATGTTCACCCAACTACAGTGCGGCCTGAGCGCCGACCAGGACATCCGGGAGGTGAGAGGGGGAGGAGGGAAGTACAGGTATGACACTGAGGTGGGTGATATTTGGGGGGAGAAGTTGAACATCCAGCAGGGGGAGGAGAGGTCAGTACAAGAAGGGGCTTATGATTTAGCATGGGAACTATATGGGGGGGGGGAATAACTAGATTATTGGGGAATGGAGGGGGGGGTGGGGTAGGTTATCTGTTGGGGGGGGGGGGGGTGAGGTAGGTTATTGGGGGTGGAGTAGGAATGGTGGGGGGGGGGGGGGGTAGGTTATCGGGGGGGATTGGAGGTGGAATGGGGCAGGTTATCGGGGGGGGGGGTGAGGTAGGTTATCCTGGGGAGTTTGGGGGGGGGGAGTGAGGTAGGTTATCTGTTGGGGGGTGAGGTAGGTTATTGGGTGGTGGAGTAGGAATGGTGGGGGGGGTAGGTTATCAGGAATTTGAGGGTGGATGGGGTAGGTTATCGGGGGGGGGGGGTTGGGTAGGTTATTGGGGGGGATTGGAGGGGGGTTGAGGTAGGTTATTGGGGGGGGATTGGATGGGGTAGGTTATTGGGGGGATTGGAGAGGGGATGGGGTAGGTTATTGGGGGGATGGGGTAGGTTATCGGGGGGATGGGAGGGGGGTGGGGTAGGTTATCGGGATGGGGTAGGTTATCGGGGGGGGGATTGGAGGGGGGATGGGGTAGGTTATCGGGGAGGGGGGATGGGGTAGGTTATCGGGGGGGGGTGGGGGTAGGTTATCGGGGGAGATTGGAGGGGGGATGGGGGTAGGTTATCGGGGGGGGGGATTGGAGAGGGGATGGGGTAGGTTATCGGGGGGGGGGGGGGATTAGAGGGGGGATGGGGTAGGTTATTGGGATATTGGAGGGGGGGTGGGGTAGGTTATTATGGGGTAGGTTATCGGGTGGGGTAGATATCAGTGTGTTCCCCCATCCGATGTATAAAGCTGTGGTGTTCTTCTTCTGTGTAGGAGATCCGGAAAGTGGTGCAGACTTTGGAGCAGACGGCTCGGGAGATCCTCATCCTTCTCCAGGGCGTCCACCAGGAGGCGGGAATTAATAACAGTGAGTGCGCCCCGCTGTCTGCTGACTCTGCCCTTCCCCCTCAGTCCTCAGAATCCTTCTCTAGTGAAGGGATCAGCCGGCAAGCGGCCTATCCAACGTATTGTGTGTGACAATGTGTGTGTATCCCCTCCCCCCCGCATTGTCATTCCGATCCTCCCCCCAGGGGTCATTTCTTTTCCTCTCTGGTCACAATTGGGCGGGTCAGTTCCGGGGGGGGGGGGGGGGGCGGAGATGAAATCGCCGGGAGATACAAAACTACAAAATATAAATCCGCTCGCCAAGTCTCTGCAGAAAGCAGGAAAATTCTGGGCGGAGTCTTTGTCATAATTAACGCCCCCCTCCCCCCCCCCCCTGATCTGTTTTCTTCTTTCCTCAGTTCCTGCGAAGAGCTTGAAAGCGCGAGAACACTTCAGCACCGTCCGGACTCAGCTCAAAGAACTGGCCACTAAGTTCCCCTCCGAACAGTATTACCGGTAAGGGGCCGATGCAGACCATTCACGGTGGGGCATCTCCCACTCTCCAGGGGTCAGTACTGGGAAGGTTTGGGCGGGGGGGGGGGGGGGGGGGCGGCTGTGTTACTTCTGGCTCTGTTGGGGTGACAACCAAGAGGCAATTTCCCCTCACCTTGAAGAGATTGTCTCTCACTTCCTGTTGTGTCACCGGGACAGGAAGTGCTGTGCTTTGGAAGAAGTGTTGCCGGCACTGCCTACAGGTGGCGCTGCTTCACCTCTGAATACACGGAGAGCTGAACTGACTTGACGTCCACATTGGGACATGGATGGTAGCCCGACGGACAGACATCCGTTCACAGGATCAGTAAATGGCTCAGGCTTCAAGTCCTTTGTAGCCACCTGTCTACCAAGGTACCTTTTATAAACATTGTGGTAGGCAAGTGGTTAACCCCTTCCCGCCTGGTCTATTGTAAAATGATGGCCCGGCAGGTGCCCTGCTATTCTGTAAGAATATCATATTATGTCCTCCCAGGATCACACCTAGCGCCCCCCACGGGCCGATATATCGAGATAAGAGACTTGTTTCCTCTCTGGGTAGTCGGCCAAGAAAACAGTAAAGAGATACAATGTTTACACTTATGAATGAGCTCAACTCTGTGTGTAGAAGTTCTCAGTTTAACCATTTAAAGACTAAATCTTTTCTGACACTTGTTGCTAACAAGTAAAAATCCTGTATTTTCTGCCAGAAATCACTTAGAACCCCCAACAATTATATATATATATATATATATATATATATATATATATATATATATATATATATATATATTTTTTTTTTAGCAGAGATCCTAGGGAATAAAATAGCGGTTGTTGCAATATTTTATGTCACACGGCATTTGCACAGCAGTCTTTCAAATGCAATTTTTTTGGGAAAAAAATACACTAATGATTTAAAAAAAAAAAAAAAAAAAAAAGCTAAAACCGTAAAGTTAGGCCATTTTTTTTTCGTCCAAAAGTTTTGACTACCTGTTTTTATTTAATATATAGTTTTTTTTTTTTTTTTTTTTTTTTAATTTTTTTAAATTTTTTTTTAATTTTTTTAAAATCTAAATCATACAAGTAAACTCATTGGAGGTTTGTTTTGTTTAATAAATGTTTTTAAATGTAAGAAATTTTCTGCATCACTTATGAAGGCTGCTTTCACACTGGAGCGGGGAGGCGTTGATGGTAAAACGCTGCTAGTTTTAGCGGCGCTTTGCCATCATTTTAGCGGTGCTATTCGGCTGCTAGTGGGGCGCATATAACCCAGCTAGCGGCCGAGGAAGAGGTTAAATGTGCCTGTGAAGCACTGCTGCCAAATCGCATTGCATGCACTTCGGCAGTGGTGCCCATTAATATCAATGGGCAGGAGTGGTGGAGGAGCGGTATACACCACTCCAAACGTGCTGCTTGCAGGACTTTTTTTTTTTTTTTTTTTTTTAACATCCTGCCAGCGCGTCGCCTCAGTGTGAAAGCACTCGGCTTCCGCACCGACTGCAGGGGAGCCGTTTTGCAGGCACTTTACAGGTGCTATTTTTATCCCAAAAGCTCCTTAAAAACGCCCCAGTGGGAAAGGTGTGTTTTGATTTTATGAGATGAAGGGGGATTGGAAAAAAAAAAAGGAAAAAAATCGACCTAACATATCGGCCCAAAAAAAAAATCGGCATCATATATCGGCCACCATGATTTCTAAATATCGGCCAGAGAAAAACCCATATCGGTCGACCTCTAATACTGTCACCAGTCAGTGTCCCTGATCACCGCCACACCAGTTATATGAGGATGCTGTACTGCACTGGTGACATTAAGTAAAAAAATAAAGACTAGTGAAAAAATATTTTTCATTTTTCTTCATTTTGCAAAAAAAAAAAATTAAAATTGTGACAAGAAAATAACAACTTCAAAAATCTCGCCATGCCTCTTACTAAATACCTCGGACTGTCTACTTTCCAAAAAGGGGCCATTTGGGGGGGTATCTGTACTCTCCTGGCATTTTTGGGTCTCAAGAAATTAGGTTTGGCTGTCAGTACATCGATTTTTTTTTTTTTTTTTTTTTTTTTTTTTTTTTTTTTTCAGATATATATCCCATAGTTTGTGGACTCTATAACTTTCCTACAGACTAAATAATATACACTGATTTGGGTTATTTTCACCAAATAAAATGTAGCAGAATAAATTGTGACCTAAATTTTATTAAGAAAGATTATTTTTTTGCAAAATTTTATTACAAATTATTTTTTTTTCCAAAATGTTTTTTTGCTTGTTCACAAAAAAAAAAAAAAAAAAACCCCAGTGGTGATTACATAGCACCAAAAGAAAGCTCTAAAATGTCATATGGGTACAGCGTTGCATGACCGCGCAATTATCAATCAAAGTGTGAGAGCGCGGAAAGCTGAAAATTGGCCTGGGCAGGAAGGGGGTGAAAGTGTGCGGTATTGAAGGGGTTAAATCAAGGTCATGGCTGCAGCTTGGTACCGGCTTCTGATGAAAGTGATCAGGCATTTTTAGATCACTTTTATGGGGCTCTCAAAGTGCAGCCCCCTCACAAGCGGCATCCGGTGCTTTCTGGGCTCTCCCGTTCAATAGACACGGGGGGGGGGGGGGCGGATGCTGATTGGCTCACCCCTCTGCCAGCCACCCGCGATGTTTCCTGAGCGAGGCAGAATACATGTAAACAAGGCAGATTGCCGTTCTGACAGGGGAGAAGTTAGAGATCTTGTGTTTCTGCTAAGCAGGAACACGGATCTCTGTGTTCCCCCAGTCAGTCCATCCCCCACACAGTTAGTAATCGATCCCTAGGGACACACTTACCCCTTTGCTCACCCTAGGTGTTAACCCCCTTCCCTGCCAGTGTCACTCGTACAGTGACAGTGCATATTTTTAGCACTGATCGCTGTAATAATGTCACTGATTCCCCAAAAAAAAGTGTCACTTGGTGTCAGATTTGTCCGCCGCAATGTCACAGTCCTGCTAAAAATTGCTGATCGCCACCATTACTAGTAAAAAATTTTTTAAATTGCAATAAAAATATCCCATAGTTTGTAGACATGATAACTTTTGCGCAAACCAATCAATATATGCTTATTGGGATTTTTTTTTTTTTTTTTACCAACAATGTGTAGCAGAATTCATATTGGCTTAAACTGATAAATTATCATGGTGACGCAGCTTTTTCTTTGTCTTTCCGCAGGTTTCATGATCAGTGGCGGTTTGTCCTGCAGCGTCTCGTGTTCCAGGCCGCGTTCCTGGTATACCTGGAGAGCGAGCAGCTGGTGACCCGGGAGGCCGTGTGTGAGATCCTAGGAAGTAAGTCGCTGCTGTCACACCCTGCGATAGAGCGCTCACCCTCTTTACTCCTCGGTACTTACCTTCCATCAACCACTCCAGAACCGCGCTAGAACAGAACGACGGCTACAGCGAGGCTCACTCATTCCAGAAGGGTGTCAATGGATCTCCTCCCAGAACCCTCCCCCCCAGCATGCGCATCCGGCACGCTCTGTGATCGCTGTGTCCTTTTGGAAACAGCTGATCACAGATTGAGGTACAGGACCAATCACAATGGCCATTTACCATGTGATCAGCTGTGTCCAATCACAGCTGATCACATGTAAACAAAATTGGCGGTTATTGGTATGCCTTTCCTCACGCGCTGTCACAGAGGCGGTAACAAGTGTGACAGGGGGACATCTACACTGAAAATCAGAGAGAGGCCTGGTCATCACCGCCTCCTGTCATCGCAGCCTCATCCACGCACATCAGTGAAAAAGAAAAATTACTTATTTGCTAAATTTTAGAACAGAAACTAAAATTTTTTTTTTATTTGTTTGGCAATAAATAGAAACCCAAGTGGTGATTAAACACATAAAAAAAAAAGCTCCATCTGTATCAAACAAATGATAGAAATGTCATATGGCCACAATGTTACATGACTGCGCAATTGTCGTTTAAAGTGTGACAGCGCTAAAAACTGAAAATTTACCTGGGCAGGAAAGGGGGGGGGGGGGGAGTGCCCGGTATTGAAGAGGTTAACAGAAACTTGTCATGAAAGAAAAATGAATGGTGGTCTTTGCTTGTAACGAAAACGTCCCACACTCCGCTTGAGTGCTTTCGTCATATACCGCTTCCTCCAGTCTGAATATAGATATTCCAAACCGTTGACAACCAATAACTAGACAGTACTCGTTTTGGCTGCTGAACATCAAACCGTTTATTAGAACACAGAATACAGGCTTTTAAACATTTTGAGTAGGAGGTTCCGCCTCCTGCTCATATTACTCTAACAATACACCTGTAACCAGAAAGCTAGATGAACATGAGCTAATTAAAGCGGAGTTCCAGTCAGAAAACTAATTTTAACATTATTAAGCTGCATTCAATACAAGGAACAACCTTTGGAAAAAAAAAAAAAAACATTTTTTTTTTTTTTTTTTTTACTCACCGTTTCACGTCTGTTGCTATGGGGTCCATTGTAATCTGCCTCTTCCTCTCTAAGGCGCCTGATGTCATTTCCCTCGCCACCTTCGCTCGCTAGTCCTCCTGGGAGATGTCTGTCCTCCTGGGAGATGTCTGTCCTCATTTCCCAGGAATCTCTGGGCAGCGCCGAGGGCATGTTATCGCGTTACGTTGTCATAACAACAGGGCGGGAACCTTCCTCCGTCGCCGCCAGTTGTTGTGGTAACGTTACAAACAATCGGCGCTGCGGCCACCGCTAAATCACGCATTGCGCAAGATCAAGAGGTGCATGCTGGTTACCCAGCATGCACCTCTCCATGCATATTCCAGGAAGCAATCGTGATTGGGCTTCTTATGCCCACATCAACGATGGAAATGGCCAGATACGGAGGAAAAAAATTAACAGTAAGGAATGTATTACAATAAGATGTATAGATCATTTGTATACTTTTTTTATTTAAATTTTGTTCCGGTAGCACTGAAAATATAGCATCCAAAAAATTATTTTTTGCTGGAACTCCACTTTAACGAATCATTTCCAGAGTAGGTGACTCCGAGATATGACCTTTCAGGTCCTAGCCTTTTCGTTTCCAGCTCCCTAACGACAATACACATTATAGCAGACAATCCAAGACAGGTGACTGGCTGATATCAGTATCTGGTACGAGTCCCAACGTTGTGAAGCAATCACTATTTACAATATGGCTTATAGGCCCTATGAAGGGTTCTTGGGGGGGACATGGACTTGAAGCCAAAGTAACATTACTTCTGGTTCAGTAAGTTTTTATTGCATAAGTAGTGTTAAACATAGAACAATGTCAAAGGCACCTAGATTGCCCACGTAGGGGCTAGATGTGGTGCATAAGAGACAAAAACATTCAAAAAACAAACGGAGGAGGGTAGCCTCTGATTTTAACGGTAACGGAGATCCTGAGTGCAACAAAAATGCATCAACTCTGCGTTAAGATCGTCTTGGGATAAGAGCCCTGTTAAGAGAAGGAAAGCAAGTGAAATATGAAAGGGAGGGGGAGAACAAGGAAATGGGGGGACAAGAGAGAAAGAGAAGGGGACCCTGGATCACCCAGCAAACCAGTCAGAGCCGATCCATACTACCCAGAGGGAGTTCGGGGATGGCATATGCCAGCCATGGCTCCCAAACTTTTAAGGAACTTGGCATGCGTGTCTTTGAGTATACTAGACATTTGTACAGTGACCATCCTAGACGTCAAGCAGTTTTTCACTTCCTGAAAGGGGTGTGTGTTGTGTGTGTTTTTTTTTTTTTTTTTTTTTTTTTTTCCATGCTTGAGCGACAAAGTAACATTACTCCTAGGTCCCCAGGCATACACCTCACAAAGAGTATTGTTACCTTAAAGAGGAAGTAAACCCTGATGAGTTTACTTCCTCTTTCATTCCCTGCAAAGGCAAAGCATAATGGACTACTATGCATCGCATCTCATCGCATAGTAGTCCATTATGTGTCACTTACCTGACACCGGAGCCAGCGAAGTCGCCGCTGTCCCCTGTAGTCCGCCGCATCCATCTTGTTGGTGGGGTCTCGCAGCCCCGCCGCTGTCATTCGGCGAAGCCGCGATGACGTCACTCCCGCGCATGCGCACGGGAGTCAACACGCGCGGCAGCTCCATTCTTGGAAATGCCGCGCTCAGTGCGCCTGCGGCATGCGCCGTAGACAGCGGTACCCGTTTTCGGGCAAATATCTCCTAAACCATATAGGTTTAGGAGATATTGCTTGGACCTACAGGTAAGCCTTAATCTAGGCTTACCTATAGGTCAAAGTGGTTTGTAAGGGTTTACAACCACTTTAAAACCCAGGGCCCATAGTTGTGTGTTGAGTTATTTTGAGGGGACGGGGAATTTACACTGTTATACAAGCTGTACACTCACTACTTTACATTGTAGACAAGTGTCATTTCTTCAGTGTTGTCACATGAAAAGACAGACGAAAAGATTTACACAAATGTGACTGAGGGGTGTACTAACTTTTTGTGAAATACTGTGTGTGTGTGTGTGTGTATGTGTGTGTATATGTATTATATATATATATATATATGACATTCCTTGTAATAGGAATAAAAGTGATAAAAAATAAATAAAGGGACAGTGTAAAAATAAAAAGTAAGGAAAAAAAAAATATAAGTGCTCCATCCCTCCGTGCTCACACGCAGAAGTGAACGCATACGTAAGTCGCACAAGCATATGCAAACGGTGTTAAACCACATGTGCGGAATCGATGCGAACGTTGGCGCAAGAGCAATAATTCTAGTGCAAGATTCTAAACTGGTAACCTGTAAAGTCGTTTAAAACGTCACCTATGGAGATTTTTAAGTACCGTGGTTTGTTGCTATTCCACGAGTGTGCACAACTTTAAAGCGTGACTTGTTAGGTATATATTCACTCAGCGTAACATCATCTTTCACATTTTACTAAAAAATTGGGGGGTAAATATTGTATGCTTTTTAATTTTAATTCCTTCATTTAAATTCGTTTGCAAAAAATATTGCGTTTTAACCACTTCAATACAGGGCACTTATACACCTTCCTGCCCAGACCATTTTTCAGCTATCGGCTGAAGTGCTGTTGCACTTTGAATGAAAATTGCGCAGTCATGCTACCCTGTACCCCGACTAAATTTTTATCATTTTGTTCCCACAAATATAGCTTTCTTTTGGTGTTTTCATCACCTCCTGAGATTTTTATTTTCTGCTAAACAATAAAAGACAGAAAATTTAGAAAAACAAAAAAGATTTTTTTTTTTTTTTTTCTGTTACAAAATGTTGTAAATAAGTACGTTTTCATCTTTACTGAAGGGCGCTGATGAGGTGACACTGATGGGTACACATAGGTGGCACGGATGTGGACTGAAAGGCGGCACGGATAGGCGCTGACCCCCCCCCCGGTCAGAAGAGCAGCCGATCGGCTCTCCTCGCATCTGACAGACGTGAGTGAGGAAAAGCCAATCAACGGCTCTTCCTGTTAACATTGTGATCAGCCGTGATTGGACATGACTGATCTTGTGGTAAAGACTCTTTGTCAGAGATTCTTTTACCTAGATTGGAGTTGCGGTGTGTCAGACTGACACACCGCAGCAACGATCGCTGTGATGTGCGCCCCCCGTCATATGACGTCCGGTCAGGATATCGCAACCACTTTGCCGACGTCATATGGCTATATGGTTAAGAAACCGCTGCACAAATAGCATTTTACATAAGAAAAATTGCACCAATCCCTAGGGAATAGGGGGGGGGGGGGGGGAAGTAATGTTTGGAGGCAAATTTTCTAGCAAAAAAATACTAATTTAAAACTGCAAGTGGTTAAAAAGGCTTCCCCCACAACCTCCCCCCCCCCCCAACACCTATGCTGACTAACCCATGTAAGAAAGATGTACGTGTGTGTGTGTGTGTATATGTATGTGTGTGTATATGTATGTATATGTGTATATATATATATATATATATATATATATATATATATATATATATATATATATATATATATATATATATATATATTCTATTATATTTTGCCTATTCTCAGCCCGGCCCAGTCATGTGATCCTGTGTCAGTCAGTGGCAGCTGTAGGGGAGAGAGGAGAGCATTCCAACAGTGGCTGGGAGTGGTGACGTCACCCATAAGCTTCAATGGCACATTTTGTATTTGGTGCTCCCGTCTCTCCCCTGCAGCAGCGCTGGTTGATACAGGGGAGCTGGATCACATCACTGGAGCGGAGCTGAAAATAGGCCAGTATCTACATAGTTTCTACACAGGTTAGTCAGCATAGGTGTTAGGAGGGGGGAAGGAGGCACTTTTAAGACTAGTAAGGTTTGAGCTGGAATTCTGCTTTAAAGAGTTGCCCGTGTCGGCTTTTGCAATCGCCAATTTATCAGATTCTCTAATCTGGTGATTACAGATAATCTCAGGACTGAGCTTCAAATAACAGCAATTTAATGACGTAGTTGTCGCCTTCATTACATAAGGGAGACCACAAGCAGCATTGCATCCTCTAATGATCTTCTTCTCTTGTTCTAGTTGAGTGTGGGCGGGAGAAAGGTTTTCATCTGGATATTGAAGATTACCTGTCCGGTGTACTGAATTTGGCCAGTGAGCTGGTAAGTATATGAGGCACAGCTGCCATATAGAATCTACAGGGTGTTCACCATAAGATCTGAAAGAGGGGCGCGGTGAGAATTCTGTGTGGTTGGGCTGGTAGTTCTCCAAGGCTGCAGGCTGTGGTGAGGTTGAGAGTGGTGGGAATTACTCTGACAATTTATTGCTGAGGTGAGAAGCATGGAGAGAGTCCAGCATTGTGAGGATGCAGGGGTGGGGGGGAGGGAGGGGTATTCCAGAGGTGATCTCTTGGCTCCCCCTATTCCCCCCCCCCCCCCCCCCAAAACTGATCACTGGCATTAGAAAACGAAAAAGTTTTTAAATTTTTTTATATATAATCTTTATTTAGGACAAAATTAACACGTTATAGCAGCTTCAGATAGTCATAGTGTGTGTGTGTATATGTGTGTGTATATATATATATATATATATATATATATATATATATATATATATATATATATATATATATATATATATATATATATATATATATATATATATATATATATATATATATATATATATATATATATATATATATATATTGTATATTATTGCTGTGACAAGCGCTACAGCCAGCACTAAGCCCGCCCATGTTGCTGTAAATTCTAAAAAGGGATATATGGCATCCTGTTGGCAGTGACACCGGGGCCTCCCAGCGCACCATCCGGTTCAGGAGTGCCCGTGGCAAACATATGGAACTGAAAGGGAAAAACTATGCCCTACCCTGGAAGGGAGGCTTCCCCTTCAGCAGCAAGGCACTATAGCTGTAAGTCCAGTTAGTACAATGTGAGTGAAGTAGAGGTCCAACCCCATGTAACAATTAGCTTTTCCATTGTTCTAAAGAATGAGGGGGAGAGAGAGGAGAGATTAGGGGGAAAAAAAAAAAGGAATCGGAAGCATACCTGTATTCTTATGTGGAATCTTCAGATCCTAATCGCACAGAGGCTGGACAACCTCCAGAGGGAATGGGGAATGCTTACAAGAGTATTTCTACCCTCGTGGGATCTAAGGGTCGGTTCTGCCAGCTCTAGCAGTGCTAAGTCTAGACTGGAGGCTACGTGCCCTGGGTTGGCCACATAGTCTATCCAGGGTGCCCATATTCCGTTGAAATGTTCACGAGTACCCCTACAGGTTGCTATCCAGTCCTCTGCCTCCTGAATGTCATTCACCTTGCCAATCCATTCCTCCCTTGTAGGAATTCATGGCTGTTTCCATTAAATTGGGAGTAAGCGTCTGGCCGCATTCAATAAATGTGGCAGTGCGCTTTTCTTATATCGACTAATCGGGATCTGAGGGACATGTAGGAGGAAGTGGATCAGGGATAGAGGGCTATCCAGGCCTAAGATATCTTTTATTTGGGATTTAATGTCTTCCCAATAGGGCTTGATCCGGGGGCACTCCCACCATATGTGTAGAAGTGTGCCTCGGTGTCCACAATCTCGCCAGCATAGGTCCCGATACAGAGGGGTAGATACACGCCAAGTCTGCTGGCACCCTATACCAGCGGGACAGAACTTTTATAGTTTGTTTCTTGTGTTTTGGACTCAATAGAACTTAAGTGAGTGAGCTGGTAAAAGTGGGCCAGCTGAGTTGCGGTAAATTCAAGCCCTAGGTCTCTCTCCCATTCCCGCGTGTATGTAGATCTAGGGTCATGTGTAGTGGAGCTTAGCAGGCAGTATAGTTCCAAGACCATGTGGGGTATTGGGTCGTCCTATAGGAAGAGGCGTTTGAAGGGTGTGAGAGAGGAAATTTCTCTTAGAGTGGCCATTGATCTCAAAAAAGTGGTGTAGCTGCCTGTACCTCCAACAATTCATCTGGGAGCCGCTATGTCTGGCCTGTAGGGTCTCAAAACTCGGTAGCTTAACATTCCTCATGAGTTTATCAGAACTGGCTTTGCCATCCTCCACCCAGGGGCAGAAAAAGGCCGTTTGTTCGTCCGGAGGCAACCACAGAAACCCACCAAAGGGAGCCAGCGGGGACAGGTTTGGGCCAGGTTCAGGATTGGGTTAATTCGGTCCCAGACTGAAAGAGTGTCGGCGGTCAGTGGGGAGGTGGTGTAAGACATTTCTCCAGGGAGACTGATAGCTTGGAATGAGTGCGGAAGCATCAATTGAGGATCCTCTGAAGAGCGATAGCCCTATAATAATTTTGTATGTTCGGGACTCCCAATCCACCTGCCTGTTTCAAGTGCTTTAGCACTCTCAATGCTATTCTGGGTTTCTGTGCGTTCCACACAAACCCAGACAGCATGCCATAGATCCGGGTAAAGAAGTCTCTATGGTTAAAAAACAAGACAAAAAATGTATATACGTTTTCCATTAAGTAAGCATCTGTATATGCACAAAAGTAGACACCGCAAGGTTTAAGCGTCCATGGGAAGGAAATGCGGCACAGCAATGGGGGAAAGAGCATTAATGGGCGCAGAAAAAAAGAGCACAGCAAAGAGAAGAGAGACCGGAGGGGGTTCAGGTGCTGGATGGTGGTTTCTGAGGGGTCTATGGAGGCAGGTCTCTGGGCAGGCATCCACTGAGTCTAGGGCGAGAGGGAGAGAAGCACTGGGCACCCTGGCAATGGATCGGCAGCATTGGAAAACAAAGGGCGTAGGCAGAGAAGGCAGTAAGGCAATGAGAAGCAGAGGCAGCTCCTGGAGGGGCGACCTCAGTCTGGGGTCCTCACAGGCACAGGGAGCATCCAGGGGGCCGGCAGGAGAAAAACATGTACTGGTTTCCCCAGCCCAGGTGGTTGTACCCAAGACGGGGATCAAACTCGTGACCCAGAAAATCTGATGCTTAGCAATAGTTTATCAATAATAAAAAAGACTCTGGCGTCTGCAGGGGAGGAAGTCTGTGGCTGGTGTGAGCAAATCAGTACTGGCACCTCCCACACAGGAGGTGTGGAGGGGCGGGAACTGAAGGCGAGGTGTTGCCTGCATGGCTCCTCAAATGTATGCAGAAGTGGGGGGTAATGGAGGGGGGAAGCCATGACAGATGGGCTTTAATATTACATTTTTGGTCCTGGTCAATGAGTTCTTTTTGACATTTAGATGCTCTTTTTATGTTCCTTCCTAGTCTAGGTTGGCGGTGAACAGTGTCACAGCCGGCGACTACGCCAGACCGCTCCGCATCGCCGCCTTCATCAACGAGCTGGACTTCGGCTTCCGGCTGCTGAACCTGAAAAACGACTCGCTGAGGAAGCGCTACGACGGCCTGAAATACGACGTGAAGAAGATCGAGGAGGTCGTGTACGATTTGTCTATCAGGGGACTCAACAAAACGCAGCCAATCTCAGAGAAACCATTGACGACCGCATTGGGGTGAACTCTGACTGGCTGTGCGCACTCTGGGGGCTGGCTGCTTTCTGCCCAGGCTGGAGCCAAAACATCACTCATTCCCGTTCTGGGGATTAAGTCCAGGTTCTATCTTTTCTGTTGGTTACAGTTTTTTGTTTTTCTATTTTCTCATGAAGAATCAGTCTGAAGCTTCTCGCGTTTCTGCTGGGTATCTGTGGATGCATTTCTCATTGAGTCATCATTGTTCTAATTTGTAATCTGCCTCGGTTTGGCTTGATGAGCCTTTAAGGAGGTAGATGATTTATGGGGGAGGGGGGAGGGGCATGATAACTAAACTATATTTTGTTAAAGAGGACCTTCCATCTTTATGGCAAGGTCTGCTTTTTCACGGTGCTCCCCCTCTCGTAAAACGATGCATAAACATTACCTGTGGGGAGGAAAATAGATGATATACTTGACTTCCCCTCCTGATTACTCATGGTAATGGGTGGGGGTGTGACATCATCCTCCTGCTTACATCCTGAGAATGCTGAGGAGCCAAAATCTTGCAAGAATACACCTCAGCAGAGTGCATGATCATCTTCAGGCTGGTCGGCATTCCCTGAGAGCTGGTCTGGAGGAGGTTGACGGCTCCCCTGTGGGCCGCGGGGAGGCAGTTGCGTATATTATCTATCCCTGCCCCGCTATAGGCACTTCTATAAGTGGACTTTGCCGCTGAGGTGAATAGTTCACTTTTAAACATTCCCTGTTTAAAAAAAAATTAAATAAAAATTATTAAAAAAAATGAAATGTTATCCCCTGTGGCAGTGTGTTTTTGCCTGGTGGCATCTTATGTTTACTGTTAATAAAGTTATCGGGTTTGCAAGTCTTTGTTGTATCTCACTTTTTTTTTTCTGCTCTTCTGTGATCGCCGTTTGTTTATTTAGCTAGTCAGTTTGTACAGTCTGGATTTTTTAACATTTAAGGAAGATCTGGGCCTGGCAGTTTGCTGATGCTGCTTCTTGTGCAACTGTCTTCACTAAAATTATATTGGTAAACGGTCAATTCGTTGACCATGCGAACAAGTCCTAAGAAATTAAAGCGGAACTTCAGTTTGCTTCAACCTCCACCCCCCCCCCCCCCCATGGTGCCGCCATAATAAGTTGTGTCGACTGGCTCTCCCCAGCCTTGGGATCGTGGGAGAGCCCACTGGAAACCTCTATACACATGCAGGTGATTTACCGGGAGACCACGCTCGCATGCAGGTGATTAGGAACTGGCGCATGCGCAGATGTGCTGCGGGGCTCTCCTGGGACTTGAAGCCTTGTGCCACATCTATGCAAGCGGCAGGGTGTTATGCTTACCCATAACACTGGCTTTTGTGTTCTTCACCTATAGCAGGCCTACCGGTACTCTGTTGTCTCCAGGACTTACACACAATGCACCAGCTTGGCTACCACAGCAAACAGCACTTACAGTTGGCATAAAAAAGAGGAAAGGAGGGCGCACCAACCTTGTGCATTACCAAAGGTACATTTTTTTTTTTATTAAACTGTAACAGCAGTAGACATACTCACAAACGAGCGTATACAAAAAAGCTTGTCAGTCCGCCAGCAAATAGAACTGCGTCTCTGGACACCTGCAAACCGGACCGGATATTGAATCACTGATTTGGCCCTGAGAAAGAGGGTAAGCCCTTGAAAAGCGTTAGCAGTTTGCGATGATATCTGGCCCCTCCAATATCCGGTCCGGGTTACAGGCGTCCAGAGCCGCAGTTCTATTTGCTGGCGGACTGAGAAGCTTTTTTGTTTACGCTCGTTTGTGAGTATGTCTGTCTACTGCTGTTAGTTTGTTGATGCATATTTTTTTTTTTTTTTTTTTTTTTACCATTGGTAATGCAGAAGGTCAGTGTGCCCTCTTTCCTCTTTTTATATTGCAGTTCTCAGGATACCCATTGTTCTGAGGAGGGCAGCAAGACCGCAGGCATTGTTCTATCCAGAGGGTTGGCTGCACCACTTGCCTATAGACCAGGGATCTCCAAACTATGGCTCTCCAGCTGTTGCAGAACTACACATCCCATGAGGCATTGTAAAACTCTGACATTTACAGATATGACTGGGCATGATGGGAATTGTAGTTCCTGAACAACTGGAGGGCCATAATTTGGAGACCCCTGCTATAGACTAAGCCCCCAAGCGCAGGAGATTGTTTTTGTTTGTTTACTTGCATTTGGCAGATTGGTTCAGTGACAGTCCAGATACAAGGCAGGCAAGGTTCAGAAGAGTCGGGGTCAAATCCGTAGTCAAAAGGCAGGTAGAGTTCAGAGGACAGTCGATAGCCGATCTGAGGTCATAAATGGGGGAATCCAAACAGTGCTTGGAACATGTGTCACAAACACAATATCTCAAGCATGAGACTGCAGGCTTGGCTGGCTTAAATCAGGTTTCGACTGACCGCATCAATCGCCTTGCAGGTGGACAAACAGGCAGGGAGAATGTATCGCAGCCAAAACCAGGATGCTGGAATGAGACCAGCAGCTATCCATGATTATAAGCACTACGCATGCCTGACACAGGGAGAACCAAAGACGATTCTCACCTACTCACCGCAGCCTATAAAAAAAAAAAACCCTTCCTGGAGCACCACTTTTAAAGTGCTAAGAAGAGTTGCTCAGGTGATCCACCGAAAGGGGTGCTGGAGCCTAAATTCTCATATCGGTGTCCCATGTAGAGGAGCCGCACACCGACGGCTCAATGTGCATCAAATCGTGATGAGCGGCCACATCCTCAATTCCTCCTGATATAACTCCCACTGATGCGTTTCGTCCCACCCCCCAGGGAATAAGCCTCAGGGGTAGAGTGAAATGCGTCAATGGGTGGGTGGTCTCAGGAGGAGCTGAGGCTCAGGCCGCTCTTCCTTATTTGATATACATTGAGCTGTTGGTGTGCAGCACCTCTGCATGGGATAACTCGTGCCTGGCTGGATGAGCGTGGCGTTGCTGCCTTTCTATATAAATGCTGTTGAGTGAGCGATCGATCAGCCAGCAAGGGAGCTACCTGTGCAAACGAATTAGTATTTTTTTCTGTCCCCTTTCATAGAAATCCCGTTGCTGGCCAATTGGCGTGTGGACAGGGTTGCAGTTGTGACATGGACGGGCCTTAGTGGGGGTGGGTTAAACTTGGGGAAAAAAAAAAGTACATTTGTTATGCCATAAAGGCCTGAGTTTGCCTGAGTCTATGTGTTTATGATAGGGATCAGGGGAGGAGGAAGAAGACTCTTGTAGATGCTCCGGTACTGGTTTGTTCAAGAGAAACCAAAGCGGCTGGATAAGAACTTTTTTTTTTTTACTTGCCTGACTCCTGTTTTCCCCTGCGAGCTCCCTAGCTGGTATTGTCCACAATGCCAGTAGAAATGACCTCTCTTCTGCCGGCCCTTTAAGAAAAGTGTAGTCTAGGAGACGTTCCTGGTTGTTACGCTGATCGCATGGTTAAGAGCCTATCCTAACCGGCTCCTGATCTTTGCTATGTGGCTGGGAGCTCTCAGTGACCAGTCACAGTGTTGGGTGTGCGCACTTCAGCGCAAAACGGGTACGCCTATAGGTGGCAGCACTGAATATTGCCCACCTCCCATGCTGCTAATAGGAGGTTAAGATCATCATCTGTTGTGGCCAAAAATCATCCCACATCGAAGGTTGTCTTTAGACCCCATAATGTGCAATAGGGCCGCCCGCCCAAAACCAGAAGTGCCGGGTATTTCACTCCTGAGCAGCATGGAAGGGGGGGGGGGGGTAAGGAAAGTAGTGTGTGCTGCTGGGGAGGCTGAGGTGACCATTGTACTTTGCATGGACATTGGAAAAGGTCCCTCTAAACTTTCTAAATAAAGGTCCTTCAGACTTTGAGGGGGCCAGACTGTTGTCAGTGGGAGTAGAAGATGCCCAGACATCAATGGGAGTAAACAATGCCCCAAAATTGGTATTGGTGGGAGGAATAGTGCCCCATCATTGGTGTCAGCTGGGAGAAATGGTGCCCCATCATTGGTGTCAGGGGTAAGAATAGCGCCCCATCAGTGGTGTCAGTGGGAAAAACGGTGTCCCATCATTGGTGTCAGTGGAAAAAATAGTGCCCCATTGTTGGTATCAGTGGGAGGAATAATGCCCCATCACTGGCGTCGGTGGAAGGAATAGTGCCTTGTCAGTGGGAGAAATAGTGTCTTGTCGCTGGAGTCAGTGGTAGGAAAAGTGCCCCATTGTTGGTATCAGGGGAAGGAATAGTACCCTATTACTGGTGTCAGTGGAAGGAATAGTGTCCCATCATTGGTGTCAGTGGTAAACATCGTGCCCCATCATTGGCGACAGAGGGAGAAATAGTTTCCCATCATTGGCATCAGTGGGAGGAATAGTGCCCCATCATTGGTGTCAGTGGTAGAAATAGTGCCCCATCATTGGTAGAAATAGTGCCCCATCATTGGTGTCAGTTGGAGGGATAGTGCCCCATCATTGGTGTCAGTTGGAGGGATAGGGACCCATCGTTGGTGTCAGTGGGAGGGATAGGGACCTATCGGTGTCAGTGGGAGGGATAGGGACCCATCGTTGGTGTCAGTGGTAGAAATAGTGCCTTATCATTTGTGTCAGAGGGAGAAATGGGGCCCTGTCTCTGGTGTCAGTGGGAGGAATAGTGCCCCATAATTGGTGACAGGTGAGAGAAATAGTGCCCCATCATTGGTGTTAGTGGGAGGAATGGTGCCCCAGTTTTGGTGTCAGAGGAAGGAATAGGGCGCGGGCCGCAGTTTGGGACCACTGCTCTAAACCAGCGGCCAAAGTGTCCGGCATGTGGTCGGCGTTCTTCATTATGTTTACTGTCTGTTATTGTTTTATTTAATAAAACATTTTCATAATACTAGAACACCCCTAAGCTGAGGTGGTGGGAGAATGTGGCATCATGGGGGGGGGGGAGGGGGCACATTTTGTACCATGATACAGGGGTGTAAGGTAACATGGTAGAAAGGATGGAGTTCTACTTTGAAGAAAAGTAATTAAAGGGCCGAGGTAGAGCTTGACCTTGAAGTGACGACTTTTCCAAGAATAGAACAGCAAGGATTAATGATGCGGATTCTCTATCTCCGTCGGGGAGATGTAAATTCCTGGAAGTTATTCCCGTAGGCGATGGGGGTGGAAATACATGCGGTTAAGTTATGACTTTGTAAACCATAGAGAAACGCGATGGATCCGTCCGAATTCTCTTACGACAGAATACAAATTCGGGAGTGACGTCACGTGTTGTATTGTAAGACCCCCTTCACACTGAGGCAGGTATCTGGCGTTTAAGGCTAGAAATAGCCTCTGAAAACCGCCTCCCATTAATTTCCAAGGGTACTTCCACATCCGGGGGGGGGGGGGGGGGTGCACTTGCAGGGCATTTAGAAAAAGTCCTGCAAGCGGAAACTTTGGGGCGGGGTTGGAGCTCTGTAAAAAGCGCTCCAAAAACACCCCTGCCCATTCATTTCATTGAAATGTATGGGTAGCGCTTCAGAAGCGCCTTAAAAGCATTTTGAAAGTGGCGCAAAACTGGTGTTTTTTGGATTTTTTTTACGGTCCCTTAAAGCGGGAGTTCGCGTTTTTTTTTTTTTTTAAAGCCAGTAGCTACAAATACTGCAGCTGCTGACTTTTAAAATAATGACACTTACCCGCCCAGCGCGCCCGCGATGTCGGCACCCGAAGCCGATCTCTCAATCGTCTCTCGGGTGCTGCCGCCGCCATCTTGGGTATGGGAATCAGGAAGTGGAGCCTTTCGGCTTCAATTCCCGGTTCCCTACTGTGCATGCGCGAGTCGCACTGCGCAATAAGGATGGTCCCCGCTGTCTCTGGGATCCGTGTGTTTCCCAGCAGGCAGCGGGGGACTTTCGGAAAGGGGCGTAGATTCTGCGGAAAGGGGCGTACCTTCTGCAGAATCTACGCCGGAAGTGGGTGCAGATACCTGTACTATACAGGTATCTGCACCCCCTTCCCCCTGAAAGGTGGCAATTGTGGCGCCGGAGGGGGGGAGGATTCCAATGAGTGGAAGGTCCACTTTAGGGTGGACCTCCGCTTTAAAAAAAAGAAAAGAAAAACGCCACCCGGTCTCACCAATCCGGCTTTTCTATCGCAAAAAAAACTCGCAGGGACTTCTGAGGGCCTCGCAGCACTTGCGACCGTCCGGTTGGATATCTTCAGAGACTTTGTTCTCTGGACGAGCCCCTCTTAAACCGGATCACTGGAGGACTTATTCAGTTATCGATCGTTGCCTGGCCCAGCTCTCTGTACTCGTAAGCTCCAGTCTTTCGGGGAGCTTTGTCTGGGAGAGGGCCCGATCCGGAGTTCCTTATCAACCTCGTATAAATCCTTCTTGGATCTCCATGCCACAGAAGACCCTCCGGACCTTAGCAAAATGGGAGAGAGAGAGACTTGCAAGTTACCTTTTACTGAACCCCCAAAAGGAGAAAATACTTTTTTTGGTGTAGAAATCCTCCCTATGCAGTAGGTACCAGGAAACCATGTACAAAATTTTGAAGCATTGGTATAGAGCCCCATCAGTTCTGGCGAAAAAATATTCCCTCTTCAGACGGATCGTTGCTGGCGTTGTGGCCTCCATGCCGGTACCCCTCTACATATTTTTTGGGAGTGTCCTACGCTTGCCACTTTCTGGCAACCAGTGCTTAAGCTCATACATGAGTTCACAGACATTTCATTACAAGATAGCCCAGCTGCGGTCCTGCTTACCCTCACCCCATTGTCAAGGAAACGTTACCACAAACCCCTTCTCAAACACCTCCTTAATGCTGCACGGGCTTGCATTCCGCCTCTGTGGAAGCAACAGTCTGCCCCAACGGTGGCCCAGTGGTTCGCAAGAGAGAAGGACATAGAGCAGATGGAAGATCTGACCGCAGCTTTGCGGGATAAGTCAGAGGAACACAAGTCCAGGTGGATTCACTGGGACCTCTTCCGCTTCTCAGATGAATTCCTCCAATATACATAATTAAGATTCTTAGTCGGAGGTTCTCACTGCCTGACTGGCGCTGTTGATGCCTTCTCCTGGGCGGTGATCCCTCCACCACCCTTCCCCCTTTATTTTTTTTCTTCCTCACGTCTTACTTCTCCCTTACTTTTTCTTCTGCTTCTTTTCTAATTCTTTTAAAACAAATACCATATATACTTGAGTATAGGCAGACCTGAATATAAGCCGAGGCACCTAATTTTACCACAAAAAACTGGGAAAACTTATTGACTTGAGTATAAGCCTAGGGTGGGAAATGCAGCAGCTACTGGGTAGACAATGCTCATCTGCAGCCTCACTATGCCCATCTGTATCATCAGTGCCCATCTGCAGCCTCACTGTGCCCATCTGTATCATCAGTGCCCATCTGCAGCCTCACTGTGCCCATCTGTATCATCAGTGCCCATCTGCAGCCTCACTGTGCCTATTTGCAGCCTCACTGTGCCCACCTGTATCATCAGTGCTCATCTGCAGCCTCACTGTGCCCATCTGCAGCCTCATTTTGCCCATTTGCAACATCACTGTGCCCACCTGTATCATCAGTGCCCATCTGCAGCCTCACTGTCCCATTTGCAGCCATACCATGCCCATCTGCAGCCTCACTGTGCCCATTTGCAGCCTCACTATGCCCATCTGTATCATCAGTGCCCATCTGCAGCCTCACTGTGCCCATCTGCAGCCTCATTTTGCCCATCTGCAACCTCACTGTGCCCACCTGTATCATCAGTGCCCATCTGCAGCCTCACTGTGCCCATCTGTAATATCAGTGCCCATCTGCAGCCTCACTGTGCTCATTTGCAGCCTCACTGTGCCCATCTGCAACCTCACTGTGCCCACCTGTATCAGTGCCCACATGCAGCCTCATTGTGCCCATCTGTATTATCAGTGCCCATCTGCAGCCTCACTGTGCCCATCTGCAACCTCACTGTGCCAACCTGTATCATTAGTGCCCATCTGCAGCCTCACTGTCCCATTTGCAGCCTTACCGTGCCCATCTGTATCAGTGCCCATCTGCAGCCTCACTGTGCCCATTTGCAGCCTCACCATGCCTATCTGTATCATCAGTGCCCTTCTGCAGCCTCATTTTGCCCATCTGCAGCCTCACTTTGCCCATCTGCAGCTGTACCTTTGATAACTAAAAAATCTCCCTCACTCGAGTATAAACCGGGGGGGGGGGGGGGGGGGGTTTCAGCCTAAAGATGATGCTGGAAAAACTCGGCTTATGCTCGAGTATATAGGGTAGATGAAAATGTATTTCTTATTGCCTTCAATATTGGTTTTGACCTTTCATAATACAGTACAAAGTATTGGTTGTACCTCACAAGCCTGACATTGATTGTTTGCTCTGAGAAGTTGCCTTTTTTATTGTACCCATGACTAATCTTTAAATAAAAAAGAAAAAAAATGCCCCGCTAGCTCCCAAAAAGCGCTGCAAAAATGACCAGAGCTTTAGCGGTTCTTCAGTGTGAAAAGGGTCTTATGTAACTCCTAACCCTTGAAAAATCAATGAATTAACCCCTAACTATAACCTTTAACCCCTTGCAAAAAAATAAATAAAAAAAACAAGTAAAAAAAATGAATAATAAATAATAGTGGATTTATAGCTGAAAAACTTAGCAACAAACGATGAAACGGATGATATTTTTCTCTATTGGCCAATAAAAAACACAAAAGCTCACAAACACTTTAAAAAAACGCTGTACAAAAACACTCAAAAAACCTGCATAGAAACGCCTGAAAAAAACAAAAGAAATTCTCAAAAACGTGACGCTCAGGAGTGAATGATCCAACTCAGAAATTTGAAAATTCGAAAGCCAATCCAAAAATTCTAAAGAATAACTAACAAATAATTATTAAATTATAGGTATTGGAATTTCCTTCCAAATTTGGCTCTGTTGGGGAACGTAGTGAATACAAATTATACAAAGTTACGAATTATCCAAAATAACGAATGCCGCTTCTAACCAAATGGAACTTAACAAATTAATAATAAAAACTTTTTTCTTATTATTTATTATTATTATTATTTATTATTCTTCGTTAAGCTGCATTAGTTTAGACACAGCGTTCATTATTACGGATAATTCGTAACTTCGGATAAATTCGTTACGTTCAGTAACAGCCATATTTTAAAGGAAATTCCAATACCTATAATTTAACAGTTATTATTTACTTCTATTTCAGATTTTCGAATTTACAAAAATTTGGAAAAATTGGTAGAACAAAATTGTGGAGAAGTGTGGCTAAGGGGGTCCGTTTCAGATATGGCACCTCATCCCCGAATATTTAGAGACAAAAAAGGTAGTTGGAGGGGAAGGGGATTATTACGGTGCCTAGATTCATCAAAGACAAGGAAATATATTTAAAAAAGAACAATTTTAATACATAATAAAACAAAATACAAAAGTTAAGAAGAGTCAAGTCAAAAGTCAAGAATTGAATTAAAAAATGTTTGCAATTAGACATGTGCAATTATTTCAGAATCCGTTTTTTTAACTATATATTCAACAAATTTGTTAATTCGATAATTATCCGAATTAACAAAAAACCCGTTTAACTAATTTTTCCAAATAAGGTAGTTGGAGGGGAAGGGGATTATTACGGTGCCTAGATTCATCAAAGACAAGGAAATATATTTAAAAAAGAACAATTTTAATACATAATAAAACAAAATACAAAAGTTACAATGGTATCAAAAAGATTTTGTACAATCATAAATAGACAAAAGCACATCCAATGAGGTAGGGCCAAGATGATATAGGCCTGGGTGTGCAGATGGGTCAAAATCCTCCCTACTTGTTTCGCCGTACAAACGGCTTCATCAGGGGAAATGGAGTGAGACCACCATATGAAGACAAATTCTAAAATAAAAAGAAAAAGGGAAAAAAAAAACAATTCAATAAAAAATTAAATAATAAGCACCAGTAAGTACTATTGATTGATGCAGTACTTACTGGTGCTTATTATTTAATTTTTTATTGAATTGTTTTTTTTTTCCCTTTTTCTTTTAGAATTTGTCTTCATATGGTGGTCTCACTCCATTTCCCCTGATGAAGCCGTTTGTACGGCGAAACATGTAGGGAGGATTTTGACCCATCTGCACACCCAGGCCTATATCATCTTGGCCCTACCTCATTGGATGTGCTTTTGTCTATTTATGATTGTACAAATCTTTTTGATACCATTGTAACTTTTGTATTTTGTTTTATTATGTATTAAAATTGTTCTTTTTAAATATATTTCCTTGTCTTTGATGAATCTAGGCACCGTAATAATCCCCTTCCCCTCCAACTACCTTATTTGTAAAAATTAGTTAAACGGGTTTTTTGTTAATTCGGATAATTATCGAATTAACAAATTTGTTGAATATATAGTTAAAAAAACGGATTCTGAACTAATTGCACATGTCTAATTGCAAACATTTTTTAATTCAATTCTTTGATCATTGAGGCTGGGGTCCCACACTGGACAGCAGCTTTCCGTTCCTGGCTTGCGGTAGGGGGCAGCGTGGTATACAATTAAGCGCATTTCACATCCTTTTTTTTTTTATGTATTTGTACAAACTTTATTTGAAGTACAGCAGCAGGAAGCGCTGTTCCCCTGTACAGTGCCATGTGATTTTGTAGCGGTAGGGGGCAGCGTGGTATGCAATTCAGTGCATTTCACATCCTTTTTTTTTTGCTGTATTTGTACAAACTTTATTTAAAGTACAGCAGCACGAAGTGCTTTTCACTGTACAGTGCCATGTGATTTTGTACAGTGTGCTGCAATAAAATGCCGCATGGGACTCACAATTGGTTACATTCAGATACTTATCAATCATCAATTGCTCAATTTCTTTTTGTCACCCTGCTGGTGGTCTTGTTTTTTATCTGACATGTAGCGTGGACAGTGTAACTTTTTTGATTGTTGTTTACCTGCTGATCGCCCTGCGTACACAAGGTGGCCCCACCCACACACCAACCCACCCATGCTGTTTACCTGCTGATCGCCCTGTGTACAGAAGGTGGCCCCACCCACACACCAACCCACCCATGCTGTTTACCTGCTGATCGCCCTGTGTACAGAAGGTGGCCCCACCCACACACCAACCCACCCATGCTGTTTACCTGCTGATCGCCCTGTGTACAGAAGGTGGCCCCACCCACTCACCAACCCACCCATGCTGTTTACCTGCTGATCGCCCTGTGTACAGAAGGTGGCCCCACCCACACATCAACCCACCCATGCTGTTTACCTGCTGATCGCCCTGTGTACAGAAGGTGGCCCCACCCACACACCAACCCACCCATGCTGTTTACCTGCTGATCGCCCTGTGTACAGAAGGTGGCCCCACCCACACACCAACCCACCCATGCTGTTTACCTCCTGATCGCCCTGTGTACAGAAGGTGGCCCCACCCACACACCAACCCACCCATGCTGTTTACCTCCTGATCGCCCTGTGTACAGAAGGTGGCCCCACCCACACATAGGGTTGCCACCTGTCCAGGATTGAGCCGGACAGTTCGGGTTTGGAATCCTGTGTCCGGGTTTCAGTCTGCCTGAAACCCGGACACATTATTTAGACTGGGCTGTGGCTCCCCAAGTAGCTTAGATAGTAACACAAAAATCTGTTGCCATTCAGGATCTGCTCTCTGAGGGTAGGTTTGGCATCACTGCGGGGGGGGGGGGGGGTGGCATGATGTTAGTAAGAGCAGTTTGGCCACACCCACTGTTTGCCGCAGCGCACTGCATTACCACTTTCCTTGGGGTGGGGGGGGGGGGCACCCAAAGGTGTCCCAGGTCTTTTATAATCCTATAGTGTAGACTACAAAAAAAATGTGCCCTGTGCCGCTAAAGTGTTCGGGTTTGGCTTGAAGAAAAGGTGGCCCCACCCACACACCAACCCGCCCATGCTGTTTACCTGCTGATCTCCCTGTGTACAGAAGGTGGCCCCACCCACACACCAACCCACCCAGGCTGTTTACCTGCTGATCACCCTATATACACAAGGTGGCCCCACCCACTCGCCAACCCATGCTGATCTCCCTGTGTACAGAAGGTGGCCCCACCCACACACCAGCCCACCCATGCTGTTTACCTGCTGATCTCCCTGTGTACAGAAGGTGGCCCCACCCACACACCAGCCCACCCATGCTGTTTACCTGCTGATCTCCCTGTGTACAGAAGGTGGCCCCACCCACTCGCCAACCCACCCATGCTGTTTACCTGCTGATCACCCTATATACACAAGGTGGCCCCACCCACTCGCCAACCCACCCACATCTGAGCAGCCCATGCATGTGACTATAGAGTCACACTTGTGAGCGTATACATAGTGGTAAATGACAGCCCCCTCCTTCTCTCCTCCTCCATGCCCACCAACAAGCTAAACACAATGGGGGCGGCCGCAATGTCCACCGGCCACCCACGATCGCGGGCACGAGGGCCAGAACGGGGATGTGTGTGTGTAAACGGACAGATCCTCCGGACACAACTTATCACAGGTCAGGATAAAGAGCCAATCAGCGGCTCCTTACCACGTGATCAGCTGTATCAAATCACAGCTGTTCATGGATGTAAACACACTTGCCGGTTATCGGCACTTCTTTCCTCACGCCGACAGCGTGAGAAGAGGAGACCCGATAACCTGCTTGTGTGAAAGGGGCATCTACAATGATAATCAGTGCAGTCCCAACAGTGCCCACCAGTGCTGCCAGTCAGTGCCTCCTCATTGTTGCCCATCAGTGGCGCCTCATCGGCACACATCAGTGAAGGAGAAAAATTACCTGTTTGCCAAATTGAACTATGAAAAACGTTTTTTTTTTTTTACCAAAAAAATAAAAACCCCAGTGGTGATTAAATACCACCAAAAGAAAGCTCTACTCACTAACCTACCCTCTCGTTCATTCACTCACTTATTCACCCACTCTCTCATGCATTCATTTTCTCACTCATTCACCCACTCTCATTCATTCACTCCTTTATTCGCCCATCCACACCCACTCCCTAATTCACCTAATCACCCACTCCCTCATTCACTAACCTACTCACTCTCTCACTTATTCACCCACTCTCTCATGCATTCATTTTCTCACTCATTCACAGACCCAATCTCTCATTCACCCAAACCTCCAGCTCATTTATTCATTCAGTCTCGCCCTCACAAACTCATTTACTCCTTCGTATTTACGCCCCCATTCATTCACTCCCTTAATTACCCACCCACTCATTCACTAACCTACTCCCTCTCTCACTTATTCACCCACCCTTTCATGCATTCATTTTCTCACTCATTCACACACTCACATGCTCACCCACCAAATCTCTCATTCACCCAAACCACTAGCTCATTTATTCATTCAGTCTCGCCCTCACCAACTAATTTACTCCTTCGTATTTACTCCCCCATTCATTCACTCCCTTATTCACCCACCCACTCACACTCACTTCCTCATTTACTAACCTACTCACTCTCATTCATTCACTCTCTCACTTATTAACCCACTCTCTCGTGCATTCATTTTCTCACTCATTCACCCACTCTCTCATTCACCCACTCACATGCTCCCCCACCCAACCTCTCATTCGCCCAAACCACTAGCTCATTTATTCATTCAGTCTCGCCCTCACCAACTAATTTACTCCTTCGTATTTACTCCCCCATTCATTCACTCCCTTAATTACCCACCCACTCATTCACTAACCTACTCACTCTCTCACTTATTCACCCACCCTTTCATGCATTCATTTTCTCACTCATTCACCCACTCACATGCTCACCCACCAAATCTCTCATTCACCCAAACCACTAGCTCATTTATTCATTCAGTCTCGCCCTCACCAACTAATCTACTCCTTCGTATTTACTCCCCCATTCATTCACTCCCTTATTCACCCACCCACTCACGCCCTCATTCACTAACCTACTCACTCTCATTCATTCACTAACCTACTCACTCTCATTCATTCACTTACTCTCTCACTTATTAACCCACTCTCTCATGCATTCATTTTCTCACTCATTCACCCACTCTCTCATTCACCCACTCACATGCTCACCCACCCAATCTCTCATTCACCCAAACCACTAGCTCATTTATTCATTCAGTCTCGCCCTCACCAACTCATTTACTCCTTCGTATTTACTCCCCCATTCATTCACTCCCTTATTCACCCACCCCCACTCCCTCATTCACTAACCTACTCACTTTCTCATTCACCCACTCTCACTTTCTCATTCACCCACTCTCTCATGCATTCATTTTCTCACTCATTCATTCGCGCTCCAATAAAAAAGACAATCCTGCGCAATGCAATTGTTGCGTATCTTTTATTCAGTGTGATTCCAGCGCTGAGTCTTCAGTTTCGCATTTACATAATAAGGATAATACTAACCAGCGAGAAGAGCGTCTGGGAGCGCCGGGTGGCCATGGAATAGTGCGCTGGTTTCAGGTCTGAAGAGGGGACTTACCAGCTGTGGTGTAAAGCAGTAAAAGTGAGGTAGGCAAACCTGTGACCGTTCCTATTTCTAACAGAGGGCCCTGCCCAGACTCCTGGGACTTGTAGTTCAGCAGTAGCAGAGCTCGGACCCCGATGTGGGGGAATCTGTAATGCAATGACCAGCCATGGAGAGGATCTTTACATTGAGGGTTTGCGTAATCACAGACTTCTGATACTCAATAAAACTTGTGTAAATTACGCTTGGAGATGTGATCTTCCTGGAAGTTTTTACCATTGGAATGTTTGCAGATGGTGGGAGGTTCTTCTTCTCGAGTTTTCTTTCTGCCATATTAATCCTCCACATGGGTAATGCTCCTGTTATTATTATTTTTTTTTATTTTTTTTATGGCAGTTTTCATTTTCTGGCAGAAAAAGGCAAAGAAACATTTGGAGGAAGTTTTCATTTTTTTTTTTAAGTAACTACAAAAACATTGGTTGGAAACCCACCAGAAAGGCCACCCAAAGACATAAGACGACGGTCAGAGGAAACCCCTCGGAATCATCGCTTGTATGAAAGTTTCTCTTGACAATCGTCCCTTAAAAATTTTATTATTTTTTATTTTTTATTAGTAATAGCGGCAGTCAGCAATTTTTATCATGACTGCAACATTATGGCGGACACGTCGGACAATTGTGGTGCAATTTCAGGACCATTCACATTTATACAGCGATCAGTGCGATTAAAATTGCATTGATTACTGTGTAAATGTGACTGGCAGTGAAGGGGTTAACACTAGGTGGCGCTGTAGGGGTTAAGTGTGTCCTGGGGAGTGATTCTAACTGTAGGGGGGATGGGTTAGCTGGGACACATCACTGATCATAGCTCCTGATTACAGGGAGAAGAGATGTTTTCTTCTATCATTTCATATGTCCATTTTTATATCTCAAGATAATTGAATTACCACACCATCGCCCTCTTGCACTCCCTCTACCCCGGAAGCATTGTTGTGATCTTGCTTTCTGTGAACAATTTTTCCAATTAATAAAAAAAAAAAAAAAAAAAAATTGTAACTATATATAAATAAATCTCTTGATTGAGTCTGGTGAGCATGTACATCTGCGGCAGCCTACAACTCGTTTCAGCCCCGGGAAGATTTTACCCCCTTCCTGACCAGAGCACTTGTTGCGATTCGGCACTGCGTCGCTTTAACTGACCGTTGCGCGGTCGTGCGACGTGGCACCCAAACAAAATTGACATCCTTTTTTCCCCACACAAATAAAGCTTTCTTTTGGTGGTATTTGATCACCTCTACGGGTTTTATTTTTTTGCGCTATAAACAAAAAAGGAGCGACAATTTTGGGAAAAAAAATCAACATTTTTTACTTTTTGTCCACAAAAATATAAAAAAAAACGTTTTTTCCTCAGTTTAGGCCGATACGTATTCTTCTACATATTTTTGTTAAAAAAAAAATCACAATAGGCGTATATTGATTGGTTTGTGCAAAAGTTAGAGCTACAAAATAGGAGGTAGTTTTATGGCATTTTTATTATTATTTTTTTTTTTATATTAGTAATGGCGGCGAGCTGCAATTTTTATCATGACTGCAACATTATGGCGGACACATCGGACACCTTTGACACTATTTTTGGACCATTTTCATTTATACAGCGATCAGTGCTATAGAAATGTACTGATTACTGTGTAAATGACACTGGCAGGGAAGGGGTTAAACACTAGGGGGCAATCAAGAGGTTAAGTGTGTCCTAGGGAGTGATGGGGGGAGGGGGGGGTGGGCTTCCACTCACATGACAGCGATCACTGCTCCCGATGACAGGGAGCGGTGATCTCTGTCATGTCATTAGGCAGAATGGGGAAATGCCTTGCTTACATAGTCATCTCCCCGTTCCGCGGCTCTGTGACACGATCGCCGGGAGACCGGCAGACATTGAGTCCGCCGGTCCCACGGACACGGTCACGCTGTATGCGGCGGGCATGCGCGCACCCGCTAGCGCCGCCAATTAAAGGGGTCGTACATGTACGCCCGTTTGCCCACCGCTGCCATTGTGCCGATGTATATTAGTCGGCAGGGGCCGGCAAGTGGTTAATCTTGTGTTTAAACGAAAAGATGGTGGCATCTGTTCATTTATAATCATAGGCCACCTTAATATAACTAAAGGCAAAACTTTTTTTTTTTTTTAGCTTTGGACAGTGAAGAGGGATTAGAGCCCCTGTCAGTTTTTACTGGAGCCTGTGCCACCCCCCCCCCCTCCCCCCCAATTAAGGAGATTCACCAGCTCTGTTTGTCCTGTTTACCATTAATATGGAAAGTGAAAGTAAATATAAAACCCCAATTTTTGGGTTGTCCCCAGAAAAGTAATAGATGGGAAACCTTTCAAATACATTGGTAATTATGTGAGATATCCACACTTTGTATACAATTATTTATATATTATACTTTTAAAATTTGATATGCTAAATGCAATTTCTCTGCAGCAAACCTGAGGAAGACCCCCACCTGCATGGGTCGAAACGCGTCAAGAATTGTTATACACTAGACATTCTGTTATGTAATATTTTGTATAACTTTGTGTTTGCGCCTTTTGTGCTTGGAATGGTTATACTTCCCACTAGAGCTCCTATTTTAACCACCATGAGAATTTTGTATGCCATTTTTTTCAATAAAGAATGCATTTTTCTCAATCTATTTACCTTGCTGCTAAAAAAAACAAACCCTCTGGGGGAATTTTTCCCACAGAGATGGGAAATCTTCCAATGGGGACACTAGTTCTGGTGAGCTGAGGGGAGGGGGTCCCTAAAAAAAATTCCTTTAATTTGCAGGGATTTCCTCTCACTTCCTGTTTGGCCATGGGACAGGAAGTGAAGACTCTGCAATGGGACAGAGATGGTAAAAAAAAAAATATGACCCTATTCTATCCGAAATGAAAAAAAAAAGTTTTGCCCATAGTTCTATTTTAATAAAGGGGAACCAAACTCTTCCAACATTAACTATTTTTTTTAATTCTTATGCTGCTAGCATTAGTAAATAGATAGGAAGGTATGTTTATATTTACTTGTTCTAAAATTTTTTTTTTTTTTTTTTAGCTTCCTGGTTTCTGGCCTAGACCAAAATGATGTCATACATCACAGGAGTCTTCATGGGCATTTTTGTTTCTTTCATCAGGAAGAGGAGGAGGGGCTAAGCACACCCTCCTGTCTGCATGCCTGAAGTAAAGGCAGATGATTCCCAGGAAGTAAATGCTACAGGAATCATTGTACCTTACTCACTATGGCTGCGGCTAGAAACATGAGGTGGTGGGGGGGGGGGGGGGGGGGGGAGAGGGGGGATCTGCATTTTTAAACAAAAGGCGATTCCCTGTTCTGCCAGATTACATGACCGAGATGTACTTTTCCCAGCAATCTCTGTCATGTTAAGCCCATCCCTCCTACAGTTAGAACACACCCAGGGAACACAGTTAACCTATGATCGCCCCCTAGTGTTAACCCCTTTTCCTGCCAGTGTCATTTATACATTGATCAGTGCCTTTTTTTTTTAAACACTGATCACTGTAATAATGTCACTGGTCCCCAAAAAGTGTAATTTGGGGTCAGATCCATCCCCTGCAATGTCGCAGTCCCGCTAAAAATCACAGATCGCTGCCATTACCAGTAAAAAAAAAATTTGAAAAAAATCCATAAATCTTTCCCGTAGTTTGTAGACGCGATAACTTATGCGCAAACCAATCAATATACACTTATTGCTTTTTGTTGTTTTTTTTTTTTTTTTACCAAAAATATGTAGAAGAATACATATTGGCCTAAATTTATAAAGAAATTTATTTTTTTACCTTTTTTTTTGGGGGGATATGTATTATACCAAAAAGTAAAAAACAATTTTTTTCAAAATTGTCGCACTTTTTTTGTTTACAGTGCAAAAAATAAAACCAGCGGAGGTGATCAAATACCATCAAAAGAAAGCTCTATTTGTGGAAAAAAAAGGACATAAATTTTGAGTACAGCTTCGCACGACCGCGACCTAGAGATCGGCTTCGGGTGCCGACATCGCGGGCGCGCTGGACAGGTAAGTGTCACTATTTTAAAAGTCAGCAGCTGCAGTATTTGTAGCTGCTGGCTTTTTAAAAAAAAAAAAAACGCGGAGTCCCGGTGGACTCCCGCTTTAAGGGAGCAAATCTTTCTGGGGCTGAAGTGGTTAAAAGCAGGGGCTGCTGTTAGAAATCAAGGAGCCCCATACAGCCTACCTGACAGGCCCCCCCCCCGGTTGAAATTGAATGAGGACATTTATTATACCCTTTCTCTACAGCCTCAGCTGCACAGATAAATGAATCAGAGATGCTCTGAGGTTTTCTGCTCTCATTCACAAACTGAAGCATAGTGAACACAGTTTACTACGCTTCAGCGGTGAATGGACACAGGAGTGATTGGTACCGATCGCTTACTGTATTCATTCAGAAGAGGAAGGGGGCCATATTTACTGGCCTCTTCCCTTGCTTTCCATCTTGAAACATCCCCCATGTCCCCGCAGCAGCTGCCGGTAGGAGAGGAGGGAAGCCGGCAGCACTGCAGGAGAAAGGGACAAACAGGGGGGGCCCAGGCAGCAGAAGGAAGGGGTGCATGTGCTATAACCAATCCCACTGCAGTGCTGCAGAGGGAGGCAGAAGAGGATCGGGATCTGTAATAAGACAGTACAGTCAGCCCTCCTGCTCGGTAGGTACCCCCCTTTTGAACTGATGGGGCCCGGGCCCAGTACAGGAGGGCCAGCTGTATTGCATTTTTGGCAGCCCTGGTTAAAAGCAAATGCAATTTTGAAATACTTTTAATCAACATTTGTCAAGTCATTGAATGTATTAAATTAGAATTTTCATACAAACTTTTTGTTTGAAATTCTACTAGTGTATGGCCGGCTTTATGAGGCTGGAGGAAGGAAACAATGGACAACAAGTGCGGTGATGTTGCTTAAAGTGCAGTTTGCTCCCTGCTGGAGGCAGATGGGTCTTGTAGTCTTTCCATGCGCAGATCCCCATGAATGGATGATGTGGCTGTGTGGGTGGAGCCACCCAAAGCTGCGCTGAATTCAAATAACAAAAACCCGGAGCAAAAATTCAGGTAAGTGGGTGGGAGGCTGGAGAATGCAACAATGTTTCAGGTTGCACCTTAAATATGGGAGTAGCCTAAAACATAGTATCAAAGGTGGACATTACTTTAATCCTTGTTACTCCATAATTAAGGAAAATATGATGGAAAATCCACTGAAATGCCACTTCTACTTTAGCCGAACTTTTAGAATAAGGTGTTAAGGCCGCCCAAAGACATCACTCACCAGACTTCATGATAGTACAGATTTTTCATACCAACAATCAATTGCATATAATACAATTGACCCTCCATAGCAGGAGTCTCCAGACTTTCTAAGCAAAGGGCCAGGTTACCGTCATTCAGACTTTAGGGGAGCTAAACTATGCCCAGTGAGAGTAAACAATGTTACAATGTCTTTGGTGTCAGTGGAAGGAATCGTGCCCAATCGTTGGTGTCAGTGGAAGGAAATATGTCCCATTATTGGGGTCAAAAGGAGGAAAAATGTCCCATTGTTGGGGTCAGTGAAAGGAAATATGTCCCAATTGTTGGTGTCAGTGGAAGGAAATATGTCTCATTGTTGGTGTCAGTGGAAGGAAATATGTGACATTGTTGGTGTCAGTGGGAGGAAATATGTCCCATTGTTGGGGTCAAAAGGAGGAAAAATGTCCCATTGTTGGGGTCAGTGAAAGGAAATATGTCCCAATTGTTGGTGTCAGTGGAAGGAAATATGTCTCATTGTTGGTGTCAGTGGAAGGAAATATGTGACATTGTTGGTGTCAGTGGGAGGAAATATGTCCCATTGTTGGGGTCAAAAGGAGGAAACATTTCCCATTGTTGGGGTCAGTGGAAGGAAATATGTCTCATTGTTGGTGTCAGTGGAAGGAAATATGTCTCATTGTTGGTGTCAGAGGGAGGAAATACGTCGCATTGTTGGTGTCAGTGGGAGGAAATGTGTCCCATTGTTGGAGTCAATGGAAGGTAAAATGTCCCCTTGTTGGTGTCAGTGGGAGGAAGTATGTCCTGTCCCATTGTTGGTGTCAGCGGGAGGAAATATGTCCCATTGTTGGTGTTAGCGGGAGGAAATATGTCCCATTGTTGGTGTCAATTGGAGGATAGATGTCCTATTGTTTGTTTCAGTGGGAAGAGAAGTGTCCTATTGTTGGTGTCAGTGGCAGGGATTTTCCCCTATTGTTGGTGTCCATGGCAGGAATAATGCCTCAAGGGCCGGATAAAAGCAAGCAAAGGGCCCCTGCTCTATAGTAATAATAGTACGATGGCAAACTAGGAATATGGCAGTGCCAGATAACAATGCTTCCGTGTACTACAAAAGTGCATGTGTATTTTATACAATTAGAGCAGAACTCCATCACACAACCCAGCTAGACGGATGACACTTGGGGAATACATTGTTGGTCTCTCTCCACCCTCATGAATAAATATAAACTATGGCGCAATATTGAGCCTGAAGGTGTAAGATAGGACTGGCGGGTGAGGGGCGGGAATGATACAAGTAAGGCTAAAAGTCAGTGGGAAAGCACTGGAGAAGGTAGATCTCTGGATACCATGGCCGCTCCAATGAGGGTCCCCGTTATGGAATTGGAAATATGCTGACTCTGTCCTTCTGCGTCACACATTTGTTTTTTTAATCTTTATTTTAATATGCAGTCTGCACTTAGAAGGTGGCGCCCTCTCCTGTTTTATTTTACTCTCTCCACCCTTAGCCTGCTGATTGAAAAATGAAAGAGCAGCAGGAGAGTGATGAGGTCATCCCTCTGTTCTAGCCATCTATCAACGTATTGATGTCAACACATTTGCATCAATCACATTAGATTGCCTGACCCCCCCAGTCCTGTAATAAAAGCATGCTGGAATTAAAAAAGAAATGCCATGATATATTCATGATTGCAGAGCTGTATTCATTTGTAGCTTTTATATCAGCCGGCAGTTGAACTTTAAGTTTGAAAATACCAACAGAAAACAAATGACAGCTCTGGAGATTTTTCTGGCAGCGTTGGTCTGGATCGCTTCATTGGAAACGACCTGAACCTTCAGGTTTCCACTGACCCCCATTATGTGCCTGTGGGTGGCCTCATGTTTCCAGCACCCAGTGACTGAAAAATGTGACTCTGCGCCTCCCTTGTGTCGTGCCGGAGTCCTCGGCTCAGGTTTGGTCCGGCATCAGGAAACACTGAAATGACTCTTTATACTCAGAAACCAAACAGGTTCTCCGTCCTCTCCTCAGCAAACTGTAATCTACATGGGTCAATTTAATAGCTTAGTCATGTTAAGTGCAGGTAGGTAATGCCCACATGTGATGCTGAGCCTCCAACACTGAAAGGCGGCCCAGGGACAGGCAAGCTAGAGAGGAAAGTTTCAAATGATGCTGGAGGTCCTCCAGCCACGAAATGAGGTGAGCTCTGACTTACTGCAGCTTCTAATGCACATTGTGAGACACTCACAGTGTGCAGTGAAACCAGAGTAAGCCATTTCAGTACAGTAGAGGAGCCGGTACAACTGTGGAAGACTGAAGGGGAGGCCGGAGGTCAGATTTATTCACTACTGCAAGCTACGTGTGTAGCTTATACCACGGGGAGCCATTTGTTGTAGATGCTGCTGCTCTAAGGGAATAATCACATTTTGACTTTAGGAGCCCAGCCTCTGGTTCAGTCTGGAGGAGCCCGGGCCTCTGGTTCAGTCTGGAGGAGCCCGGCCTCTGGTTCAGTCTGGAGAAGCCCAGCCTCTGGTACAGTCTGCAGGAGCCCGGCCTCTGGTTCAGTCTGGAGGAGCCCAGCCTCTGATTCAGTCTGGAGGAGCCCAGCCTCTGATTCAGTCTGGAGGAGCCCAGCCTCTGATTCAGTCTGGAGGAGCCCAGCCTCTGATTCAGTCTGAAGGAGCCCAGCCTCTGATTCAGTCTGGAGGAGCCCAGCCTCTGATTCAGACTGGAGGAGCCCAGCCTCTGATTCAGTCTGGAGGAGCCCAGCCTCTGATTCAGTCTGGAGGAGCCCAGCCTCTGATTCAGTCTGGAGGAGCCCAGCCTCTGATTCAGTCTGGAGGAGCCCAGCGTCTGATTCAGTCTGGAGGAGCCCGGCCTCTGATTCAGTCTGGAGGAGCCCAGCCTCTGATTCAGTCTGAAGGAGCCCAGCCTCTGATTCAGACTGGAGGAGCCCAGCCTCTGATTCAGTCTGGAGGAGCCCAGCCTCTGATTCAGTCTGGAGGAGCCCAGCCTCTGATTCAGTCTGAAGGAGCCCAGCCTATGATTCAGACTGGAGGAGCCCAGCCTCTGATTCAGTCTGGAGGAGCCCAGCCTCTGATTCAGTCTGGAGGAGCCCAGCCTCTGATTCAGTCTGGAGGAGCCCAGCCTCTGATTCAGTCTGGAGGAGCCCAGCGTCTGATTCAGTCTGGAGGAGCCCAGCCTCTGATTCAGTCTGAAGGAAGGCATCCTCAGATTCATTCTGGGGGAGCCCAGCCTCTGATTCAGTCTGGAGGAGCCCAGCCTCTGATTCAGTCTGGAGGAGCCCAGCCTCTGATTCAGTTTGACGGAAGGCATCCTCAGATTCATTCTGGGGGAGCCCAGCCTCTGAGAGACTGAGCTCTTCCAGACTGAATCAGATGCTGAGCTTCTCCAGACAGAATGAGAGACTGAGCTCTTCCAGACTGAATCATTCTGTCTGGAGAAGCCCAGTTTCTCATTCAGTCTGGAAGAGCTCAGCATCTGATTCAGTCTGGAGGAGCTCAGCCTCTGATTTAGTTATGAGGAACTCAGCCTCTGATTCAGTCTGAAAGAGCTCAGCATCTGACTCAGTCTGGAAGAGCCCAGCCTCCAATTAGGTCTAGAGAAGCTCAGCCTCTGATTCAGTCTAAAGGAGCCCAGCCTCTGTTTTAGCATGGAGGAGCCAAGCCTCTGTTTTAGCGTGGAGGAGCCAAGCCTCTGTTTTAGTGTGGAGAAGCCAAGCCTCTGTTTTAGTGTGGAGAAGCCAAGCCTCTGTTTTAGTGTGGAGGAGCCAAGCCTCTGTTTTAGTGTGGAGAAGCCAAGCCTCTGTTTTAGTGTGGAGGAGCCAAGCCTCTGTTTTAGCGTGGAGGAGCCAAGCCTCTGTTTTAGCATGGAGGAGCCAAGCCTCTGTTTTAGCGTGGAGGAGCCAAGCCTCTGTTTTAGTGTGGAGAAGCCAAGCCTCTGTTTTAGTGTGGAGGAGCCAAGCCTCTGTTTTAGTGTGGAGGAGCCAAGCCTCTGTTTTAGTGTGGAGGAGCCCAGCTTTTAAATCAGTCTGGAGGAGCCCAGCCTTTGAATCTAGCTGGAGGAGCCCAGTTGTCAGATTAGTTTAACATAATAACACATTGTTTTAGGATTGGCTGAGAAGAGGACGGATAACCTGAATGTTCTGGAATGTTAACAGCTGAGATCTGCTTATATAGAACCTGTGCTTAAATAACAACCCCTTATTTGACCCAAGACAGACATGGTCCAGTGTTGTCTACACGTGTGCAGATGGGTGGGATAGAAGCACCACCCCAATGTCAGTTTGAGGATCTGTTTTGCACTGTGCTTATCATTATATTTGGGAGAGCGTTGCGGCGTCTTTGCCATGACCCAAGTTCCTGGGAGAAGCTTTTAATCTGCCGGAACCAGTGTTGCGTTCGGGAGCTGTCACTGTCCCGAAACACATAACCTTCTTTCCTGATCTCCAAGAGTTCAAATATTTCCTCACAGTCTGGCTCGATGGACGCCACACATTGTCCCAACCTCAGGGGGTCCCTGAGGACTGCAAACTTCCCATTACTTTTGTCCTTTATAAGAACCAAAACAGCGTCTTTCACAGTTTTCTCCAAAGAGGTACCCTCCAACCCGGAGTCAGAGGTCCTCTTCGCATTGACCATCAGCAGTGTGTGCACGTTCTGGAACTTCAGAGATTTGCAACCTTTCTTGACCCACTGCCCATCCGTCGGCTGTGCCAACTGTAAAGGTCCCTCCTTTATAAAGCGGGTCTCCTCTCTGGGCCAACCGACCAGCTTGATGGCCATCTCCCTCATCTCGATGTTGGTCACCTCTCGGTTCTTCCTGCTCTCCCTCCGGAAGGAACGCAGGGTCCACGTGTTGCCCTCCTGTTTGGTTTTCATATTGATGTGTTCTAAGTGCGATTCGATTCGGCTTTTGGCCTCCCACAGGCTGCCGTGGTCCGGGTGGAACTCTGTGGTACTTTTTAGGATCCGGCTCAGAAGGAGGGGGTACTTGGTGACCCTTTGCAGTGGAGCCATTAGGAATGAGCGCAAGTTCATGCGACGAAGAGCGGTGTTGTCATTCTGAGACACGTCTAGGAATATCCTAGAAGAAATAATGCAAAAGGTAATTATCACTGCAACAAACTTTTTATAAACAAGGCTATATTACATATTTATGTCCCGTATTTGTGAGTACTAACATGCATGCAGCATACAGGACCATTAACATTAATCGATGTCCCTGAAGAAGCTAATAATCAAATGTCCCAACCATGCACACTCTGGGGCCAGTTTGTTTGGATCTCTTTCAACCAGTATTCTAACTACTGTAGCATATAAGTCAGATCCATTGCAACCCTTACTTACATTTTCTAAGATACTTGCCTTGATTTTGGGGTATTGAAAAATCTGAGCTTCTCCAGAGTCAGAGGCTGGACACCTCCAGAGTGAATAAGAATCAGAGACGGGGCTCGTCCCGACTGAATCAGAGACGGGGCTCGTCCCGACTGAATCAGAGACGGGGCTCGTCCCGACTGAATCAGAGACGGGGCTCGTCCAGACTGAATCAGAGACGGGGCTCGTCCCGACTGAATCAGAGACGGGGCTCGTCCAGACTGAATCAGAGGCTGGACTTTTCCAGACTGAATCAGAGACGGGGCTCGTCCCGACTGAATCAGAGACGGGGCTCGTCCAGACTGAATCAGAGACGGGGCTCGTCCAGACTGAATCAGAGACGGGGCTCGTCCAGACTGAATCAGAGACGGGGCTCGTCCAGACTGAATCAGAGGCTGGACTTTTCCAGACTGAATCAGAGACGGGGCTCCGCAGGACTGAATCAGAGCCTGGGCTACTCTAGTCTGAATCAGAAGCTGGGCTCCTCCAGACTGTGTGAGAGGCTTTGCTCCCCCAGGCTAAATCAGAGGTGGGGCTCCTCCAGACTGAATCAGAGGCTGGGCTCCTCCAGACTGAATCAGAGACGGGGCTCCTCCAGACTGAATCAGAGGCTGGGCTCCTCCAGACTGAATCAGAGGCGGGGCTCCTCCAGACTGAATCAGAGGCTGGGCTCCTCCAGACTGAATCAGAGGCTGGGCTCCTCCAGACTGAATCAGAGGCTGGGCTCCTCCAGACTGAATCAAAGGCTGAGTTTCTCCAGACTGAGTCAGAGTTCTCTCCTAAGTTTGTTTAGATCTTATTCAACCAGTATGCTAACTACTGCAGCATCTTGTTTAGTTCAATTGCAACCATTACTTTCATTTTCTATAACATTTGCCTTGATTTTTGGGTATTGAATGTCTTGCCTTGGCCTCTTCCCGTTATTTGCATATTTGTAGATTATAGGAGCATCCAAAAAAAAAAACACAACCATCTAGACACCACCATACCTCCCAACTTTAGAAATTGAGAAGGAGAGACACGTAACAGAAATGTGGTACTGCGGCACACTATAATTGCTGCTGTGAAAAGTGGTATGGCCTAAATTACGCTGAATTTGGGTGAGCCTACTTGATTATACACCACACACATACTGTATGCCACAGTCCCGGTACTCACAAAATACTTCTTAATTACAGTGGCACAAATACAGACACACATAAACCTCAGCACAAAAGAATATTTTTTTGTAAATTGAAGTGCACTGCAAATTGCATAATTTGTGCACACCCATATATTTACTGCAAATTATAATCAACAAAGTCTGCTGATTAAAATATCGCATCACTTTTGTGTAACATAGTGGATTAATAAAGCTGAAATTGTTAGCAGAATATTAACATAAGATTAACTGGGGTTGGTGAGGGCAATAAATGACCATGGCAGCTAATTTGTTAAAGGTTTGTAATCGCTAAAAATGTTAATGTTAATGTTAATGATATTGTGCTCACTTGTGTGATATACATTAGTTTATTTTTTTACATGGATTTTACACACTTTTCATGGGGGGGGGCTGGATATGGTCAGTGGAAACCAGATATAGACCTCCCATTTGCATGCAGCCAGCCTGTAATAGGTTACTATAGCAGTGATCTATTGCTGTAGGGAGAGACTGGGCAGAGCTGGAACAGTTCTGTGTGACCACTACACATAATGCAGAAATGGGGCATCACATCCCAGAAGAAAGGGCATTGGATGCCACCCCTGGTATGGCTGTCAGGGATTGCTAACTCCTAATTTATGTACTCTATAATAATTGATGCAGATGTTTGGATGTATGTGTGGACCTGTATGTCTTAAATCTTTAAAACTAGAAATAAAAACATTGAGAAAAAACTGTATTAAGTATGCATTTGTGTTATATTTTTGTATATAGGAAGCACTTGCAAACGTTGCTTAGGAAAAACCTCTTCTGCAGTACCACTAATGGCCAAGAGGTGGAGACAAATCCACATTTTTGTTTTTTTTACCCCCATTGCACTGCTTGCTGAAATCTGCCTGCCCCTGCTGAGTATAATGCCGCATACACACGATCGAATTGTCTGGCGTACTTAGTCCGCCAAAATGCATTTCACCGGACAATTCGATTGTGTGTGGGCTTCAGCGGACTTTCTCAGCGTAAAGTCTGGCGGACTTAGAAAGTATTTTTGCAGTCCAATCTTTCCGCCAGACTTGGGTTTCAGCGGACAATACGTTCATCAATATGCTAGTCCGGCGGACTAAGAATGACGCATGCTCAGAAGCAAGTATGAAAAAGGAAGCAATTGGCTACTGGCTATTGAACTTCCTTTTTCTAGTCCCGTCGTACGTGCTGTACGTCATCGCGCTAGCAAACGCCGGACTTTCTGTGTGTCCGTGTGTGGCCAAGTCCGTTCGGTAGAAAGTCCGCCGGACTATTCGCCGGATCATTTGCCGGACTAAGTACGCCGGACAATTCGATCGTGTGTACGCGGCATTAGGATTATTTTTCACTCATGTTTACCACTAAAAATATTTATTTACAATGTATTTTTTACTTAACCGCTTCAGCCCTGGATGATTTTACCCCCTTCCTGACCAGAGTGCTTTTTTGAGATTCGGCACCCGCTAGCCCACCAATTAAAGGGGGCGTACAGATACGCCCATTTTCCCACCGCTGCCATTGTGCCAAAAACAGTCCCCCCCATCGGATAGTGTCCGCCCCGTACTGCGCAGGCGCAGCGCTTGTGCAGTACGGAGGACAAGGAGACTTTGAAAGTCTCCGAAGATGAACAGGATCAAGCCCCACCATCCAAGCGGATATACGGTAGCACTTAGACGGCCCCCTCGCGAGATCGCTTCGCTCGCCACGCTTCGGGCTCGGCCTCGCTACGCTTGGCAATTTTTTATTCCGACTCTATGTCCACTTGGATGGTGGGGCTTGAACCTGGACTCAGTGCGCTGGTGCTGTTCATCTTCGGAGGCCTTTGGCATCTCCTTGTCCTCCGTAGTACAGAGCGGACACTATCCGACGGGGGACAGTATTCGACACAACACCGGCCTATACGTAAATGTGAAATGTCACATACGAGCCTTTCTTAGAGCCAAACTCCAGACAAACAGCTAAATAAACAGATGAAATATACTATAGATATATAGCAGCTGTTGTACCTGTGTTTCTGTCCATACAGTCCTGCTGACCTGCCTTTTCTCTGCTGCAGTTAGGGCCGGTTCACACTGCAGGCGAGGCGAGGCGACTCCGACTTGCCTCGCCGCGACCTGCCGCAACCTCAGCGGCAACTTGCAGATGACTTCTGTATAGAAGTCAATGCAAGTCGCCCCGAGGTCGCCCAAAAGTAGTACAGGAACCTTTTTTCTGAGTCGGAGCGACTCGAGTCGCTCCTCTCAGAACGGTTCCATTGTACAGAACGGGGGCGACTTGCGAGAGCGAGGCGAGTCGCGTCGCCTTGCCTCGCATCGCCCGCTGTGTGAACCGGCTCTTAGGCAATACAGCTTGGCCAATGTAAACAGACAGATCTCCAATCTGACAGGGGAGGAGAGTGAGAGAGAGATCGCTCTCCTCCTCCAGTCAGTCCCCTCCCCCCACAGTTAGAAACACCTCCCAGGAAATACATTTAACACCTTGATCACCCCCCCCCCCCCTAGTGTTAACCCCTTCCCTGCCAGTGACATTTACACAGTAATCAGTGCATTTTTATAGCACTAAAAGTGTCAAAAGTGTCCGATCTGTCTGCTACAATGTCACAGTCCCGATAAAAATCGCAGATCGCCGCCATTACTAGTAAAAAGTAATAATAATAATAAAAATGACATCAATTTATCCCCTATTTTGTAGACGCGAACGTTTTCCCAAACCAATCAATATACGCTTATCAAATATGTAGAAGAATAGATATTGGCCTAAACTGATGAAGAAATTAGTTTTATATATTTTATTGGGGGATATTTATTATAGCAAAAAAATATTGTTTTTTTTTTTTCAAAATTGTCACTGTTTTTTTTGTTTACAACCCTGGCAAACTGACAACACTAGAAAATGTCAAGAGACATTGCCGCGCTCTTGAACGAGTGTGGCGTAAAACCAAAAGCCTGCAAGACTTCACCCTCTATAAATCTGCCCTTCTAAAATACAATTCCTGCCTCCATTCTGCTGAACAAGCCCACTTTGTCTCTCTTATTAATACTTTGTCATCCAGTCCCCGTCGGCTCTTCTCAACCTTTAACTCTCTGCTTCGTCCCCCACCCCCCTCTACCGACTAACTGACTTACTGCCCAAGAGATTGCCAATCACTTCAAAGACAAGATTGATGCAATTCGTGAGGACACCTCCGCTGTGCGTACATCTTCCCCACCCAACATACCTGGCCTAACAGCACAATCAACACTCTCTTCTTTTGAACTGGCTACTACTGAAGAGGTTGCAAAACTTTTCTCAGATGCCCACCTAACCAATTGTCCCCTGGATCCTCTTCCCTCACAACTACTATGGTCACCCTCTTCTTCTATCCTATGCTCCCTCATTCACATCTTCAATCTCTCCCTCTCTAGAGGCACCTTCCCCTCCCCTCTAAAACATGAGCAGATCCAGGGCCGGTGCTACCACTAGGCAAACTAGGCAGCCGCCTAGGGCGCACTGCTGCCTAGGGCACCCGGCCACTGGTGTTCCTACTCTCTTCTCTTTGCAGCAAGCAACTAAGTCTCAGCATCAGCAGCTGCCACTCCGTTCGCACATAGTGCCAGAGGCGCAGCAGCAGTGGAGGACTGTGTCTGTGTCCTGACTCCTGTTCGGATGGAAGCAAGGAAACATTCATTGATGGGCACTGGTAGGCTGCATTTGATGGGCACTGGTAGGCTGCATTTGATGGTTGCTGGTGAGGCTGCATTTGATGGGCACTGGTAGGCTGCATTTGATGGGTGCTAGTGAGGCTGCATTTGATGGGCACTGGTAGGCTGCATTTGATGGGCACTGGTAGGCTGCATTTGATGGGCGCTGGTAGGCTGCATTTGATGGGCACTGGTAGGCTGCATTTGATGGGCGCTGGTGAGGCTGCATTTGATGGGTGCTGGTAGGCTGCATTTGATGGGCGCTGGTGAGGCTGAATTTGATGGGTGCTTCATTAAAAAGGTGGGGTATACATGGGCAGGGCAAAGGGGGTGGAGTCAGGGGGGCAGCAAAATTTGGTTTTGCCTAGGGTGTCAAAAATCTTGCACCAGCCCTGAGTAGATCACTCCCATACTTAAAAAGCCCACACTGGACCCCACCAACCTGAACAACTTAAGACCCATCTCATTGCTCCCATTCGCCTCTAAACTTCTAGAACACTTAATCTACAACCATCTTAGCTCCTACCTCAGTGAAAATAACTGACTGACATATCAGCATGGATGTCACACCAATTCCTTAAAGCGGGAGTCCGCCGGGACTCCGCGTTTTTTTTTTTTTTTAAAAGCCAGCAGCTACAAATACTGCAGCTGCTGACTTTTAAAATAGTGACACTTACCCGCCCAGCGCGCCCGCGATGTCGGCACCCGAAGCCGATCTCTCGATTGTCTCTCGGTTGCTGCCGCCGCCATCTTGGGTATGGGAATCAGGAAATGGAGCCTTTCGGCTTCATTTCCCGGTTCCCTACTGCGCATGCGCGAGTCGCGCTGCGCAATAAGGATGGACCCGCTGCCTCTGGGATCCGTGTGTTTCCCAGCAGGCAGCGGGGGACTTTCGGAAAGGGGCGTAATCTACGCCCCTTTCCGCAGGGCGCTATCCCGGAAGTGGGTGCAGATACCTGTACTGTACAGGTATCTGCACCCCCCTCCCCCCTGAAAGGTGCCAATTGTGGCGCCGGAGGGGGGGAGGGTTCCAATGAGTGGAAGGTCCACTTTAGGGTGGACCTCCGCTTTAAACAAAATCTCTCTAAAATGGAGCTATTAAAATTCTCCCCCCCCCCGTGCCCCCCTCCATGACTTTTCCTTCATAATCAACAATGCGACTATCAAGTCCCTCCCCTCACGCCAGGGTACTCGCTGTAACCCTAGACTCTGACTTGTCCTTTCAGCCTCAAATCCAATCATTGCCAAATGTTTGTAGACTTCCCCTCCGTAACATCTCTAAAATTCACCCCTTTTTAACAAATGAAACCACCAAGTTCCTCATTCACTCCCTTGTTATCTCTCGCCTTGACTATTGCAACTTCCTTCTCATTGGCCGGCCTCTCCATAGGCTCCTCCCCTCTTCAGTCTATCATGAATGCTGCTGCCAGACTTATCCACCTTACCAACTGCTCAGTGTCTGCCAACCCTCTCCTCCAATCCCTACACTGACCTCCATTCAGTGTCTGCCAACCCTCTTCTCCAATCCCTACACTGACCTCCATTCAGTGTCTGCTGACCCTCTCCTCCCAATCCCTACACTGACCTCCATTCAGTGTCTGCCAACCCTCTCCTCCAATCCCTACACTGACCTCCATTCAGTGTCTGCCAACCCTCTCCTCCAATCCCTACACTGACCTCCATTCAGTGTCTGCCGACCCTCTCCTCCAATCCCTACACTGACCTCCATTCAGTGTCTGCCAACCCTCTCCTCCAATCCCTACACTGACCTCCATTCAGTGTCTGCCAACCCTCTCCTCCAATCCCTACACTGACCTCCATTCAGTGTCTGCCAACCCTCTTCTCCAATCCCTACACTGACCTCCATTCAGTGTCTGCTGACCCTCTCCTCCCAATCCCTACACTGACCTCCATTCAGTGTCTGCCAACCCTCTCCTCCAATCCCTACACTGACCTCCATTCAGTGTCTGCCAACCCTCTCCTCCAATCCCTACACTGACCTCCATTCAGTGTCTGCCGACCCTCTCCTCCAATCCCTACACTGACCTCCATTCAGTGTCTGCCAACCCTCTCCTCCAATCCCTACACTGACCTCCATTCAGTGTCTGCCAACCCTCTCCTCCAATCCCTACACTGACCTCCATTCAGTGTCTGCCAACCCTCTTCTCCAATCCCTACACTGACCTCCATTCAGTGTCTGCTGACCCTCTCCTCCCAATCCCTACACTGACCTCCATTCAGTGTCTGCCAACCCTCTCCTCCAATCCCTACACTGACCTCCATTCAGTGTCTGCCAACCCTCTCCTCCAATCCCTACACTGACCTCCATTCAGTGTCTGCCGACCCTCTCCTCCAATCCCTACACTGACCTCCATTCAGTGTCTGCCAACCCTCTCCTCCAATCCCTACACTGACCTCCATTCAGTGTCTGCCAACCCTCTCCTCCAATCCCTACACTGACCTCCATTCAGTGTCTGCCAACCCTCTTCTCCAATCCCTACACTGACCTCCATTCAGTGTCTGCTGACCCTCTCCTCCCAATCCCTACACTGACCTCCATTCAGTGTCTGCCAACCCTCTCCTCCAATCCCTACACTGACCTCCATTCAGTGTCTGCCAACCCTCTTCTCCAATCCCTACACTGACCTCCATTCAGTGTCTGCTGACCCTCTCCTCCCAATCCCTACACTGACCTCCATTCAGTGTCTGCCAACCCTCTCCTCCAATCCCTACACTGACCTCCATTCAGTGTCTGCCAACCCTCTCCTCCAATCCCTACACTGACCTCCATTCAGTGTCTGCCGACCCTCTCCTCCAATCCCTACACTGACCTCCATTCAGTGTCTGCCAACCCTCTCCTCCAATCCCTACACTGACCTCCATTCAGTGTCTGCCGACCCTCTCCTCCAATCCCTACACTGACCTCCATTCAGTGTCTGCCAACCCTCTTCTCCAATCCCTACACTGACCTCCATTCAGTGTCTGCTGACCCTCTCCTCCAATCCCTACACTGACCTCCATTCAGTGTCTGCCGACCCTCTCCTCCAATTCCTACACTGACCTCCATTCAGTGTCTGCCAACCCTCTTCTCCAATCCCTACACTGACCTCCATTCAGTGTCTACCGACCCTCTCCTCCAATTCCTACACTGACCTCCATTCAGTGTCTGCCGACCCTCTCCTCCAATTCCTACACTGACCTCCATTCAGTGTCTGCCAACCCTCTTCTCCAATCCCTACACTGACCTCCATTCAGTGTCTGCTGACCCTCTCCTCCAATCCCTACACTGACCTCCATTCAGTGTCTGCCAACCCTCTCCTCCAATCCCTACACTGACCTCCATTCAGTGTCTGCCAACCCTCTCCTCCAATCCCTACACTGACCTCCATTCAGTGTCTGCCAACCCTCTTCTCCAATCCCTACACTGACCTCCATTCAGTGTCTGCCGACCCTCTCCTCCAATTCCTACACTGACCTCCATTCAGTGTCTGCTGACCCTCTCCTCCAATTCCTACACTGACCTCCATTCAGTGTCTGCCAACCCTCTTCTCCAATCCCTACACTGACCTCCATTCAGTGTCTGCCGACCCTCTCCTCCAATTCCTACACTGACCTCCATTCAGTGTCTGCCAACCCTCTTCTCCAATCCCTACACTGACCTCCATTCAGTGTCTGCTGACCCTCTCCTCCCAATCCCTACACTGACCTCCATTCAGTGTCTGCCAACCCTCTCCTCCAATCCCTACACTGACCTCCATTCAGTGTCTGCCAACCCTCTTCTCCAATCCCTACACTGACCTCCATTCATTGTCTGCTGACCCTCTCCTCCCAATCCCTACACTGACCTCCATTCAGTGTCTGCCAACCCTCTCCTCCAATCCCTACACTGACCTCCATTCAGTGTCTGCCAACCCTCTTCTCCAATCCCTACACTGACCTCCATTCAGTGTCTGCTGACCCTCTCCTCCAATTCCTACACTGACCTCCATTCAGTGTCTGCCAACCCTCTTCTCCAATCCCTACACTGACCTCCATTCAGTGTCTGCCAACCCTCTCCTCCAATCCCTACACTGACCTCCATTCAGTGTCTGCCAACCCTCTCCTCCAATCCCTACACTGACCTCCATTCAGTGTCTGCCGACCCTCTTCTCCAATCCCTACACTGACCTCCATTCAGTGTCTGCCAACCCTCTCCTCCAATCCCTACACTGACCTCCATTCAGTGTCTGCCAACCCTCTTCTCCAATCCCTACACTGACCTCCATTCATTGTCTGCTGACCCTCTCCTCCCAATCCCTACACTGACCTCCATTCAGTGTCTGCCGACCCTCTCCTCCAATCCCTACACTGACCTCCATTCAGTGTCTGCCAACCCTCTCCTCCAATCCCTACACTGACCTCCATTCAGTGTCTGCCAACCCTCTCCTCCAATCCCTACACTGACCTCCATTCAGTGTCTGCCAACCCTCTCCTCCAATTCCTACACTGACCTCCATTCAGTGTCTGCCAACCCTCTCCTCCAATCCCTACACTGACCTCCATTCAGTGTCTGCCGACCCTCTCCTCCAATCCCTACACTGACCTCCATTCAGTGTCTGCCGACCCTCTCCTCCAATTCCTAAACTGACTTCCAATCACCCAGCAAATTAAATTCAAAATACTAACTAACCACAACATACAAAACCATTCACAACTCTGCCCCGAGACACATCACCAATCTTGTCTCCAAATATCACTCAAATCGTCCTCTCCGCTCCTCTCAAGACCTCCTCCTCTCAAGCTCCCTCGTCTCCTCCTCCCGTGCTTGTCTCCAGGATTTCTCCAGAGCCTCTCCCATCCTCTGGAACTCGCTACCTCAACCTCTCCGGCTAACTCCTACTCTTGCTACCTTCAGGCGATCCCTGAAAACTCATCTCTTCAGGAAATCCTATCACGTCTCCAACTAATCTTTTACCACTTCCATCAGCAAATTCCCCACAACTACTACCTTTTGTACCACCCAGGGGCGGATCCAGGGGGGGGGCAACGGGTCAATTGCCCCCTCCGAGAATACCGCCAGCTGATGACAGAACGGCCGGTTCCGCGGGTCCAATCGCGGCCGGTTCCGCGGGTACCCGCGGCCGGTTCCGCGGCTCCAATCGCGGCCGGTTCCGCGGGTACCCGCGGCCGGTTCCGCGGCTCCAATCGCGGCCGGTTCCGCGGGTACCCGCGGGCCGGTTCCGCGGGTCCAATCGCGGCCAGTTCCGCGGGTCCAATCGCGGCCGGTTCCGCGGGTCCAATCGTGGCCGGTTCCGCGGGTTCCGCGGGTACCCGCGCTGAGTGGACGGGTGAGGGGGGGGCAGCTGGGCAGCTTAGGAGGGCTGCTGGCCAATCAGGAAGCCAGCAGGCAGGGGAGCAGGGAGATGACATCATCTCTCACTGCCCTGCGTCCCTCCAGTTCCGCCCTCACTGTGTAGGAAGCTGTGTGCAGCAGAGAGATTGCATCATCTCTCTGCTGCCTATGTTCACTCTGGGACCCAACAAAAGACCACCAGTAGGTGACAATCCGCAATGTGTGGCAGGCTACATGGCAAGTGGCAATCCGCAATGTGTGGCAGACTACGTGGCAAGTGGCAATCCGCAATGTGTGGCAGGTGACGTGGCAAGTGACAATCCGTAATGTGTGGCAGTTGACGTGGCAAGTGACAATCCACAATGTGTGGCAGGCTACGTGGCAATCCGCAATATGTTGCAGGCAACGTGGCAAGTGACAATCCGCAATGTGTGGCAGGTGACGTGGCAAGTGGCAATCCGCAATGTGTGGCAGGCAACGTGGCAAGTGACAATCCGCAATGTGTGGCAGGTGACGTGGCAAGTGGCAATCCGCAATGTGTGGCAGGCAACGTGGCAAGTGACAATCCGCAATGTGTGGCAGGTGACGTGGCAAGTGACAATCCCCAATGTGTGGCAGGTGACGTGGCAATCCGCAATGTGGGTCAGGCAACTTGGCAAGTGACAATCCGCAATGTGTGGCAGGTGACGTGGCAAGTGGCAATCCGCAATGTGTGGCAGGCTACGTGGCAATCCGCATCTGGTGGCAGGCGACGTGGCAAGTGACAATCCGCAATGTGTGGCAGGTGACGTGGCAAGTCACAATCCGCAATGTGTGGCAGGTGACGTGGCAAGTGACAATCCCCAATGTGTGGCAGGTGACGTGGCAAGTGGCAATCCGCAATGTGGGTCAGGCAACTTGGCAAGTGACAATCCGCAATGTGTGGCAGGTGACGTGGCAAGTGGCAATCCGCAATGTGTGGCAGGCTACGTGGCAATCCGCATCTGGTGGCAGGCGACGTGGCAAGTGACAATCCGCAATGTGTGGCAGGTGACGTGGCAAGTGGCAATCCGCAATGTGTGGCAGGCTACGTGGCAATCCGCATCTGGTGGCAGGCGACGTGGCAAGTGACAATCCGCAATGTGTGGCAGGTGACATGGCAAGTGGCAATCTGCAATGTGTGGCAGGCTACGTGGCAAGTGACAATCCGCAATGTGTGGCAGGTGACGTGGCAAGTAACAATCCGCATTTGGTGACAAGTGACAATCCACATTTGGTGGCAGGCGACATGGCAAGTGACATCCTCAGGGCTCCCACTGATTCTGCATTATGGTGAGTTGAACCATTTAATTTTATATTACAATGTATTAATAGAAATAATGCGCTTCAATCATCCTGACACCATAACAACCATGGTGCCGTAATGATTGAAGCGCCAATACCAGCCATTTCCCATATAAATTGCCCCCCAAAAAACATATTTTATAGCAGTGCCCCTCCCGAGATTAGACTCTGGATCCGCCCCTGGTACCACCTGCCCCACCCTATTAGATTGTAAGCTCTTCTGAGCAGGATATATCAATTCAGAAAGTGCAGCGCTATACATAATAACTGAAAATGATTAAGCTAATTAAAAAATAAAAGATGAAAAAATATGTAAAAAAAATATATATGATCTCTTAATCCTCTTGTATTTTATTGTAATATAACTGTATTGTCTCCCTTTTTATATTGTAAAGCGCTGTGTAAACTGTTGGTGCTACATAAATCCTGAATAATAATATTATGTATGACAGACTCCCTTTTTCATAGGCAAAACTCCCTGCGCCTGCTGTCACTTATGCTGGCCATACAAAAACGTCTTCCTTCAAAAAAAAAAAATTATTTTAACCACTTGCTTACTGGGCACTTAAACCCCCCTCCTGCCCAGACCAATTTTCAGCTTTCAGCGCTGATGCACTTTGAATGACAATTATGCGGGCATACAACACTGTACCCAAATGAAATTTTTATCATTTTTTACCCACAAATAGAGCTTTCTTTTGGTGGTATTTATTTACAGCTGGGAGTTTTATTTTTTGCTAAACAAACAAAAAAAGATGCAAAAAAATAAATAAAAATAAAAATCATGTTTAATAGTTTGTTATAAAATTTTGCAAACAGGTAATTTTTCTCCTTCATTGAAGTGCGCTGATGAGGCGGCACTGATAGGCTGCATTGGTGGGCACTGATAGGCTGCACTGGTGGGCACTGATAGGCATAGTTAAGGCGGCACTAATAGGCACACATAAGACGGCACCGATGGGCACAGATAAGGCGGCACTGATGGGCAAAGATGGGAACAGATAAGATGGCAGGGATGGGTGGCACAGATGGGTGGCACGGATGAGTGGCACTAAGGGGCACTGATAGGTACCACTGATAGATGGGACTGATGGGCACTGATAGGTGGCACTGATAGGTGGCTCTGATAGGTGGCACTGCTGGGCACTGATGGGCGGCACTGCTGGGCACTGATGGGCGGCACTGCTGGGCACAGATATGTGGCACTGGGGTGCAGCACCTATGTTGAGGCAGATTGTGGGCACTGCTGGGTGGCACTGCTGAGTGGCACTGTGGGCACTGCTGGGTGACACTGTGGGCAGTGCTGGGTGGCACTGACAGGGGGGGACACATTTTTTATTCATGTGGCAAAGCAGGGGGCAGGTGGGCACTGGCAGGGGGCAGGTGGGCACTAGCAGGGCTGGCCGTGATCGGGACTGATGTCCCAATCACGGCCGCCGGTGATCGTCTCTTTTTTTTTTCTCCTCGCGCTGTCAGCGCGAGGAGGAATAATAGCCGATTAACGGCTCCGTTGTATCACATGATCAGCTGACATTGGCTGACAGCTGATCACGTGATAAGGGGTCGGGATCGACCGCTTGCTCGGATCGGTGATCAGGCGAGTCTCATAAACTCGCCGATCACAGAGCGCGCCGCGCGCCCCTCAGGGGGCGCGCAGGCCGCTCGTGCACAGGACAATGTCAATAGACGTAGTCCCGGAAAAGGAGATCCGCGCTGTAGCCGTCATTCGGCTATAGCGCGGGTCTCAAGTGGTTAAGAATGTTCGTTCGACTTTCTAATCGTTAGTGGGGGTCAAATGGACATTCGTTTTCTACCACAGTGACAGGAAAATTCAAAGTAGCAGAATAGAAAACTTCGTGGTGAAAGGAATTTTCAGACAGTGGTTTTCGTTTCAACAATCACATTCATTTTAACACTGTATTAAAAGCAAGTGAAATTTTTAAACGACGTTCTTTCATTCAGCGAATGTCCAAAGATTTTTTTTTTTCGTCCGAAAATCGGTAAGTGTATGGCCTGCACCTATGCCGTTTGCTTTTGATCCGTTTCTGCCGTGCTTTTTTTTCTGTGCATTTTTGCACACGTGACTTTTGCTGCGATTTGCATCTTTTTTGCTTTTTTTTTTGGACAATTTGTCGTTGGGCAGATAAAAAAAACGCAAATGGCGGCAAAAAACGAACGACATGCTTTTCTGCAGCTTCTCTATTGAAGTCTATTGAACCTAAAAAAAAAAAAAACACCTTTTTGCATTGAAAAAGTCCTTGACCATTTCCAAATACACAGCGGCTGAAAAAAAGACTAGATATGAACGTGTCCCATAGGAAACCATGGTAAATGAACTGCAGTGCGTTTTTGCTAAAAGCACCAAAAACGCATAGGTGTGAACCGGGCCTAAGATGTTTAGTAGCAGCAGCATGCTTTTTTTTTTTTTTTTTTTGTATCACCTGTCATCATGGGGTTAAAAAAACTAAAATTAGTCCTTTATTGTACAAAAATAGCAGATAATCGCTACTATAAGAGGTTCATTTACTGTATACTGTGAAAGTAATAATATATTACTTATATCATACTGTATATATAATAATAAATACACACAGAAGTAGGATATACGGGCATTTTAACTGTCAGACATGAAGCTATATGAAGGGAGATATAAATATTTTATATTAAAGTAGTACTAAAAGTTGAGATATTTTTTTATTCATGGATATAATCATTTTAAATATAATGCACAATACTGGTAAAAGTTGACTTTAATTGTAATGCCTTCTATTACCTCCAGTCTATCAGCCTCCACCTTCTCTGGGTTCAGATGCTGATCGGAGCTCCACCCTAAAGTGGAACTTCCGCTCATTGGAACCCTCCCCCCCCCTCCGACGCCACAACTGGCACCTTTCAGCGGGGAGGGGGGTGCAGATACCTGTACAGTACAGGTATCTGCTCCCACTTCCGGCATAGATATCCGCAGAATCTGCGGATATTTACGCCACTTCCTGCGGGTCTCCTGCTGTCTGCTGGGAAACACACGGATCCCAGAGACAGCGGGGAACATCCTTATTGCGCAGCGCGACTCGCGCATGCGAAGTAGGGAACCGGGAAATGAAGCCACAAGGCTCCACTTCCTGATTCCCATACCCAAGATGGCGGCGGCAGCACCCGAGAGACGATCGAGAGATCGGCTTCGGGTGTGCCGACATCGCGGGCGCGCTGGGCGGGTAAGTGTCCTTATTTTAAAAGTCAGCAGCTGCAGTATTTGTAGCTGCTGACTTTTTAAAAAAAAAACACGGCGGACTCCCGCTTTAAAGTGATTTTTTATTATTTTTTAACCACTTACAAACTGGAAGATTTTCCCCCTTAACGACCAGTCCATTTTTTTCGCAATACGACCCTGCATCGCTTTAACTGACAATTGCGCGGCCGTGCGGCGCTGTACCCAAACAAAATTGACATCCTTTTTTTCCCCCACAAATAGAGCTTTCTTTTGGTGGTATTTGATCACCTCTGCGGTTTTTATTTTTTGTGCAATAAATAAAAAAAGAGCAACAATTTTGGAAAAAAAATATAATATTTTTTACTTTTTGCTATAATAAATATGGCAAAAAAAATTCTTCATCAGTTTAGGCCAATATGTATTCTTCTACATATTTTTTGTAAAAAAAAAAAAAAAAATTGCAATAAGTGTATATTGATTGTTATGCGCAAAAGTTATAGCGTCTACAAAATAGGGGATAGATTTATGGCATTTTTATTATTTATTTTTTACTAGTAATGGCGGCAATCTGCGATTTTTAGCGGGGACTGTGACATTGCGGCGGACACATCGGACACTTTTGACACTACTTTTGGGACCACTGACATTTATATAGTGATCAGTGCTACAAAAATTCACTGATTACTGTGTAAATGTCACTGGCAGGGAAGGGGTTAACACTAGGGGGCGATCGAGAGGTTAAAGTGGAGGGCCACCCTGAAAAAAAAAAAATATTAAAAATTAAAAAAAAATGAAAAAAAAAATGAAAAAAATTTTTTTTTTTACTTACCAGAAATGCCTGTTGCTAGGCACATAATCCTAATCTTCCTCTTCCTCCTCCGCGGAGATCTTCTTTCTTCTCTCCTCGTCGTGTTGTCTTCTGGGTAATGGGTCGCGCTGTGTTCTGGGAACTGTGTGTTCTGGGAACTGTGTGTTCCAGAACACAGCGCGTCCCATTCACAAAGCGCTGCGCGACTCGCGCATGCGCAGTAGGAAACGGGCAGTGAAGCCGTAAGGCTCCACTGCCTGTTTCCCTTAGAAGGAATGGCGGCGCCGGGACCCGAGAGCCGAGGGACGGGTCGGCCTCGGGCGGCCGACATCGCGGGCGCCCTGGACAGGTAAGTGTGCTTATTTAGTCAGCAGCTGCAGTGTTTGCAGCTGCTGACTTTTAATTTATTTTATTTTTTAAACGGCCCTCCTCTTTAAATGTGTTCCCTGGGAGGTGCTTCTAACTGTGGGGGATGGGACTGACTGGAGGAGGAGAGAGATCGCTGTTCCTGATCACTAGGAACAAGCAGATCTCTCTCTCCTCCTCCTCGGTCAGAATGGGGATCTGGTTTCTTTACATTGACAGATCCCCATTCTGGCTCTCTTTCCTGCGATTGCGGGTGGCCGGGGGACATAGCGTCTGCCGGCCATGCGCATCCGGTCCCCTCGCCGCGCAGTGGGCGTGCGTGCCTTGTATGGCTCTTAAAGGAGCCGATGTACAGCTACGGTGATTCGCGGGAAGGAGCTGCAGTATAATGACAGCGGCTGGTCGGCATGTGATTAAACAACAAACATGTCATACTTACCTGCTCTGTGTAAACGTTTTGCACAGAGCAGCCCTGATTGTCCTCTTCTAGGGTCTCCCACCGACGCTTTTGGCTCGTCCTGCCTTAAGAGTTCCCCAATAGCAAGCTGCAAAGTACAGTATAGAGCGCCCCTAGAGCAAGGTAAAAAAAACTCTGCCTTTAGAATCACTCACTTCCTGCCCAGGACTACATGTCCCATGAGGCATTGCTCCTCACACATTCACATATACAAGTTCTCAGGCACTTACTGACACGTATGGATGGTGTACTGAGCTATATGTGTGCTACACTGTATTTCCTGATGTGTAAACAAATAATGCATTCTGTATGCAGGCTGACCAACTAATCGATTATGAAAATAGTTGACAACTATTTTCATAATTGATTAATTGTTGATTAATCGATTAGTTAGTTTTTCGGCCCTAGTCAATAAATCAAGTGTCATAGATACACCTCATGATCAATGTGTAAAATAATGATAAAAAATATTTATAAAGTGATGAACTTCACAATAGAATAGAATAGATGTGATGACCAGTGAAGGGATTTCCAGCATTGCCTCACCTTAGGAGCTCCTTCTCCTTCTCCAGGGCGTTGAGCGTAGCCACTGATGTCGGCTGCTGGAGGCAATAGGTCTGGAAGGCCGGCAGCATGTTGACAAAGTCCAAGAAGATCTCCCCGATGCAGATTGTCATCAGGTCATCGTCACCCTGTGGAGGGGAGAACACAACACAAGGCTTACTTAATGAGCGAAACAAATTTGTTTTATCACTGTACAAAGAACTAGAGTAGCATTTATGTGCAGAGCTCAAATGATGATACTTTTATTTATTGAAGGCATTTATATAACACCAGCAGGGCTGCTGTTAGAAACCACAGGGCTTCATACACCTGACTAATATGATTCAGTTATGATTGAACACAGTGAGTGATCAGCACCGATCACTCGTTGTGTTCATTCAGGAAAGGAAGCGGCTGGTAAATGTGACATATCCTGAAGGATCCTACCATGTGCTTGTAGCTGTCGGTGGGATAGAGAGGAGGAAAGCCAGCATCACTGTGGGGGCAGAGAGGGCACACAGGGGGAACATATGGTGCACAGGGAGGGTGTTCGGTTCAGTGGAGGGGGGCCTCTCTGCAGCAGCTGAAAGCTGACGGGAGGGAGAGGAGAAGAAGCCAGCTTTCAGCTGCTGCACAGGGAACCATACAGGGGTTCAGTTCCAGTAATTGCGCCCCCCCCCGCAGCACCGATCACCCTCCCTGCCCCTGCCCAGGTCCGATTCACTCTCCTGCCTGGGCCCTCCTGCTGGCCCGGGCTCTGTACAGGAGGGCTGTTGGTACCCCCTTATTCACGGCACTGAGCACCACCAATTTATGTAGTGCTTTACATACTGTGCATTCATATCAGTCCCTGCTGACAAGGTCCCTATGTCATATACACTGTACAGGACGCCAGGGATGGGTTCTGGATGGGAGGTATATTTCCTCACTATTTGGGTTGTGGGCCCTTTAAGGGGGATGATGTGAACACATTATAATACTCAGGGGTTCTCATCCATGCGGGTTGAAGGGTTCTGGGGGAATGTCCGGTTGGAGAGTATTGTCTTGCAGTCCTCATTTGAGACATGGAATTCAGAGAGCTTTTGCGTGGAAAAGAGCCTCCTAAACCCCGATTACAGGTACTTTGGTCCCAAAAGAGTTAAAGCAATTGTAAAGGAAAATTTTAAGAAAACTAAAAAAACAAAATTTTTTATTTTTTTATACTTACCTGTTCTGTGTAATAGTTTTGCACACAGCAGTCCCGATCCTCCTCTTCTCGGGTCCCCTCGCGCTCTGGGCCCTCCCCTTTGCAGAATGCCCCCCATTAGAAGTTCGGCCTCTTGCTATGAGGGCACTCATATGTGCATCTTTCTGAGCCAGCTCTCTGTGTCCATAAGATAGAGAGAGCATTGCTCAGCACCAACCCACGACCCCCCCCCCCCCCCACCTCACTGCCTGTGATTGACAGCAGCAGGAGCCAGTAGCTCCTGTTGCTGCATCTCAGGTAAATCAAGAGAGGCTCGGGTCTAGTGCACATCACTGGATTGGGATTGGGCTTAGGTAAGTATTAGGGGACCTGAGGGGGCAGCTGGACACTGAAGGTTTTTTACCTTCATGCATAGAATGCACCTTCAGCCTTTACAAGCACCTTAACCCATCTTTAGGACAGCCCAGAAAAAGGAACAGGAAGCAGTCAGCGGGTTTTGGTAAGGTAGAACATTTCACAGCTATGAGAGAGTGTGCCTGTCTGGCAACTGAGACATCATTTTTCTGAGCTCCTGTGCCCTTTGCAATATGCCAAAGAGAGTGGGAACCCTGAACCCTCGTGTGGGACTGGTATAACTGGAGGTGAGCCATTGGGCTATGTTTTTACTACTCCAGAAGTATGGACTGTTTTGTTTCTTTGCTGGTTTTGAGAGTACAATAAAGACTGTTTGCTTTTACAAGCAGCTGGCTGGTGATCCTGGGCTCCCCACACTACAACATATTCCAGCATGCCGTTAGAATGTTGGAGGAATCTGGAGTACGCCGGAGGAAACGCAAGTAACAGCAGGGCATGCAAACCCCAGGCAGATAACTGCCTAGCTGGGATTTGGAACGAGGGCCCCTGTGCTGCAAGGTAGAAGTGCCACTTTCACCCTCCTCAAACTGAACTCTAGGCACATACAGTATCTCACAAAAGTGAGTACACCCCTCAGATTTTTGTAAATATTATATTTATCTTTTCATGTGACAATACCTAAGAATTAACATTTTGCTACAATGTAAATTAGTGAGTGTACAGCTACAAGCAGTGAATGTACGTCTCACCTCTCGCTTGACAGGTAGGACAAAGGAGAGCTAAGATTGAGGAGTAACGAGCAGTGACAACTATGATAATTTCACCCCACTCTGTACAGCCTCACACACTGCTATAGTTCAATCCACTGCAGCAGCTGACAAGGGTGACAACGTTACAGTGATTTGGCCTCCATTTAAAAAGTGTTGTCACCCTGCTTAAGTAAATGGACAGACAAGGCAGGATCAACAGGTATTTTCTATGTGTTATGTGGGGTTTTAGAAAAAACAAAATGCAGTGTTCTTGTCATGGCCTAAGTGACATCATTTTTGCTGTCTGTTCCCAGCAATACCTTAATGTGCCCAAAAATTCCAACCTCTCCACAGCCAGCTCCACCCAACCAAAGGGTGCTGGCTCCAAGATGGTACCATACCTGTTAACATCAAAGGCAGGAAAACAAGAATGGACCCACTCAACTTTAAAGGAACATTTATGGGTATCGATCCATACAGAGAAAATCCACCTGTGCCACTTACGCATCTCACTCCAACAGGAACTTACTCACATAGTAACTCTTTCATGTCTCTGTGTCCTGAGCTTTTACCTGGTCAAACGCTTGGTTGATCTCTTCTTGGAGGACCTCAAGGAACTTCTCATTGAGATGAATGAGTTCTTTGTAGGTTTCTGAACATGACGGCCAGCAATTATGCCTTTTACACTATAATTAAGCTCCTGCTAGAGTGAAACGCGTATGTGGAGCAGGTAGATTTTCTCTACATCGGGGGACACCAATAAATGTACTCTTTGAAGTTGAGCATCTCCATTCTTGTTTCTCTGCCTTTAATTTGCCCAACTTTTTGTGTCCCTGAGCTTTTACCTGGTCAAACGCTTGGTCAATCTCTTCTTGGAGGACCTCGAGGAACTTCTCATTGAGGTCGATGAGTTCCTGTATGTTGCTGAACACGACAACCAGCTGCTCCTGAGTCAGTAATCCCGCCGTCTGCATTGGGAGGTAGAATTCCTCTTTAATGATCCTCAGATCCTCCCTGTAACTTGTCTCCGTGTTGACGAATTCTAGGACGGCTTCCTTGCGCTCCATGCGGCGGGTGAGGCATTTCATGCACAGGGTCTCTCTCCTCTTGCCCCGGCTCTCAGTGTCCATGGGGAAATTGCTCTCCCCGCAGTCTATGCAAGGCCGGTGGGCCTCCCAGGCCTCCAAAGAAGCACTGCATTCCGCTACTCTGGCTCTCCACCTCCGAGATAAGGCATCCCCAATGCCGCTGTCCGCCCGCTCCACCTCCCCAGGCTTGACTGGCCTGGTGCTTCCTTCGCACTCATCTCTCTCGTCGCTGACTCCCACGATGCCGCTGTCCGTGCTCAAGCTGCTGATGTTGCTCCAGCGATGGCGCGACCGATAGGAGCGTCTTGATGAGTGGTTCCCCTCTTTGCCGGAGCTGCAGGAAGTGGTGGTGTTGGCTTTCATCAACATCGGCCCTGCACCATAGAGAACATAGAGGTTAGCAACTTGTGCGTTGTCATCTAAAGCCAAAACTGTATTTTTTTTAAATTTAGGATAGACTAGCCTAGGAGTGACCCTTCCACTGTGGCTGACATAAGACTTACAGTGCATTCAGAAAGTATTCACAGTGCTTCGCTTTTTCCACATTTTGTTATGTTACAGCCTTACTCCAAAATGGATTAAATTCATTATTTTCCTAAAAATTCTACAAACATTCCCCATAATGACAATGTGAAAAACATTTGAAAGCTTTGCAAATTTATTAAAAATTAAAAAAGGAAAAAAATCCCATGTACATAAGTATCACAGACATGTTCATAAGTATCACAGACTCCTCCCATTTACATAAGTATTACAGGCTCCTCCCATGCCCATAAGTATCACAGGCTCCTCTCATGTACATAAGTACCACAGGCTCCTCCCATGTACATAAGTATCACAGGCTCCTCCCATGCCCATAAGTATCACAGGCTCCTCTCATGTACATAAGTACCACAGGCTCCTCCCATGTACATAAGTATCACAGGCTCCTCCCATGTACATAAGTACCACAGGCTCCTCCCATGTACATAAGTATCACAGCCTTTGCCATGACACTCAAAATTGAGCTCAGGTTCCTCCTGTTTCCACTGATCATCCTTGAGATGTTTCTACAACTTGACTGAAGTCCACCTGTGGTAAATTCAGTTGATTGGACATGATTTGGAAAGGCACACCCCTGTCTATAGAAGGTCCCACAGGTAACAGTGCATGTCAGAGCACAATCCAAGCCATGAAGTCCAAGGAATTGTCTGTAGACCTCAGACAGGATTGTATGGAGGCACAGATCGGGGGAAGGGTACAGAAAAATGTCTGCAGTTTTGAAGGTCCTAATGAGCACCGTGGGCTCCATCATCTGTACATGGAAGAAGTTTGAAACCATCAGGAGTCTTCCTAGAGCGGCCGCCGGGCCAAACTGAGCGATTAGGGGAGAAGGGGCTTAGTCAAGGAGGTGACCAAGAACCCGATGGTCACTCTGACAGACCTCCAGCATTTCTCTGTGGAGAGAGGAGAACCTTCCAGAAGAACAACCATCTCTGCAGCACTCCACCAATCAGGCCTGTATGGTAGAGTGGCCAGAAGAAAGCCACTCCTCAGTAAAGGGCACATGACAGCCCGCCTGGAGTTTGCCAAAAGGCACCGGAAGGACTTTTTAGACCATGAGAAACAAAATTCTCTGGTCTGATGAAACAAAGATTGAACTCTTTGGCCTGAATGGCAAGCATCATGTCTGGAATAAGCCAGACACCGCTCATCACCTGACCAATACCATCCCTACAGTGAAGCATGGTGGTGGCAGCATCATGCTGTGGGGATGTTTTTCAGTGGCAGGAACTGGGAGACTAGTCAGGATCGAGGGAAAGATGAATGCAGCAATGTACAGAGACACCCTTGATGAAAACCTGTTCCAGAGCGCTTTGGACCTCAGACTGGGGAAAAGGTTCAACAACGACCCTAAGTACACAGCCAAGATAACAAAGAACAACTCTGTGAGTGTCCTTGAGTGGCCCAGCCAGAGCCCAGACTTGAACACGATTGGATATCTCTGGAGAGATCTGAAAATGGCTGTGCACCGACCCTCCCCATCCAACCTGATGGAGCTTGAGAGGTCCTACAAAGAGGAATGGGAGAAACTGCCCAAAAATAGGAGTGCCGAGCTTGTGGCGTCATACTCACCAAGACTGGAGGATGTAATTGGTGCCAAAGGAGCTTCACCAAAAGTATTGAGAAAAGGCTGTGATACTTATGTACATGGGAGGAGCCTGTGATACTTATGTACATGGGAGGAGCCTGTGATACTTATGTACATGGGAGGAGCCTGTGATACTTATGTGCATGGGAGGAGCCTGTGATACTTATGTACATGGGAGGAGCCTGTGATACTTATGTGCATGGGAGGAGCCTGTGATACTTATGTACATGGGATGGAGCCTGTGATACTTATGTACATGGGAGGAGCCTGTGATACTTATGTACATGGGAGGAGCCTGTGATACTTATGTACATGGGAGGAGCCTGTGATACTTATATACATGGGAGGAGCCTCTGATATGTATGTACAAGAGAGGAGTCTGTGATACTTATGTACATGGGAATTTTTTTGTCTTTTATTTTTAATTAATTTGCAAATATTTAAAAAAACTTCTTTCACGTTGTCATTATGGGGGATTGTAGAATTTTAAGATATATAATGCATTTAATCTATTGTGGAATAAGGCTGTAACAACAAAATGTGGAAAAAGTGAAGCGCTGTGAATACTTTCCAGATGCACTGTATGTTGGCATGAGCACTCCCGGCTGCTATACTATTTGGTTCATATTTGTTAACCTCTACTGTTAACCCCCCCCCCCCGTCCAAGGCTCCACTGTCCCTTCTACGGGGCCCAGGACTCCTGATGTCCTGTCCTATATACAGTATAAGATCACATAGGGGGCTAAAACTTTATACCAGAGCCAACACGTTTCAGGGGTCAAAGACTGCCCCCTTCATCAGAGCTTGAAGATTACAAATTAAACATGTATACAACTTAAACTACCTGCACTAACTAAACTGCATGCACGCTGGAATTTTTTTTTTTTTTTTTCTTTCGTTTTCAGATGTATTTATTAATTCAAGAATTCGTTTCAGAAGCATTGGTTAATAGAACCGATTAGACATGTGCAGTTTGTTTCGTTCCGAATTCGTTTTTTAATGAATTTTGACAAATTTGTTAATTCAGAAACATCCAAATTAACGAAAACCTGTTTAACAAATATTTTTTTTTCTTTGTAAATTTGAATATTCGAAAATTCGTAAATTCTAAAATTCTAAAATCCGAAAATTCTAAAATCCTGAAATAATAACCAACTTAAATGATAGGTATTGGAATTTCCTTTCAAATTTGGCTGTTAGTGAACATAATGAATACAAATCTACCTGAAGTTGCAAATTATCCGAAATAACGAATACCGTATCTAAACGAATGGAGCGTAACGCATTAATAATAATAAATAACAGTAATAAGGATAACATTTTATTATTATTATTATTATTTTGTATTACTTCGTTCCGTTCCATTTGTTTAGATACGTATAACAAAAAGGGAGTTATTGCCAACTGATTGTCAAAGAGCTAGTTCAGGTCCACATCCCTAATACAACATGTAAAAACTAAGTTCCTGAAAAAGGTGGGACTTTAATGGACCAGAAATGTTCAAGGAGTAGGGAATTTTGTAAAAATACAAATTTATTACAACATGTCAGCAAAGTGCATACAGTTGACACACATGATAGTTATAAGAATACACATGAAAAACAAACAATACAAAAAAAGAAGGAAAGCCCAGATCAACTGTCGGAAAGACAAAAGAAAACTAACGCGTTTCGACAGATGAGGTAGAGGTCTTCTTCAGGGTGGGTGGGCTGACATTTTCCAGATCAATACATACAATCTATAATATCAATAGATACAAAATGACAAATGCATGTCAAAGTTCATAATGTATCTTTTGATATTATAAATTGTATGTATTGATCTGGAAAATATTAGCCCACTTACCCTGAAGAAGACCTCTACCTCATTCGTCGAAACGTGTTGGATTTCTTCTGTCTTTCCGACAGTTGATCTGGGCTTTCCTTCTCATTTTTTGTATTGTTTTTCACGTGTATTCTTATCACTATCACGTGTGTCAACTGTATACATTTTGCTGACATGTTGTAAGAAATTTGTATTTTTACAAAATTCCCTACTGATTGAGCATTTCTGGTTCGTTAAAGCTCCGCTTTTTGAGAAACTTAGTTTTTATATTTGTTTACATACGGCATTCCTTATTTCTGAAAATTTGTAAATTCGGATAAATTCGTATTCGTTACGTTCACTAACAACCAAAGGAAATTCCAATACCTAGAATTTAATAGTTAGTTATTTCAAATTTTTGGATTTTCATTCTTTCGAATTTTCGGATTTTATTTCTTATTTTCGGATTTACGAATTTTCGAATTGCGATCATAACGAATGACCCGGAAAAAAAAAAAACCCCACCAAAATTAATGAAGTGAAAACGAACACATTTTTTGGCAGTGCACATGTCTAGAACAGATTCGTTTTTGGAATATGTTTGGTATCTTCGGCATTCATTAAGGTCCATTCGGGTGCATTAAGAAGAGACGGTTGTAAAGAAGCGGGCAGCCACTGCGTGCCTAACAACCATGACTCATCTGCTGCCAGCGGGATTCCCTGCGTTCAGCAGAATGTAAACAAAACAAATACCAGTTACATTTAAAAAAATAAAAAAATAAAAAACCCCAATCCAATTTTCAGATTTATTTGAATTCAAATGAATGCATTTAATATGGATTCTTTGAGAATTGCCGGTTGTTAAGAAGCGGGCGGCCACCGCTGTCAGCGGGATTCTAGTATGGAGTTTAAGAGCCAAAATTAAAAAAACAAAAACAAATGGCTTGGCCCCCCAAAATTTATACCAGACGCTGAATAGGAAAGTGCCACAAATGCCCCACAACCACGCGCGTTGCATGTGGTTGCGGTGTATTTGTTGGCAACAATGAGGTATAAAACAGGAAATGAGGAAAAGTCACGTTGCCTCCTCACTGCCTGTTAATCACCGCTGAAAAGCAATCTGAACTCAGATTGCTCTTCAGGGGAGTGGTGGATTTAGCTGCACATCTGAAGAGATAACGCTCCCAGTTTCTCTTGTGTTTCCAGGACAGGAAGTGATGGGAAATCTCCCCAATAAGACAGAAAAAAAAAAAACGAAAAAAAGCTATCAAGGGTTCTAACCCTTTCCTATTCTACCCAAAACTAAAAAAATATTATTATTTTTTTTTTACTTGTGACTAGAGTGGAGAAGGGTTGGTGATGATTTAAATGTCCCTCCAAAAGCAATACATTATCCATTGTTGGTGGATGTTCTCTGTGACATATTATACAGTATAATACATTGCCAGCTTTCCATTAACCCTTCCATGGGGTCAGGGTAGGGGACCCCTCTGGTGGGTGGAGGGGGGGGGGGTTCAGCACTAATGTGAGTATAACAGCTCAGCGGGTACCGTTCTCTTTCTCCTGCCTCTGCCGGTGTGCGTGCTGCCGGGCCGCTGCTGCGATCTTCAGCTCCAGCTGTTTCCTCTTCACTGCGTCCGTGGGCATGGGGTCACTGAAGTGCGGGCGCAGGCGGCAGCCACGCTGGCTTTTCCCTGAGTCACCGGCTTCATGAGTCATGTCTGAGCTCGACCTCCGACACCCGGGACTGCAGAGCTGAATGACAAAGATAATAAGAGATAATGAGTGGCACCGCCAGTCCATCCATCCATCATCTATCTATCTGTCTATCTATCTATCTATCTATCTATCTATCTATCTATCTATCTATCTATCTATCTATCTATCTATCTATCTATCTATCTATTTATCATACCTGCTAGATTTGTTCCATAGGTATGTTGTGTTATGATGAAAATCCTGAAAATAAATGTAGTGATAATTCTCCCCTTGCTTTGCTTTTGAATCGTCCTATAATCCGGGGCAGGGGGCTGCTCCCCCCCCCCCCATAGCAGTGTCACCTGCCCCCTACACTCCCCCCCCCCTCCATACTGTAGTGTCCTCTGATCCTTTGTGCCCACCCAGCAGTGTCCTGTGCCCCCCCAAAGCAGTGTACTTTGCCCCCCCCAGCAGTGTCCTTCACATCACCCCCCACTGTAGTATCTTCTGCCCCCCATAACAGTGTCTTGTGCTCCCCCTCAAAGCAGTGTCCTCTGCCATCCCCCTTCACATCATCTTCCTCACACTGTAGTATCCTCTGCCTTCCCCCCATAGTAGTGTCCTGTACCCCCCCCCCCCCCAAAGCAGTGTACTTTGCCCCCCCCAGCAGTGTCCTTCACATCACCCACCCCACTGTAGTGTCTTCTGCCCCCTCATAACAGTGTCCTGTGCCCCCCCCTCAAAGCAGTGTCCTCTGCCATCCCCCTTCACATCACCTTCCTCACGCTGTAGTATCCTCTGCCTCCCCCCCATAGTAGTGTCCTGTACCCCCCCAAAGCAGTGTACTTTGCCCCCCCCCCCGCAGTGTCCTTCACATCACCCCCCCCCCCCCACTGTAGTGTCTTCTGCCCCCTCATAACAGTGTCCTGTGCTCCCCCTCAAAGCAGTGTCCTCTGCTGCCCCCTTCACATAACCTCCCTCACACTATTGTATCCTCTGCCTCCCCCCATAGTAGTGTCCTATGCCCCCTGTCCCCCTCACATCACCCTACCCCCACTGTAGTGTCCTCTGCCTCCCCCCATAGCAGTGTCCTGTGTGCCCCCCAAAGCAGTGTCTTCTGTTCCCCTCACATTACCCTACCTCCCCTGCCCCCCCATAGCAGTGCCCTGTGCCCCATCCCAAAACAGTGTCCTCTGCCCCCTTCAGATCACCCCCCACTGTAGTGTTCTCTGCACCCCGCCATAGCACTATCCTCTGTCCCCTTCCCCCACTGTAGTGTTCTCTGCCTCTCCCCTATAGCAGTGTCCTCTGTCCCCCTTCACTTCACCCCCCCCCCACTGTAGTGTCATCTGCCCCCCCCCTTTCCCCTCAGAGCAGTGTCCTGTGCCCCCCTAAAGCAGTGTCCTCTGTTCCCCTCACCCTCCCCACTGTAGTGTACCCTGCCCCTCCCACCCATATCAGCACCCTCTGCCCTCCCAAAGCAGTGTCCTTTGCCCCCCTTCACATCACATGCACCCCCCCACTATTTTGTCCTCTGCCCCCCTTTCCCATAGCAGTGTCCTGTGCTCCCCGCCCACACAAACACACACCAATGTGTAGGAAGCACTCCCCTACCTTACACGGGTGTAGTGCAGAGCAGAGAGCGGGGGGCAGCACAGTTCGGGAGCAGGAGCTGTCAGAGTTAACTTTTCACATTAACACGCTAGTGATTGGTTGCTAGGACTGCCTGGCTGCCTACCAACCAATCACCTGCTGGTTAACTTGAAAGGTGGACTGAGGCAGCTCCCGTCCTCTGTCTAGTGCTGTGATACCTCCCGCCCTCCACTCCGCAGTGAATAGGAGCCTGGGCAGGGGGGCCATCAAAGCAGGGCCATATTCGCGATCTACATATCGGCTGCCCACAGTTGCGATTGGTGGATTGCCAACCCCCGCCATAATGTATTTTATACACTTAATGGCTCAGTTCACACTCGTTAATTTATCCTTAATTCTTAACAGCACCCCAATGCACATTGCTAAAGTGATTTAGGAATCCGGGGCCATAACGCAGTAACAAATGTCACGTGTGGGACAACCCATTGAAATAACTGCGCTGCCATAAGCACAATGCACCTGAGCGGGCATAAACGCGGGCATGCAGCCCCCACCTGCACAGAAGAAGGCAGTATATCATGCATTGCTCCAAAGCAGCCTCCTCCTATTGCTCACGGCAGGGCAAAAGGGGCAGCTGCCCTGGGCCCTATCATTGTTGTGGGGCCCAAAGCAGCTGCCTCATATTTGCCAACTATCCTGGTTTAAATTCCCTCGCCCCTTGAGGTTTTAGTCCTGTGCTGTGTCCCAATATCTCAGTGTGAAGGGCTGCTACTAATGCTACCCAGCTCTGCCCTATTGTTGTGTGCAGATGACTCACCTGCAGACCCCGTGTTTACATGTCAATTACCAGCATTCATATGTAAATAGCGGCAGCCGGCGGCATTGATATGTATGTTATGCCCCCCTGAGGTCATATCCACAGTAATCTCTAGCAACCAATCAACAAGCAGAAATCATGTGCTGTAACCTCTAGCAACTGATCATTGAGCCATAATGTGTGCTGTAACCTCTAGCAACCAGTCATGGAGTGGTAATGATACACTGTAACCTCTGGCAACCAATCGCAATAGCTGCCTGATCTGATTCAGTAAACTGATTCGGAGTCTAGCTGCTATTTATTTTATGTCTCAAAGCAGGCGGAGAGAGCAAAACTGCCTGGGGGGGGCAAGAAAAGTTTTGCCCAGGGTCCAATCAATATTAAAGACAGGCCTGGCTGGGACTTGTGGTGCCTAACCTAGGACTGGAGCCTGACTCCGTGCAGCTCATCCTATCCTCTCTCTGAGCCAATACAGACTCAGTGAAGGATGTGACAGGGGAGCGGAGCCATCCATTCACAGGGAGATTATTGTTGGTTGTTCCAGTCTGTGGGGTGGATGTACAGATGATGCGGCGCCACCTCCGCACTGATGAAAAAGAACGATCTATTTTCTGCATCCGGCTATAGAATAGACTTCATAGAGCGGATACAGACCAGAACTGCTAATGATCGGGTGTAAAAATGACAATATTACCTTCAGGAAGCCCCACCCTGATCGAGACAATAAAGCCTCCTATTTCTAAAGAAAAAGGAGGCCGTGTGCTTCCTCCAGCCGACATTGAAAAGCCAGCCGACCTCACATAAGATATACAGGGGGGGGAGAATAATGATTTGATCCCCTGCAGATTGTGTAAGTTTTGCCCACTTACATAGAAATGAAGGGTCTATCATTTTTATCATAGGTGTTTTTTATATGATAGAGACAGAATATCAACCAAAAACCCAGAAAAAAAACACACACGATACAAATGCTATGAATTAAGTTGCAGTTCAGTGAGTAAAATAAGTATTTGATCCTCAAGTAAAGCATGACTTAGTAGTTGGTGGAGAAACCCTTGTTGGTGATCACAGAGGTCAGAGGTTTCTTGTAGGTGGTGATCAGGTTTGCACACATCTCAGGAGGAGTTTTGGTCCACTCTTCTCTACAGATCTTCTCTAAATCCTTAAGGTTTCTTGGATGTCTCTTGGAATCTCAAAGTTTCAGCTCCCGCCATTTCTCTATAGGATTAAGGTCTGGAGACTGGCTAGGCCACTCCATGACCTTAATGTGCTTCTTCTTGAGGCACTCATACGTGCTTAGGCGGTATGTTTTGAGTCATTGTCATGCTGGAAGACCCATCCATGACCCATCTTCTACTGGCTGAGGGAAGAAGGTTCTCATCCAAGGTTTTACAATCCATGGCCCCGTCCATTGGCCCCTCAATGCGGCAAAGTAGGCCTGTACCTTTAACAGAGAATCAACCTCAAAGCATCATGTTTCCACCTCCGTGTGTGAATGTAGGGACGGTGTTCTTAGGCCCCATACACACTATCAGATTTTCTGCTGAGTTTTTCCTTCAGATTTACCAAAACCATGTAGTAGAAGGGTCTACCTGATTGCATACACATTGAAACTCCCAAGGTTTGACCTCATATTATATGGTTTTGGTAAATCTGAAGGAAAAACTCAGCAGAAAATCTAATAGTGTGTATGGGGCTTTAGGGTCATGGTCAGCATTTTTCTTCTCCTCCAAACACGGCACAAGAAGGCACATGTACAGGCCCGTCTGAAGTTTGCCAATGATCAATACTGACTATCAGTGCTGGGACAAGGTCATCTAGAGCCCATGCCAAATTGCACCCCCCCCCCTTTCCCTCAAAATGTATGAGCATTATATGTCAGCGAAAACACCCCCCCCCCCGTGCAAATCTGCCCTACCCCTGCTGAGACCGCCCCTCCCAGCCCAAATCTTTGCCCCACCATCCCCTCCAGCTCAAATTCTCTTTCTCCACATATGCCCCAGCACAAATCCCCCCCCCCCCCAAAAAAAAAAATTAGATTTTTGGTTGATACTCTGTCTCTATCATATAAAATACACCTATGATAAAAATGATAGACCCTTCATTTCTGTGTATGTGGGCAAACTACACAATCTGCAGGGGATAAAATCATTATTCCCCCCCCCCCCACCCCACTGTATACTGAATATTGCATGCTCAGTAATGTGTCAATGTAACACTTCCAGGTATGTATCACCTCTCATATAGATCACAGTCCTCCCCCTGACAATGCCTTCTTCTGCTTTTCTCTTACAGAAGGACGGCGCAGTCTTTGTTAAAGCATCATTCAGGGTCACCATCTGCTTCTTGGACTGAGATGTCGGCTCAGAGATGACACCATCATGTAAATTCCCTACTAATGCAGCCGTCATTGCGATCTACTTACACTAGGTTTGAGGTCAGAGGGCACCTCGGTGCTTAGTGCGTTCTGGCAGCTTGGCGTTGCCATTGAGACGGTGGGTGATTGACAGCTCTGACCCTCTGACGCGCTGCTATCAGTTTTCGGGACGTCACATGATCCGCTTGCTGGAGGCTCTCCGCTGTCAGTGCTACAACTGTGAGGAGAGAAGAGGGTCAACCAACATCCATCATCAGCAATTCTCACTGCCTGCACCTCCAAAATATAACATCTATACATGTCATGTACAGAACTCAGCACAGGGATGGTAAGAACCCCTCATAATGGGTACAGCGAGTGTACGGACCTGGGAACTCAGCATAGGGATGGTAAGAACCCCTCATAATGGGTACAGCGAGTGTACGGACCTGGGAACTCAGCACAGGGATGGTGGGACCCCTCATAATGGGCACAGCAGGTGTACAGACCCAGGAACTCAGCACAGGGATGGTGGGAACCCCTCATAATGGGCACAGCGGATGTACAGACCCAGGAACTCAGTACAGGGATGGTGGGAACCCCTCATAATGGGCACAGCAGGTGTACAGACCCGGGAACTCAGCACAGGGATGATGGGAACCCCTCATAATGGGCACAGCAGGTGTACAGACCCGGGAACTCAGTACAGGGATGGTGGGAACCCCTCATAATGGGCACAGCAGGTGTACAGACCCGGGAACTCAGCACAGGGATGATGGGAACCCCTCATAATGGGCACAGCAGGTGTACAGACCCGGGAACTCAGCACAGGGATGGTGGGAACCCCTCATAATGGGCACAGCAGGTGTACAGACCCGGGAACTAAGCACAGGGATGGTGGGAACCCCTCATAATGGACACAGCAGGTGTACAGACCCGGGAACTCAGCACAGGGATGATGGGAACCCCTCATAATGGACACCCTTTAAAGCTTGCACCACTGTAACCAAGTACACTGTATGTGTGAATAATTCCTTAAAGTATAACTACAGGCTTTTTTAGTTTTGGATAGGGAAGAGAGGGATTAGAATTGAATAGTTTTACTTGAACAAAGAAGGCCGTTAACATAAAACCTAAAAATTAAATAAACTAAAATAAAGTGCAAAAAAAGTCCAAGTAAAACCAAATGGTAGGAATCAGTTTATATAAAGATAAATGTCTCATAGAACGGTAGCTTGATAGAAGGAAAACAAAGCATCAGTCCAACATCGATTGTAAAATTTATAGATTGGCCGCTCTCCTCCAACAATGACCAAAAGGTCAAACCAGGCTCATCAGATAGCGAATGGGGAAACCTGCTGGTGGATCTGCGGAGACATTCAGGTCCCAAACGAAGACGAAATTCTGCATGGAATCTTAGCACCAACACATCCTGCGCTCACCACTGGGTCATTCCATAGATAGAGTAAAGCTTGCTCCAAAAAACGACTACTTCTTGTGTAGATGGCACTGCTGTTATCACAATAGATCGATTTATTACATTGGGATATACTTGCGACCATTCCTTGCCCATAGTACCATAGCGGAGGGAGACAGGAAGTGAGAGGAAATCTACCCCTTGGAAGGGAAATCCACTCCAGTAAGAGTTATCTTGATACATTTTACAATCGATGTTAGACTGAAGCTTTGTTTTCCTTCTATCAAGCTACCATTCTATGAGACATGCATCTCTATATAAACTGATTCCTACCATTTGATTTTACTTGGACTTTTTTTGCACTTTATTTTATTTTATTTTATTTTGGGGTTTTATGTTAACGGCACATTATGTTGAATAAACGCACCACTCCCCCCTTCTTTTTTCATTTGTTTATGCAGTTGTTCACATTATATTTTTGTGTTTTTTTGAGTTTACTCTGATTTTTTATTTCACTGTTCATTGGAGTTTGATGTTCTATTTTCACTTTAAACTACACATAGTAGCATGCAAGTTTCATCCCTATAACGAATAGTTTTAATTGCTGTCTGTGCCCCTGTTAGGCCCCTTTCACACTGGGGCGGTGAGGGCATCGGCGGTAAAGCGGCGCTATTTTTAGTGCCGCTTTACTGTCGTTTTAGCGGTATTCGGCCACTAGCGGGGCAGTTTTAACCCGAAAAAGGGTTAAAACCACCCGCAAGGCGCCGCTGCAGTGGCGTTTTGCCGGCGGTATAGCCGCTCTTTCCCATTGATTTCAATGGGTAGGAGCAGTTTAGGAGCGGTGAATACACCGCTCCTTTCACCGTTCCAAAGATGCTGCTAGCGGGACTTTTTTTACCGTCCTGCTAGCGCACCGCTCCAGTGTGAAAGCCCTCAGGCTTTCACACTGGAGTGAAAGGGGCTTTTTTTTTTCAGGCGCTAGACAGACGCTATTTTTAGCGCTGTGGCGCATGAAAAATGCCTGAGTGTTGGAGGGGCCTTTTGGAGACTCACCTTCTCTATCTGTCCTGGTGCATAAAAGTGAAACAAAATCCCAACCTCTGGGTTGTCACCAGCACCAGGAATAGTGGAGAAATGGGGTAACTAGTCCTGGGGACAACCAGGGATTCCCTCACTTTGGAATAATTTCCTTTCACTTCTGGTTTTGGATATGGGACAGGAAGTGAAGGGAAATATCACCAATGGGACACAGATGGAAAAATAAACTGATCCTTCCTGGAGTTTAGCTAAAAAAAAAAAAAAATATATATATATATATATATATATATATATATATATATATATATATATATATCAACACAAAATAAAGTAGATGTTAAACTGTACAAAACAATAAATAAAAACAATACATTCTGTGTATGAATGAATTTACCTTTTCTTGATAAGGTCCAGAGCGGACCCTATGAGGCCATCCTTCATCTTCTGCAGCTTGGCACTGTAGCCGGACAAGTCAGTTGCCTCTAGAAGCAAAGATGGACAGCAAGAAGAGTGGGCTTCAGAAGCATGACCATGCTCGGCCACACCAGGGAATCCACCTAATCTACGTGCATCATCATGGGGTTCACACACAAGCTGGTCTTTCTCACTATGCATGGTTAGAGCCTGTAATGGGAAACTCGGAACAGGGCTGGAACAAATGGGAGCGGTGAAAGCAGGTCGATATGAAGGGCAAGCTCTGTTGTCTAATGGGCTATACTCTACAGGGAGTGGAGCTGTGCCATCAGCATTGCCATTACTCGAACACATCCTGGGTCGGGAGTCCGATGTCTCGCTGCTTTCGATGGCCGGGGATGTAGATGTATCCTCCATAGTCATTGTCTCTTGGTCTGGCCTGTGGCTGGAGGTGTCTGTATTAACTGTCCATTGAGAGTTTCCATCTTTATAGTCTTGCTCTGGCTTATTTTTGGCCAAGGATTCAGCAATTTCCAAACCCTCGTTCCCCTTTGTCGTTGAGTTTTTCTCCTTGTTGCGCATTCTCTTGAACTCTTCGAATGTTGGGATGTACAATTTGCCCTTAGTGCCTGGCCTTTTAGCAGGGTCTGTTTCCCAACCTTTCCCGGGACACAGTGTCCGCTCACTGAAAGACTCGGCAGTCTTTGACTTGACCAAACCACCACCGTCAGCCTCTCCTTGATACAGCGTCAGGTTTGGCGAACTGTTTTGCCTTCTTAGTTGCAGCCGTCTCCTGGCCTCCTGCTTTATGTGCTCTGGAGTAGTTCTGTGGGCTAAAAAGCTTGTGCAATGCCTGACCACTGCATTTGTGCTATTCGAAAGTGCAGAAGGTGTGCAGCAGGCCAACATACGCTTGCAGTGGTGGCATGGCCTTTCCCCCGGGGTTCTGGCCACACAGTCGGCTATCAGAGTCTGTGGGCGAATAGGCCTAGCGGGCTCCACGGTCTTGGAGCTGTGAGTTCTGAGCTTTTCTTTCAGTTCCCGTTTGGCATCACTGTAGGAGACCTTGTCGTCCACTGTAGGGAAAAGCCAATGATGAAGTTTGGCAAGTGGGGGCATCGGCAGGTCCCGGTGAAACGCAACCCTGTCCGACACGCCCTGGACAGGTAAGTTCTCCTCCAACCCTTCCGACAGGTTGCGAGTGCTTCTACAGTGCAGAATAAATTCGCTATCCAAGTTTCTGTAGTGTGCAAACATGCTTGACTCTGCCCAATGTAGGTTCTCCAAGCTCCGATACAGCCTGGGTTCAGCCATAGCACTGGGTACTGTGTTGCCTACTTGCCATGCCCGAAGAGGGTGGCAATCTCCGCCCACAAAATGGCACCCTACACTCTTTAACGGATGCATGCTGCTCAGGAAGGGCTCCTCTAAGCCATGGTTTGTGCTCAGCGGGTAGCTGTAGGGGCTCAGGGTGGTTCTGGAATGTTCATGCAGATCATCAGCAGGGATGTATGTCATAGCAGATGGACATGGGAAGTTTGCACACGGATGTTGGAGGAGATAGAGGGGCCCGGGAATGCAGCCGTGATGATGCGAAGTGTCCATAGCATGGGGAGCAGGCCGCTTTGCTGAGAGTACTCACATGCTAGCAGTGGAGCTGAGCACTCTTTGTGGAAGCCGGAATGGGGACATGGCTGGGGTAATCCGCTCAGTCGAGGTGCCCTTCCAGAAAATAGAAAAAAAAAAACACCATCAGTAATTATATAAACCAACTGGACTCAACGTTTGCATAACAGATAAATCACAAAACGTCATTAGGATAGGATAAAAAGTTTGATTCTACCTTTAAACCATTACAGAGTATACAACACGACTTCAGTGGCTTTCAGTTTACAAGGCTAACATACAGTAAATCTTCACAGCAGCCAAGAGGACCATTACTAGAGCATGAAAGATCCCAATCTTGTCTTTTCTGGAGTTCAAGCATGGAGTGTCACAGACTACATTTATTGAAAAATTTACAGCAATATAAGAAGATACACTATATGGCCAAATGGTTGACCATCACACCTATAGGAGCTTGTTAGACATTCCACTCCAAAACCAGGGCCATTAACATGGAGTTGCCTCCTGCCCCCATGTACATTAATATAGAGTTGTCCCCCATTTTGTGGTTATAATATCTTCCACTCTTCTGGAGGTCTGATCCTGATGTTGGATGAAAAGATATGGCTCACATGTTGGGTCTAGCGTTGGGCACCAAAACGAAACCTGGCTCGCCATCGGTGTTCCAATTCATCCCAAAGATGTTCAGCAAGATTGAGGTGAGGGCTCTGTGCAGGACACTCGAGTTCCTCCATGACCTCAAACCTACTGAACACCTTTGGGATGAGAAGACCTCTTCCCAAAAGTGTTTGGTAGGGTTAGTTAAGGCCAGGTATTGATGTTGGTTGAGAATACCTTATACCAAAGGTCTTCCAAAAGGTAGGGTTGATGTCCAAAGGTGTTCAGTAGGGTTGAGGTCAAGGCTCTGTGCAGGACACTCGAGTTCCTCCATGACCTCAAACCTACTGAACACCTTTGGGATGAGAAGACCTCTTCCCAAAGGTGTTTGGTAGGGTTAGTTAAGGCCAGGTATTGATGTTGGTTGAGAATACCTTATACCAAAGGTCTTCCAAAAGGTAGGGTTGATGTCCAAAGGTGTTCAGTAGGGTTGAGGTCAAGGCTCTGTGCAGGACACTCGAGTTCCTCCATGACCTCAAACCTACTGTACACCTTTGGGATGAGAAGACCTCTTCCCAAAAGTGTTTGGTAGGGTTAGTTAAGGCCAGGTATTGATGTTGGTTGAGAATACCTTATACCAAAGGTCTTCCAAAAGGTAGGGTTGATGTCCAAAGGTTTTCAGTAGGGTTGAGGTCAAGGCTCTGTGCAGGACACTTGAGTTCCACCACATCAGGCTGGTCACACCATGTCTTTAGGGAGCTGGCTTTGTACAAGGAGACACAGTCATGCTGGAACAGAAATGGGTCTTCACCAAACTGTTACCACAAGTATGGAAGAGCACAGTTGTCTACAATGTCTTTGTATGGAGGAGCATTACCAGGGCCCTTCACTGGAAACACTTGAACTCAGTCATTACTTTATGTTCACATTCTTTATGGCCATAGGTGTGCGCAGCCTACTGCATTAGGGTGTACACGCCAAAGCTCAAACACACACATGCCTTTCTCTGCAGGCCCAGCCCTCACAAACTGAAGCATAGTAAACACAGTTTACTATGCAGGCAGTAGGGGGAATTGACACCTCACATAGTTATTAGGTATTAGGGCCCCCCTTGGACATCCCATGTGCATGCCTATGTTTATGGAAATATAGTACAGGTGTGATGGGCAGTTGCCACTGTCTTCCCTGCTACATGTACATTGCTGAACATAGATGTTTCTGCAGAAATCTTTGATGTTTTTTTGATAACCAGTGAAATGATTTTAATACATTTGCAGAGAAAGAAAACAGCTTCTCTGATATATTCTCATACTTGATAAGGAAATGTGGCTGCTGAGATAAATTTATCTCCAAAGAGGTTTTTTTCTAAGTGACATGGCCCACTTTAATCTGCGCGGTGATAATTAGCTGAAGACGTGAGCCGATTATCGGCAGAGGTAATGAGCTCACAATTTCTCCGCTCTCCGCCTGCTAAATGCTTAACTTTTCTCTAAAACAGACAACTTCATCCAAAGCAAATCCAAACCTCTGAATGAACAGCGTTTAGTTTCCTGTAAAAATTTCCCAGAATATGATAACAAGACAAGTATGGCAATAAATAAATAAATAGGAAAAAGAGTAAACACAAAAAAAAAACCATTGTAGTGAAGGAGGGGTCCCTCAAGCCACGCATCGCTGAAAATCCTGTAATGGAGAAGTGTGAGGCAGTCTCAACTTAGGCCCCAGCCAGGCGACGTCAACAACGCGTTTCACTCCACCCTAAAGCTTAAAGTGGTTGTAAACCCTTACAACCAACTTTGACCTACAGGTAAGCCTAGATTAAGGCTTACCTGTAGGTCCAAGAAATATTTCCTAAAACGACACGGTTTAGGAGATATTTGCCGAAAGACAGGCACCGCTGTCTATGGCGCATGCGCCATAGACAGCGGCGCGCAGGCGCACTGAGCGCGCCGCGGTCAACAGCGATATGCCGCGAGTGGCGGCTCCTGTGCGCATGCCCGGGAGTGACGTCATCGCGGCTTCGCCAAATGACAGCGGCGGAGCGGTGAGACCCACCGAGAAGATGGATGCGCCGGACTACAGGGGAAAATCCTGTAATGGAGAAGTGTGAGGCAGTCTCAACTTAGGCCCCAGCCAGGCGACGTCAACAACGCGTTTCACTCCACCCTAAAGCTTAAAGTGGTTGTAAACCCTTACAACCAACTTTGACCTACAGGTAAGCCTAGATTAAGGCTTACCTGTAGGTCCAAGAAATATTTCCTAAAACGACACGGTTTAGGAGATATTTGCCGAAAGACAGGCACCGCTGTCTATGGCGCATGCGCCATAGACAGCGGCGCGCAGGCGCACTGAGCGCGCCGCGGTCAACAGCGATATGCCGCGAGTGGCGGCTCCTGTGCGCATGCCCGGGAGTGACGTCATCGCGGCTTCGCCAAATGACAGCGGCGGAGCGGTGAGACCCACCGAGAAGATGGATGCGCCGGACTACAGGGGACAGCGGTGACTTCGCTGGCTCCTGTGTCAGGTAAGTGACACATAATGGACTACGATGCGATGCATAGTAGTCCATTATGCTTTACCTTTGCAGGGAATGAAAGAGGAAGTAAACCCATCAGGGTTTACTTCCTCTTTAATCATGAGCGAAACGCGTTGGGACGTGGCCTGGCTGGAGCCAAGGCTGAGACTGCCACACACTTCTCCATTACTGGATTTTCAATGAGGTGCGGTTTGAGGGACCTCCACTTTACTACATGCTGATGTTTGGAGCCAAGACAAGCTCCGTTCCTGGCCGGCGCTCCTAGCAGTTGGCGACTGATTGTGATCCTCTAGGAGAAGCCTGAGTTTCACCCACATTTGTACATAAAAAAAAAAAAAAAACACAATGTCTTATATTGTGAAGGTGAACGGAGTGCAGAGAGGTAAAGTGAATCAGGGGAGTGAAGGTACGCTTCATTGTCTACTTTGCAATGGACTCCAATGCATTTTGCTCCCAATTTTTGTGAAAACTTCAGAGAAATTAACATTTTCTAATGATGGACCATCGTGGTCTGGAGAGGTGACCTAGTTGTAGATTTTTGGTTGGCTCTAACAAAAAAAAATCCCAATCCCAATCCCATCTGCAGGTCCTAGTGAGGTAGAGGGGGAGGTAATTCGGTATAATAAGCGACAGCATCGGAAGAAGCTTCAAACAGAGTATAAAATGCGTTCATCACCGCTCACGCATAAAAAGCGAGCAGAGAAATGTTAATGTGTTAATCTATAAATCTGATAATCTGGAACCTAATCCACTCGATGTAAATGGGGGTTCCTCATATGATAATCTTCTCTTTTCTTGAACTTTATCAGTTGGTCGGTATATATACTGCATATCACTAACTGACATTGCCGTGAATACATTTGCATTTAATAATCAAGAACATAAAATGTTATTTTGAATTTTCTTTCTGTTATATTAACCACTTCCATTCCGGGCACTTTCACCCCCTTCCGGCCCTGGCCAATTTTCATCTTTCAGAGATTTCCCACTTTGAATGACAATTGCGCGGTCATGCGACGCTGTACCCATATGACATTTTTATCATTTTTTTTGAGACAGATGGAGGTTTCTTTTGGTGGTATTTAATCACCACTCTTTTTTTCTTTTCTTTTTTTGCTAAACAAATGGAAAGTTACCAGAAATTTTGAAATTTTCTTTGTTAAAATTTAGCAAAATTAACTTTCCTTCTTCACTGATGTGCGTTGATGAGGCTGCACTGAAGAGCACTGATAAGGTGGCACTGATGGGCGCTGATGAGACGGCACTGATGAGGCAGCACTGATGGGCGCTGATGAGGCGGCACTGATGAGGCTGCACTGATGGGCACTGATGAGGCTCCACTGATGGGCACCGATGAGGCTGAACTGATGGGCACCGATGAGGCTACTTTGATGGGCAATGATGAGGCTGCACTGATGGGTAATGATGAGGAAGCACTGATGAGGCGGCACTGATGGGTGCTGGTGAGGCTGCACTGATGGGCGCTGATGAGGCTGCACTGATGAGGAGGCACTGATAATGCGGCACTGATATGCTGATTGCCGCTGATGGGGCTACACTGATAATCAGAAATAACCAGCAATTGTTTACATGTGATGAGCTATGATTGGACACAGCTCATCACATGGTAAAAGACCGCTGTGATTGGCCCTTTATCTCGATCTGTGATCAGCTGTCCAAAAGACACAGAGCTCACAGAGCGTGCCTAATGCACATCCTGAGGGTGCACAGGACAACCATGCTGTAGCCATCCTTGTGCTATAGCGTGGTTGACAAGTAGTTCAATTATATTATATTTATATCAGTCGAATGCAATGTTTAGGTTTAAATCTTGTAGCCAATAATAATAATAATAAGATAATGCTGATAGTGGAAAGCTGCGCTCAGTACAGTACATATATATATATATATAGTATTTATATTGTTGTTTTTATTTCTACTATTTTCTACTATCGGCATTATTTACTTTTAGGCTTCATATAAACGGGACGTTTTTTCAACCTCTCCTGAACGATTTAACTTGACAGATAGTAAGCCACGTTTAAAACGTTTGTTATAGTGAAGCACAGTAGCTGCAGCTGATTTATACACTTATCACTGTTTATTGGTTGCGCCGTTGACACTTATACTACTATTGGTTTCAATCAATGGCTCTTGATTTATGTGTGTATAGTATACATACAAACTTTAGCTATTGAGCTCTGTAAATATCAGAATTTTAACTTTTACAAGGTAAGTCTATGGAAAAATGTCAGTCTACGTAATAGTTATATGCAATATTTCATGTTTACCTGCAAATTTTTTTTATTTATAAATAACAATTGAAAAAAAGGAAACTAAAAAATGCAAACCAATCATTTGCTCTTTTATCAATATGGTCGATATTTTTTTTGTCAGATAAATCAGCAAATTTCGCTCTCATTGTTTCCTAAGCAGTTTATGACAATGTTTGTGTGGTTTGACTCAAAAGGATCAACAAAGAGCGTCTACCACAAGCCGGTCATTCAGCATCGGAGTGGGAGATGAAATTGGGGGGGGGGGGGGGGGGGGGTCAGTGTTTTCGGAGAGGTTGGGATCATGCTGGGATGATGAGGTCCAGCACAATGGCCGACCAACCCCCTCCTCCTCCTCCGATCCGTTCTCCTCCGCTCTGACCGCCTTTCACTTGTCCCAAGGTAGAACCATCATCTATTATTCACAAAGAGCTGGAGGTATCATCATCCGCATCACTGCCATTACCTCCCCGCTGCGCACAATGACACCCCGGCTATATTTCTGGCTTTACAAAGTATCCACCCCGGCTATATTTCTGGCTTTACAGTATCCAAAACACGGCAAGCCAACCACTGTTTTTTTTATTAATCAACTTTACCAAACCAACATTCACCCCTCTTGTCATACAAATGGTGCTAATAACTTAAGGCTGCAGCCTCTTATCTTATGACTTGCTACAAAGTTACAATGTACAGTCTGATCACTGGGGGAGGGGAGACTGAGGAAATGATTCATCTTGCATTCTTTTCTACAAAGTTACAATGTGCAGTCTGATCCCTGGGGAGGGGAGACTGAGGAAATGATGCATCCTGCATTCTACAAAGTTACAATGTACAGTCTGATCACTGGGGGGGAGGGGAGACTGAGGAAATGCTTCCTCCTCCTTCTACTAAGTTACAATGTACAGTCTGATCACTGGGGGAGGGGAGACCCGAGGAAATAAGCAAAGGAAGATGTGCCTTCTAATGGACTTTCCGACGGAAAATGTGCGATCGGACTGTGTTGTTGGAAATTCCGATTGTGTGTGGGCTCCATCTGACTTTTTCCGTCTGAATTTCCGACACACACAAAGTTTGAGATCTGGATCTAAAGTTTTCCGACAACAAAATCCGATCGTTTAAATTTCCGAACGCATGTAGACAATTCCGACGCACAAAGCGCCACGCATGCTCAGAATAAATTACGAGATGAAAGCTATTGGCTACTTACTGCCCTCTTTATAGTCCCGTGGTACGTGTTGTTTGTCATCTCATTCTGAATGATCGTATTTTCCGACAACTTTGTGCGACCGTGTGTATGCAAGACAAGTTTGGGCCAAAATCCGTCGGAAAAAATCTGACGGATTTTGTCGCCGGAATGTCCGACCCGTGTGTATGGGGCATAAGTGCAGACAGTGTAGAATTTAATAGTACAAAGAGTAAAAAACACTCACATTGAGGTAAGTATGTGGAAGTAGTCCTGCAGCGGTGTGTCTTTTAGCACGCTGCTCCAATGTGAGTGTTTTTATTCCTTGTACTATTAAATTCTACACTGTCTGCACTTAGAAGGCGCATCTTCCTTTGCTTTTTTTTCTCTACATGTTTTGTAGTGTGCTTCCGATTGAGCTGTCCGCACATTCTGCTGGGTATCATCATCAATCCTACCCAGGCCAGTGTATCCCTACACAGACTTATGGTTTCTAGCATTCTTGATTGCAATTGACACCATTACCATTCCCTCCTGAGACTGAGGAAATGCTTCCCTCTGCATGCAGCAGACTGATGACTGTAACGAAACATCCCACCTTTCCATCAGTGTATCGCTTCCTAAGCTCTCAAACATGAGACCAGTGGATCTGGCTAAATTACCCCAAGAACTAGGCAGTACCAGTTTTGGAGTAAACCAGAATAAGAACTGTTTATTTGAACAAGTATACAGGCTTTTATACACTTGAGAAGAACATTCCCCCCTCCTGATCAGATTACCCCAACAATACAAACTGCACACAGGAATATAATTACAACAACAGACATCTACTATAAACATGATGTTAATTAACCCCCTGGATGACTTAGAGGTCTGACCTTCCAGGTCAGACTTGCAGTCTCCTAGCTCATAATCTACAATACACATTATGATAAGTATAAACACAGAACACCTTCAGACAATAGCAGAGTTAATTAGCACAAACAACAATGGGTGAAAGACCCTTAGGCAGCACACTATACCTACTTACAATAAACACATTATGGAAGGGGGCCCCCCGACAGGTGGCTTGCTGATGACATTAACATCAGGTAGGGGTCCCAAGCTGGCAGAGACCATCATGGCCTCCTTAATAATGTCCTTTTGCATTACATAATCCAGAACATCTTCCCAAATGCTTGTAGCTCCCTCAAATGCCAGGGCCCATAGTCGGTAGGCAAGAGGTTAGCATTCAGCCCCCTCCAAAAGCCTCTGTCCCAGGTGAGTCTATCACAGGGGTCTCAAACTGGTGGCCCTCCAGCTGTTGTGAAACTACAAGTCCCATGAGGCAGTTCAAGGCTGACAGTTACAAGTATGACTCCCACAGGCAGAGGCATGATGGGACTTGTAGTTTTGCAACAGCTGTAGGGCCACCAGTGTGAGACCCCTGGTATATCACAATGACATCATCTCAGCCTAGGCAAAGCCGTTGCACTGGAGTTCAATTACAGCTTTTAATGATGCTCCTGTGACATGTCAGAAATTTTCTTTCCAGAATTGTAAAATGATTTTAATTTAAATAAACAACCTCCCAGCTGTGGGTTTGATACCCTCTGGTACTAAAAGGCAAAACAGAGAGAATCAGTAAAACACCACTAGATGGAGCCGATGATAATGGTAAAAATAATACTTATTTTATATCATTCTCAACTCCACCTAGTGGCCAAAACACTTTTTCATTCTGAATGAATAACTTTTGACCCGAAGAGAAAAAACTCAAGTAACATTTCATTTTTGCAACTGAACAAATGTACATCATGTTTCACTTTACAAATAGCTCTATGACATTTCACTAATAAACCCCTATGGGTACATTTAGGCAGTGAAGAGCACTTGGTCCCCAGTGGAGGGTCTGGTCTTTAATTTACAATCAAAAAATTGATTTGCTGTAAAGTTCTCCCCCCGTTCAATCTAGAAAACCTATGTTTTCCTTCCATCATACGGGCCACCTAACCTGAATCCTCCAGAGGAGCTCCACTGCTGTAAGCTGGTTGTGTACAGAAGACAGGTTCTCTTTTCCCGTCCTCATTATTTTTGCTCCGTCTTTGTTTTCAGTTTTGCAGTAAAAATCCGTGAAAAGAAATCAGCATAAATGGCAGGACATTTCTACATCGCTGCACATGTGAATGCAAATGGGAGCCGCTTCATCTGCATCCCTGGAGGTCACAGAAACATTAATTTCCATAATAAATCTGTTTATAGGCGTACAGAGGAATATAAAGTGTACAATGATAAATTGTCCGAGCGTCACAGCAACTGAATATAATACATCCACTGATTTTCTTCACATTACAACCACAATACAAGGACCTTTTATCCCGTTGCTTATACTGGCCGTACTGTAGACAGAACGTAAATTCCAACTATGGGGCCCCTCTGAAGGCCACTTCCTCCACACACAACTGGTCAAATCGCCTTTATGGAGCTGGATATCTCATTCCAAAAACCATGGTTATTATAGAGTTGTCCCCCATGGCCATTAATATAAAGCCTCCTTAGTAGCTATAACATCCTTCACTTTTCTTGGAAGATGTTCCACAAGATTTTGGAGGAAGTCTGTGATAATTTGTCCCATTTGCAAGGGCAGGTACTGATGTTGGACCTGGCTCACAATTTTTCTTCTAATTAATCCCAAAGGTGTTCAGTAAGGTTGAAATCGGGGCTGACCCAAGTTCCTCCACACCAAACTGGTCAAACCATGTCTTTATGAAGATTTTGGTTGATTTTGGGTGAGAAGGCCTGGCTCATTCCAATTCATCCCCCCAAAATTTACAGCAATACAAGAAGATACACTATTTGACTAAATGGTTGACCATCTCACCTATAGGTGCTTGTTAGACATTCCAATCCAAAACCATAGACATTTACATGGATTTGCCCCCTGCCCCCGTGGTCATAATTTAGAGTTGTCCCCCATTTTGTGGCTATAACATCTTCCACTCTTCTGGAGGTTAGGTTGGATGAGAAGATCTGGCTCACATGTTGGGCACCAAAAAAAGACCTGGCTTACAACCGGTGTTTCAATTCATCCCAAAGGTGTTCAGTAGGGTTGAGGTCAGAGCTCTGCCCAGGACACTCAAGTTCCTCCACACCAGACTGGTCAGACCATGGCTTTATGAAGTTGGCTTTGAGTCCCCTACCCACCCCCTGTCTATACCTGGCTCATAGTCCAAAATGAATCCCAAAGATGTTCAGTAGGGTAGAAGTCTGGGCCCTGTGCAGGACACTTGAGTTCCTCCACACCAGGCTGGTCAAACCATGTCTTAAGAAGCTGGCTTTGAGTCCCTGCCAAATGTCTATAACAGTTTCCTCAGGTATTAATAATACATTTAGGCAACTGAAAACAAAGACAGAGCAAAATAATGAGGACGGTTAAAGAGAACCTGTCTTCTGTACACAACCAGCTTACAGCAGTGGAGCTCCTCTGGAGGATTCAGGTTAAGTGGCCCGTATGATGGAAGGAAAACATAGATTTTCTAGATTGAACGGGAGAGAACTCTACAGCAAATCAATTTTTTGATTGTAAATTAAAGACCAGACCCTCCACTGGGGACCAAGTGCTCTTCATTGCCACTTCTTCCACACACAACTGGTCAAATCGTCTTTATGGAGCTGGATATCTCATTCCAAAAACCATGGTTATTATAGAGTTGTCCCCCATGGCCATTAATATAAAGCCTCGTTAGTAGCTTTAACATCCTTCACTTTTCTTGGAAGACGTTCCACAAGATTTTGGAGGAAGTCTGTGATAATTTGTCCCATTTGCAAGGTCAGGTACTGATGTTGGACCTGGCTCACAATTTTTCTTCTAATTAATCCCAAAGGTGTTCAGTAGGGTTGAAATCGGGGCTGACCCAAGTTCCTCCACACCAAACTGGTCAAACCATGTCTTTATGAAGATTTTGGGTGAGAAGACCTGGCTCATTCCAATTTATTCCCCCAAAATTTACAGCAATACAAGAAGATACACTATTTGACGAAATAGTTAACCATCTCACCTATAGGAGCTTGTTAGACATTCCACCCCAAAACCATAGACATTTACATGGATTTGCCCCCTGCCCCCGTGGTCATAATTTAGAGTTGTCCCCCATTTTGTGGCTATAACATCTTCCACTCTTTTGGAGGTTAGGTTGGATGAGAAGATCTGGCTCACATGTTGGGCACCAAAAAAAGACCTGGCTCACAACCGGTGTTCCAATTCATCCCAAAGGTGTTCAGTAGGGTTGAGGTCAGGCCTCTTTGCAGGACTCCCATGTTCCCCCACACCAAGCTAGTCAAACTGTGTCTTTATGGAGCTGGACATCTAATCCCAAAAAGCATGACCATTATTATGGAGTTGCCCCTTTTTGTGACTATAATGTCCTCCACTCTTCTGGGAAGGCTTTCCATGAGATCTCGGAGGGTGTTTGTGGGAATTTTTGCTCATTGGTGAGGTCAGGTACTGATGTTTGATGAGAAGACCTGGTTCACAACCGGTGTTTCAACTCATTCCAAAAGTGTTTAGTAGGGTTGAGGTCAGAGCTCTGCCCAGGACACTTAAGTTCCTCCACACCAGACTGGTCAGACCATGGCTTTATGAAGTTGGCTTTGAGTCCCCTACCCACCCCCTGTCTATACCTGGCTCATAGTCCAAAATTAATCCCAAAGATGTTCAGTAGGGTAGAAGTCTGGGCCCTGTGCAGGACACTTGAGTTCCTCCACACCAGACTGGTCAAACCATGTCTTTAAGAAGCTGGCTTCGAGTCCCTGCCAAATGTCTATAACAGTTTCCTCAGGTACTAATGATGGGTGAAAAGACCTGTCTCACAATCTCAGTTCATCTCAAAGGGATTCAGTAGGATACTCAACTTCTTCCACGCCAAATTGGTCAAACCATGTCTTTATGAAGTTGACTTTGATCCCCCCACCCCCCACCCATTGTCTATAACAGCTTCCTCAGAGACTGATTTAGGATGAGAAGACCTGGCTCACAATGGGCATTCCAATAAATCTCAATAATGTTCAGTAGGGTTGAGATCAGGACTCTGTGCAGGACACTCGAGTTCCTCCACGCCAAACTGGTTAAACCATGTCTTTATGCAGGTAGTTGTGTTCTGACCATCACACTTCTATAAGCTTTTACACCATCTTATTCCAAAACTGTTCCACCCCTCTGACCACACAATCAGCATCCCAATTCACCCCAAAGGTGTTCAGTGGGGATGAGATGCCGGACACTCGAGTTCCTTCACACCGAACTTGTCAAAGCAGGGTTACAGAGCTGCCTTTGTACACAGGGGCACAGTCATGCTGGAACAGAAAAGGGTTGTCACCAAACCATGTCTTTGTAGATCTGGACATCTCATTCCAAAAAACCATGGACATTATTATGGAGTTGCTCCCTTTGCAACTATAACATCCTCTACTCTTCTAGGAAGGCTTTCCACAAGATTTTAGAGGCTATAGGTTTCCACTTGTGAGGTCAGGTACTGATCTTGGATGAGAAGACCTGGCTCACCATTGGAATTCAATTTCATCCTAAAGGTATTCAGTAGGTTTGAGGTCAGGATGCTGTGCAGGAAACAGAACAAGCATGCACACACCGCTTCACGGTAAAAAATGGACACACCCGATCCAAGATGCTAATCCCGCGCGGCTCATCACCGTAGGCAATATCAAGAAGAGAAGAAAAGATCGATCGCACACTTGGATCCAAAAGATGCTGTAGAAATTTCTTTATTGTCATGAGCCAGACAAAATTGCAACGATGATCAGTTGATGCCTTTCACACGAAAAGAATCGTGCTTGTTCACACCAAACTGGTCAAAGCATGTCGTTATGGAGCTGTACAATAGGGCTGAGGTCAGGGCTTTGTGAAGACCACTCAAGTTCCTTCACACACAACCATGTCTTTATGGAGCTGGCTTTGTACATAGGGTCACAGTCATGCTGGACAAGAAAAAGATCTTCACCAAACTGTTACCCCAAGGTTGGAAGAGCACAATTATCTAAAATAGTGGTCTCCAAACTGTGGCCCAGGGACCAGATGGGACCCTTTGCTTGCCTTTATCTGGCCTTTGGGGCACTACAGTATTTCATCCACTGATACCAACAATAGGGCATAATTACCCCCACTGACACCAATGAAGGGGTTACATTTTTTCCAATGACACCAATGATGGAGCAAAATTCCTCCCACTGACACCAATGATGGGCCACAATTCCTCTCACTGATACCCATGATGGGGCACTATTACTTTCAGTGACACCAATGATGGGGCACAATTCCTCCCACTGACACCAATGATGGGGCACAATTCGGCCCACTGACACCATTGATGGACCACAATTCCTCTCACTGACACCATTGATGGGCCACAATTCCTCCCAATGACACCAATTATGGGGCACAATTCCTCCCACTGACACCATTGATGGGCTACAATTCCTCTCACTGATACCAATGATGGGGCACAATTCCTCCCGTTGACACCAACGATGAGGCACAATTACTTCCACTGAAACAAACGATAGGGCATTATTTTTTCCCCACTGACATTGGGACATTTTCCACACCCACTGGCTACAATCCTAAAATTTGAAGGGCAGTAAACTGGCACCTTGTTTAGATAGTTTGGAGACCTCTGATCGAAAATATCTTTGTATCATGGAGTATTACCAGGACCCTTCACTGGAGACACCCGATCATCATCTGGAATGGGGGTCACATACTTTTGGTCATAAAGTTTATCCCCCAATGCTACACAGGGGACCTTGAATCACTGGCATTGGCCCTGGCTACCAGCGCGCCCTCTCTGCTCGCTGCGGCTTATCTCTGCCTGCTTCCTCTGCCGACAGTAATAGTTAATCCATTTTGCGGAGATTCTTAGAGTGAAATTAAACAGACAGTGGTGAGACACATTACTGAGCTAATGGGACAATCTATAAACAACGCAATCGGCTACTTGCTATAAACTGCCCCGTGGGAGCGATGGTAATGAAATCTGAGAGATATGAAATGCAGTTACAGCGGAAATCTTCTGCCACTTCACACCCACCGCCTGCCCACCACTGGCCCACGTGCAGATGGCAGTCAGGTGCATGCAGCTGAGATCCCACATTGCTGCAGCTTGATGTGCGGTCACAGCGGGAGGCCTGAACATGGTGCATTGTGGGAGCTCTGAAATTATCTGTGCCGTATAACAAAAAAATAAATAGTGCAGCGCTCTGTACAATCTGAGAATATAAAGTGAATAAATAAAGGAACTGTCAATAAAACCGATGTAGTGATACAACAAAATCACATACAAATGTCCATCGACAATAATAAGTAATGGGTGAAAAAACATGCAGTGATCAAAAAAATTTAAGGATTATAAATAATCATATAAAAAATAGTCCACTGTGAAAATGAAATCACTGACGGTGAAGAAAAGACACCCATGTGAGGGCATAAAAGGGTTTTGACTTCGCCATTGATTGTGAGATCCACCACCAAATGACAAGATTGGCACGCTTACTAGAGAGTGTGGGCTCATATACCGATAAGTATCGAGTCAAACGAGCGTTCGTTAGGTGTAACTCAACAATATCCAACAGGATCAGATGGATGGTTGGAGATCACCAGGCCATAACATGGATGGTTGAAGATCACATGGCCATAACATGGATGGTCGGAGATCACTTGGCCATAACATGGATGGTCGGAGATCACCTGGCCATAACATGGATGGTTGGAGATCACCTGGCCATAACATGGATGGAGGAGTTTCACTTGAGGCAAAGTGAATAAATAAAGGAACTGTCAATAAAACCGATGTAGTGATACAACAAAATCACATACAAAATGTCCATCGACAATAATAAGTAATGGGTGAAAAAACATGCAGTGATCAAAAAAATTTAAGGATTATAAATAATCATATAAAAAATAGTCCACTGTGAAAATGAAATCACTGACGGTGAAGAAAAGACACCCATGTGAGGGCATAAAAGGGTTTTGACTTCGCCTTTGATTGTGAGATCCACCACCAAATGACAAGATTGGCACGCTTACCAGAGAGTGTGGGCTCATATACCGATAAGTATCGAGTCAAACGAGCGTTCGTTAGGTGTAACTCAACAATATCCAACAGGATCAGATGGATGGTTGGAAATCACCTGGCCATAACATGGATGGTTGGAGATCACCTGGCCATAACAACATGGTCGGAGATCACTTGGCCATAACATGGATGGTCGGAGATCCCCTGGGCATAACATGGATGGTCGGAGATCACCTGGGCATAACATGGATGGTCGGAGATCACCTGGCCATAACATGGATTGTTGGAGATCACTTGGCCATAACATGGATGATTGGAGATCACCAGGCCATAACATGGATGGTTGGAGATCACCTGGCCATAACATGGATGGTTGGAGATCACCTGGCCATAACATGTATGGTTGGAGATCACCTGGCCATAACATGGATGGTTGGAGATCACATGGCCATAACATGGATGGTTGGAGATCACCTTGCCATAACATGGATGGTTGGAGATCACCTTGCCATAACATGGATGGTTGGAGATCACCTGGCCATAACATGGATGGTTGGAGATCACTTGGCCATAACATGGATGGTCGGAGATCACCTGGCCATAACATGAATGGTCGGAGATCATTCGGCCATAACATGGATGGTTGCAGATCACCTGGCCATAACATGGATGGTTGGAGATCACCAGGCCATAACATGGATGGTTGGAGATCACCTGGCCATAACATGGATGGTCGGAGATCACCTGGCCATAACATGGATGGCCGGAGATAACTTGACCATTACATGGATGGTTGGAGATCGCTTGGCCATAACATGGATAGTTGGAGATCACTTGGCCATAACATGGATGGCTGGAGATCACTTGGCCATAACATGGATGGTCGGAGATCACCTGGCCATAACATGGATGGTTGGAGATCACCTGGCCATAACATGGATGGAGGAGTTTCACTTGAGGCAAACAGACTCCCAAAACTTGCAGACATCAATAGGGAAGGCCGTTCCCAAACATATGTAGAGAGGACAAACTGCCACACAGTGCATAAAATGTTTTAGATAAAAAGCAGGAGTACACTTACAGACATTCACTTGATTTGAGCAATAAAATCCAAGTTTGGATCGAAATGGATTGCAATGACTCCACGAGCAATCCTTTCTGATCCCAACTTTGATTTTTATTGCTTTTTATATTAAACATTTTATGCATTTTTACGCTATGTGTGGCCGTTTTTTCTCTATACATATGTTCAATAGCGGCTTAACCATTGATGTCTGCCAGTTTTGGGAGTCTGTTTGCCTTAAGTGAAACTCCTCCATCCATGTTATGGCTGGGTGATCTCCAACCATCCATCTGATCCTGCAGGATATTGTTGCATTATACCTCGATGTAGCACCCTGGTGTTTAGGCAGGGTTGGTAGTAAATTTAGTTTGCCAGGCGGTAGTTGCCCTGGTTAAGTGTTAGTAGATTCACTGATTACTCTCTAGTTCTGGATTTGCTGCACCTTCTCTCTTCTGTCGCTAGGTGGCGTTATGCTGGTGACATTAGATAGACAAGGGCTTAGTAAGGTCAGGTTATGAATGGATGGGGCGTCTCAGCCAATTGGCGGGGTTTGTTTAGCCCCTTGGCCTTCTGGGAGAGCCTATTTATTTAGGTGGAGTCAGGTGATCGGGTTCTGGACGGCTGTCTGGGTGGACGTGTGTTATGCTGCCCCAGGCTGCTAGGCCAGAAGCCTGAGACCTATCCCGGGGACATCTGGCTGCTAGGCTGTCTGAGGGCCTATCCAGAAGCAGGAGAAGCAGCGCAGGATTGGGACTGCAGGATTGGAGTCCAACCAAGAGTAAGGGTTCAGCTGGATGGGGAACCAGTTGTGGCTGGAGGTAGAGGTAGAAAATGGGGTGCAAATAGCGTGTGCGTGTTATATGCAAATACTTTAATTTTAGCTGCCTTGGACGGGACAGGGAGGGGGGCGGGACGAGCACCATCAGATTACATACAGTGAGAATCTCCTGTTTACTTGGCGGGCTCTGTAATAGGAAGTCCCATCTCCTGGGCCGCCATTGGACCACTGTTCTGTCTATCATAGGATATTCTCACTATATGTAATCTGTCAGCGCTCATCCCGCCCCCTCTAGGCTGCAGATGGGCATCGATCAGGCTGCATTGACAGCAATGGTGAGGCTGCAGATGGGCACTGACTCTTATTTTGCATCAAAGTTCCTTATTTAAAATTTAAGTTTCTTGCCTGAAACTTCCCTCTTAAAATGAATGTGCGTGTTATACGCCGATAAATACTGTATTTATTATATTATTATATACTATTTGTTATACGTTTGCACTATATGTCTAGTGAGTGTTATGCCGCATACACACGATCGGAATTATTGAGGGAAAAAGCTCTGATGGTTTTCCCGATGGAATTCCGCTCAAGCTGTCTTCCATACACACGGTCACACCAAATTCCGACCGCCAAGAACGTGGTGACATACAACACGTACGACGGGACTATAAAAAGGAAGTTCAATACCCAGTAGCCAATAGCTTCCGTCTCGTAGTTGAATCTGAGCATGCGTGAGTTTTTGTGCGTCGGAATTGCATACACACGATCGGAATTTCCATCGGGAAAATTGAGAACATGCTCTCAAATTTTTGCTGGCCGGCCAGCTAAATTCCGAAGGAGCGTACACACGGTCGCATTTTCAGATGAAAAGCTCTCATCGGTCTTTTGCTGGCCGAAATTCCGATCGTGTGTACGCGGCATTAGCTGCTATTTTTAGTCTCTGAGTGCAGTTCCCATTTTCGATCGTCTGTGCCGTACATGAGGGGCATATCCCATCACTATTGGCTTCTACTTCAAACACCAAGTCACAAAGACAGACTCATTTGGGTTTTTAATTAAAAAGTCCCTGAAGGGTAAAATCACGATGGCGTGTCTGACAATCAGAGAAAAGAAAACGGAGGAGGAAGACAAAGTAATCAGAGCCGAGTTTATTATGACACAATGCAGTGTGATGGCAACTTTATTTCTATAGCCAATGGTGTAGCTGCATAGCACACCGTGACACTGCTATAGGGCCCTTCAGAACTGGGGGCCCCGGTACTGTCCTTATACATAATAACATATGCAGGAAGCAATAGCACATTGGGATACATTTAATGTCTATTGGGAAGCTGTTTAAAAGGAATTTGATTCTTTGTAACCAGAAAGATTGCGTCTGAGACAGGGAATGAAGAAGCAGGGGGGCCATTAAGGTGAACATAAGCCCTAAAGTTGGCCGCCTATTTGATCTGGTTGGGGCTGTTCAGCTGCAGTGTTTTCATTTCGGGGGTACAGTGTCTGATGAGCGGCACTGCTTGTCAAATTTGCCCATTGAGTCCAACGGGAGGCTACGATGCAGTGGCGTGCTATGCATGGGATTGCAGCACTGTAGTGCAGCATTGTAAGGTTAAATCAGGAGGTGGGGAAGTGAAATAACGCCTCCTCAACACCTGTGAAATGTCCTCTGAAAAGTGATCCAAACATGGATCACTTTTCAGAGGGCCCCATACTCCATACACTATGGGGTTGTACTCCAAGTGCATTGCAAGCGCAGTCGCTTTAGATCTGGGGGCAAGATCTGAAATGAGGGGAAGCTCTGCTGATTTTATCATCCAATCATGTACAAGCAGAAATGCTGTATTTTCCTGTATTTTCCTTGCATGTCCCCATCAGATCTACAGCGACTGCACTTCCAAGTGCACTTATAGTGCAAAGTGGATTTGCCTTTAGTAAATAACCCCCCCCCCCAAGTCTTAAAGAGCATTAAGCATCTTATTTGGCCCCCATTGAACTGCTGATTAATATTCTACTGACATTTTTTTTATTTTTATATCACTTAGATAGATGCAATAATAAAATAAAAAAAGTTGATCCTGCCAGAAATCTTATGAGCCAGTAATTTCCATGCCCCCCCCCCCCCCGCCTGTGCTGCACTCCTATCAGTTACATTGTTCCTAGCTATCTCTACGGATTACAGAGAACTTACCCCCATATTATGAATAGGGGGGGGGGGGGGTGGTGGTCCTGTCCTAAGGCAACAATGTTTCTTCTCCCGTCGCAAAAATAAGGTGAGTGTTGTCACCCGAGGACAGGAGATGTGTAATGCCGTGTACACACGGCCGGACTTTTCGACAGCAAAGGTCCGATGGAACAATTCTATCGTGTGTGGGATTCATCGGACCTTTGCTGTTGAAAAATCAGACAGACTTTAGATTTAGAACATGTTTCAAATTTTTCAGACTGACTCGATTCTGTATGTCTGTATGCTAGTCCGATGGACGAAAACTGACGCTAGGGCGGCTATTGGCTACTGGCTATGAACTTCCTTATTCTAGTCCGGTCGTACATCATCACGGTCGAATCCGTCGGACTTTGGTGTGATTGTGTGTGGCCAAGTCCGTTCGTTCGGAAAGTCCGTCCGGAAGACCGTCGGACCCAGTCTGCCGGAAAATCGCGTGTACACGGCATAACTGTCAGGATCACCAGGTGAAAATAAGCAATACAAAAATGTAAAATTTAAAACCAAAACCATCTAAGAAATGGTAAGCTCATATCTCCCAACATTTTGAGATGGGAATGAGGGACACCTACTTGCAAAGGTATGTAGGCATAGGGCACGCCCCCCTGACACACCCCCTTAAAGGAGAATTAACCCAAAAAAAGGTTAATTAAATCCACAAGGACTTTTTTTGCCACTCCTATTCCTTTATATTGGCTTTTAACATTTACAAATGTAGCAATTTAGAATTTAGATGAAAGGTTCAGCACTTGGAAACACTTTTGATAGATAAAAAGTGCATTTTATACACAACTATATGGATCAGACCAAAATGAGGGGGGAAGAGGGACACAGGAACATTGCTCCAAATCAGGGACACTCCCTCGATATCAGGGACAGTTGGGAGCTATGGGTAAGCTGCAATATCTGACATTGTTGTTCATTGTTTTAGAGCTCTATTATCCAATTAACGATCAGCCTATAGCAGATTTACCGCTACAGGGCGGCCGCTCTGTGCAGAATCACGTGTGCATACGCAATTCTGACTTCCACACGGGGGAGCTCACGCACGCCGCTTGTGTTGCGATTAGTCACAGCAGATGCCGATCAACGGATGCCAGCCAATGGATGTCTGCTGGCACCTGCAGATCGGTGAGGAGAGACACAGGACGGATGGAGCTCTGCCTATGTAAACAATGCAGAGCGCCACCCTGTCAGCGGGGATGTGTTGGGATTTTTTACAAAAAAAAAAAGAAGAAAGGATTTCCCCGATGGGGCTTTTTGGCAGCGGAATAGCAAAGTTTTGTTTTTGGTTTTGTTTGTTTTATTTTCATCCATAGCACTCGTTGATTGTGCTAATCCACTCACACACATACACCTTTGCAACCCACACTTCACCATGCACCGTTACTGTCTTGATTATTATTTCAATATTTTTTTTTTTTTTTACATCAATATGCTTTTTTCATTTAAAGTGGTTGTATACTCAAATTTTTTACTTTTACCTACAGGAAAGTCTATAATAAGGCTTACCTGTAGGTAAAAAAAAATATCTCCTAAACCTGTACGGTTTAGGAGATATTCCCCTCGGTAGTCAGCGGCAGTCAGCGGCGCATGCAAACAAGGGGATTCTCGGCCTGAAAATCCGGCAGTGGCCGGCCGGCCGGAATGAAATCTCCCGCGTGCATGCACGGGAGTGACGATATCGCGGCTCCGGCCACTCACAGCGCCGGAGCCGCGATACCCGGAAGAAACGCCGAGGGAGCATGTCAGCTCCCTCGGCGTGGATCGGGCCAGATGTCGGGGCCTCATTCTAAGGTAAGTATTTCATAATGAGCTAGTATGCGGTGCATACTAGCTCATTATGCCTTTTGCTTTGCAGGTTTAAAAAAAAAAAAAAAAAATTTGCGGGTTTACTACCGCTTTAAGGACACTATTCTTTAATACTGATCTAATTACTATGTTTACGGGACATATACGATACCGTGCCAAGTTATTACTTAATAACCCCTTTCTCTATCGTCAGTCCTTTTATTTATATACTTATATACACTTAGAATTACTTATAATATAATGATACTCTGGTGAAACTGCTATGAGTCTACTTATCTTACTTTACATAATTACTAAATGATTGCTATTGGGTATTGATTGCAGGCGCAGGTTCCTCCGTCCCTCCAGGGGCGTGAATAGTGTGGCTCCTTGTAAGTCCTCGGGGTGGGCTTTCTTCCTTCCTGGGTGGACGGGGGCGAGCATCAGAGACCTCTCGGATTCCTTAAGCGGCTCTTAGAATCCTGGGTGATAGGAATACCCATTCCATTTTTGAGCAGTAAATATACCATCATTGGCTCACCCAATGTTATCTACATTGACATGTTTTTTAACTCTGAATTCATGTAAATTCTTCCAGATCCACCTGTCCCCCTGAAGAGACCATATGCTGGTCGAAACGCGTCGGGTCTCAACTACTATATAATACTATAACAATGTGTAATTATACATGTTTGTTTTATTGGATTGTGGAATATGTAATATGTATTCTCTGAACCAGATGATATACTGAACATACTGTATTGAACTATACTATGACATCGGACATTTTTTTGAATAAATCAATTTCTTTACATACAACCATGACAAAGGTATTTGACTTTGCTATTCCGCTGCCAAAAAGCCCCATCGGGGAAATCCTTTCTTCTTTTTTTTGTACAATTTGTATTTAGGGGTGTGCATCGTTCTCCACTTTTCCTCTAGGTGTCTTCTCTTTTTTGGTGTTGGGATTTTTTTTCCCTGCAAAGCACTTCCCTAAGACACGGCCGTGTTCGTTTAAAAAAAAAAAAAAATAATAATTTTACTTTTTTATTTTTACACTTTCCCTTGAAAAAAAAATTTTTTTTTTTTTATCACGTTTATTCCTATTACAAGGAATGTAAAAAAAAATTAAAAATAAAAAATCTGGAGAAAACTGGCATGCAAAGTGAACAGCTTATTTGTATTTAGTAAATCAATTCTAATCTCCAGCCTGTATGGAGTTCTAATGCTGCAGTTTAACTCAATGCCAAGACTCCCATATGGGGTTAAATGCAGTCAGCTCATCCAATCAAATACTAATGAGCTTCTCATCTGGCATTACATCATCGCGTTTATTTTGAACCATTTGAAAAGACTTGGTCAGCGCCATTGCTTGGACACAACAGATTCAGTCATTTGTCTTAAAAAAAAAAAAAAGATACTTTTTTATTTTTTTTTATTTCTTTGTACAATAAAAGATTACATTTGTAGCTTTTTTTAAAAGATTTTCATCAAATTGTTTATTTACAAGTCAACACTAATTGGGACGGCTTTTTAATGATAAAAGGTGAAGTTTTATAGAAAAGGATCCTGTTGCTGTATAATGTAATATATCAGGAATTTATTCATGACGACTTTTAAAAAAACTGAGGGATCCACTTTAATAAATGCTTTACAGTTTTAAACAGAACTTGTATGTATCGGATCTTTTCTTTAAAGTGAGGATTGGGGGGTGGGGGGGGGATTCCTTAGCTAATCCAGCGCAAAGTCATCGTACCTCACCTGATCTTAAAGACAAAGAATGGCGGCAGAAAATACCAAATGATTTGAGTCTGATTTTTCCCTTTCACTATTTTTTTCTGGACTCGTTTTATTGTATAAATACCAGGACCTCCTTCCTCCTGCTGGTGACCCCTCTAGTGATATAAAGATCTACATAGAAGAATCAGGACCTCCTTCCTCCTGCTGGTGACCCCTCTAGTGATATAAAGATCTATATAGAGGAATCAGGACCCCCTTCCTCCTGCTGGAGACCCCTCTAGTGATATAAAGATCTATATAGAGGAATCAGGACCTCCTTCCTCCTGCTGGTGACCCCTCTAGTGATATAAAGATCTATATAGAGGGATCAGGACCCCCTTCCTCCTGCTGGTGACCCCTCTAGTGATATAAAGATCTATATAGAGGAATCAGGACCTCCTTCCTCCTGCTGGTGACCCCTCTAGTGATATAAAGATCTATATAGAGGAATCAGGACCTCCTTCCTCCTGCTGGTGATCCCTCTAGTGATATAAAGATCTATATAGAGGAATCAGGACCTCCTTCCTCCTGCTGGTGACCCCTCTAGTGATATAAAGATCTATATAGAAGAATCAGGACCTCCTTCCTCCTGCTGGTGACCCCTCTAGTGATATAAAGATCTATATAGAGGAATCAGGACCTCCTTCCTCCTGCTGGTGACCCCTCTAGTGATATAAAGATCTATATAGAGGAATCAGGACCTCCTTCCTCCTGCTGGTGATCCCTCTAGTGATATAAAGATCTATATAGAGGAATCAGGACCTCCTTCCTCCTGATGGAGACCCCTCTAGTGATATAAAGATCTATATAGAGGGATAAGGACCTCCTTCCTCCTGCTGGTGATCCCTCTAGTGATATAAAGGTCTATATAGAGGAATCAGGACCTCCTTCCTCTTGCTGGTGACCCCTCTAGTGATATAAAGGTCTATATAGAGGGATCAGGACCTCCTTCCTCCTGCTGGTGATCCCTCTAGTGATATAAAGATCTACCATATATACTCGAGTATAGGCCGACCCGAATATAAGCCGAGGCCCCCAATTTACCCCCAAAAAAACTGGCAAACTTATTGACTCGTGTATAAGCCGAGGGTGAGACATGCCTGTCCATCCCTGTGTGTGTGTCCGTCCCTGTGTGTCCGTCCATCCCTGTGTGTGTGTGTGTCCATCCATCCATCCCTGTGTGTGTGTGTGTCCATCCATCCATCCATCCCTGTGTGTGTGTGTGTCCATCCATCCATCCATCCCTGTGTGTGTGTGTCTCCATCCATCCATCCCTGTGTGTGTGTGTCTCCATCCATCCATCCCTGTGTGTGTGTGTCCGTGTGTGTGTGTGTGTGTGTGTGTGTGTGTGTGTCCAGCCTACCTGTGTCCCGAGCCTCCGTCCCGTGCCTTGCCTCCTTGCCTCCGTCCCGTGCCGTGCCTTGCCTCCTTGCCTCCGTCCCGTGCCGTGCCTTGCCTCCTTGCCTCCGTCCCGTGTCGTGTCGTGCCTTGCCTCCGTCCCGTCCCGTGCCGTGCCTTGCCTTGCCTCCGTCCCGTGCCTTGCCAGGATCGCCTCGGCGGCCATTCTAAAATTCAAAAGCCCCGCCTCCGCCTCCGCCTGTGATAGGCGGAACACTGAATTTCCCAGCAGCCTGTGTTCCGCCTATCACCGATATCGTCTCATCCTCGTACTACGGACGAGGATGAGACGATGTCCGTGATAGGCGGAACACAGGCTGCTGGGAAATTCAGTGTTCCGCCTATCACAGGCGGAGGCGGAGAAGGAGGCGCGGCTTTCAAATTGTAGTATGTCCGCCGTCTGTCTGCTCGATACGCTGATCGAGCAGTCAGACGGCGATGACTCGAGTATAAGCCGAGGGAGGCACTTTCAGCCTCAAAAAAGAGGCTGAAAATCTCGGCTTATACTCGAGTATATACGGTATATAGAGGGATCAGGACCTCCTTCCTCTTGCTGGTGACCCCTCTAGTGATATAAAGGTCTATATAGAGGGATCAGGACCTCCTTCCTCCTGCTGGTGATCCCTCTAGTGACATAAAGATCTATATAGAGGAATCAGGACCTCCTTCCTCTTGCTGGTGACCCCTCTAGTGATATAAAGATCTATATAGAGGGATCAGGACCTCCTTCCTCCTGCTGGTGATCCCTATAGTGATATAAAGATCTATATAGAGGGATCAGGACCTCCTTCCTCCTGCTGGTGATCCCTCTAGTGATATAACAATCTATATAGAGGGATCAGGACCTCCTTCCTCCTGCTGGTGATCCCTCTAGAAACAATTTAGTGAGGTATTGGATTAAAATGTGAGGACACCACAGGATCGAACGCTGATTGAATGTGTGATTGCTAAATACAGCGCCGTGGTCTGTAATGGCTGCTGTGTTGTAGAACACAAAGTAACGAGGTGCTGTCCAAGGTCCTAAAGCAAAGACGACCTAGCATTGCATTTCATTTCCATGGTGAGCGCAGCACGCTCAGGATTGCATCAGTATAACCCTTCCAGGTATATATTACCCATGACAATGTCAGCATCTGCATTACTCTCCAGAAGAACAGCACCTTCTCTGTTCATAAATCATCCAGAGTCACCATCTACTCCTGAATTGAGATGACACAATCATGTAAATCCTGGTGCCTGTGCACAAACGTCTGACATAAATCAGCCCCCTTCTGCAGACACTTACTAACTTACAAAGTTACAATGTACAGTCTGATCACTGGGGGAGGGGAGACTGAGGAAATGCCTCCTCCTTCTAAAAAGTTACAATGTACAGTCTGATCACTGGGGGAGGGGAGACTGAGGAAATGTTTCCTCTTTCTTCTACAAAGTTACAATGTACAGTCTGATCATTGGGGGAGGGGAGACTGAGGAAATGCTTCCTCCTCCTTCTACAAAGTTACAATGTACAGTCTGATCACTGGGGGAGGGGGACTGAGGAAATGCTTCCTCCTGCCTGCTTGCTACAAAGCTACAATGTACGGTCTGATCACTGGGGGAGGGGAGACTGAGGAAATGCCTCCTCCTGCCTGCAGCAGACTGATGACATCATCTCAGCCTAGGTAAAGTTACTGGGGGAGGGGAGACTGAGGAAATGCCTCCTCAGAAATTGAAGGAAAAGAATATAATGGAGAAACCAGAAGGGGAAATGGAAAAAAGAAAGAAAGAAAGAAAGAAAGAAAGAAACCCAGAGAGGAGAGAATGAAATTCGAAAGAAGGGCCGACCATGCTCAAGGCCCCTACAGTTGCACATGAACATAGCAGCCCAGGGGCTCCAGACGGCCTCAAAACGCTTAGCAGTATCATTAATTCTACTTGAATTTGTTCATTGAGTATTATCCAAGATACCTTTTGTCTATATAACGAAACACATTCCCACCATATATGATACATAGTGCTAAACGAGTGGCACCTATGAAAAACATAGGGTTGAGGAAGAGGGATAAAGCCTTAATAAATGATAAGGCACCAAGTACCACCCAGTCAATACTTTGGTGTTGGCTTCCACTAGGGCAGTGGTTCTCAACTCCTGTCCTCTACCAGGCCGGATTTTATGTATTACCTTGGGGGGAGATGCAGACTAGAAAACTGCAATCACTGAGCAGCAAATGATATCACCTGTGATGTATTTCAGTTATCCTGTTAGTGGGTCCCGAGGACAGGAGTTGAGAACCACCACTAGGGAAATATTCAGATTGCCCTTATAGGCCAACTGAAAGGAAGAGTACCAACGATCCAAATCACTTTCGGAGGCTAGATCCGAATCCTGTGCCCGCATGATGTAGGGAAATTGGTCAGGGGATTCAAGCAGCAGCCTATAGATGGTAGATATTACCCCCCCCCCCCCTTGTGCCCTGCCTCCTGGGTACGCCATATCTCCTGGGGAGTAACTGAAGGACCCTTAGTCACCGATGGGCACAAGGAGTGTAAAAAATTGGAGATTTGAAAAAAAATGAAAGGTATCGGACTAAGGCAATTTCAATATAGATCGGCAGTGGGTTAATGAGAACGGGCCTCTGTAGAGGCCCTTTTTGTACCACCAAGGAAAAGCGTCAGGTTCCGGGCCAGGAGGGAAGGCAGGATTGTTAAATAAATGGTTTAGAGGGTGAAAAGGAGAGACTAGCTTGCGGTTGTTTCGCACTCTATCCCAAACAGCCAGAGAATTAGATAAAGTGGGTGCCAATATAGGTGCTCTATGCTTCGCCACCTGCCATTTGAGGGATCCCGCTCATTTACTATCCAATCTGATTTTTCGGTATGTGCATGAACTGCGGTGAGCTGAGCTACTGGCGCCGCCTGACAGTGCCAGGCTAGATGGGGGAGACCAAGACCGCCCTCTGTTTTAATGCGCAAATAAGACTTGTTTGGATAGTCTATGACCCTTGCCCCCCTACACAGAGCGCATCAGTTTCGATTGAAATTTAGCAAGACCTGAGTGAGAGATCGCTATGGGTAATGAATGGAAGTAATATAAAATTCGGGGCAAAACAGTAATTTTCATGGAATTGATCTTACTCAGCCAGAACAGATCATAACCTGCCCATCTCTGAAGATCCTCCTCCAGTTTCTTGTATAAAGGGCAGGGCAGCCATCAGAATGTTTGGCCCCTCTTACACAGCTTTAGGGCTGTACTCCTACTCCAGTTCCGTTTCCTCCCTCCCATGTCCTCCTCCTCCAGTCCCATCTACTCCATCCCATGTACTCTTACTCCAGTCCCATCTCATGCATCCCATGTCCTCCTCCTTCAGTCCCATCTCCTCCTACCACAGGAGGGGGGGGGGGAGTTGGACAGGAGCAGTGCAGCGGGACAGGTGGGGGGCAGTGTGTTAGGAGGGGGCAGGAAGACAGGAGGGGGGCAGAGAAACAGGAGGGGGAAATGTCACAAGAGAAGAGCAGTGTGACAGGAGAGGGGCAGTATAAAAGGAAGGGGCAGCTGGATGAAAGGGTGGCAGTGGGACAACAGAACTGGAGGGGGAAGTGTCATGGGAGGGGGGCAGTGTCACAGGTTGGAGGGCAACAGAACAGGTTGGGAGCAGCAGTACAGGTGGGGGGCAGTAGAACAGGTGAAGGGGCAGCAGGACAGGAGGGAGAAGTGTCATAGAAGGGGACAGCATCACCGATGGGGGGGCAGCAGGATAGGCGGGTGGCAGTAGAACAGGTGAAGGGGCAGCAGAAAAGATGGGTGGCAGTAGAACAGGTGAAGGGGCAGCAGGAAAGATGGGGGGCAGTAGAACAGGTGGAGAGGCAGAAGGACAGACGGGGGGCAGTGTCACAGGTAGGAGGCAGTGTCACACACACCTTGGGAAGCACCAGTCCTTCCAGCTCTCACCTGTCCAGCAGTACCAGGAGGGGTAGCTGAACCTGTGTCCCATCTCCACCATGCTCTATGGTGGGAGCAGCAAGAAAGAGCGGAAGGCTCCTCCTCCCTGACCTTCTCCTCCATGGGGCCCTCCGCTGGCTCCAACTGACCCCCCATAGACAGGTGCACACTGTGGTATCTGACCGGAGCCTGTCTGGTGGCGGTGCCCACCTCTCCACCCTCCTCTACATCCTGGCAGCCGGTCCGCTCTGACGGCAGCTGTCCTGTAGTAAAGATGGCCCAGGTTGTGACCTGTGGTCCCGGCCCCTCGGATGCCCAGGCCCCTTACTTGTGTATCGGCTGCTCCCCCCGATGGCAGCCCCGATAATAAATTGGCAAAATGTATAGAGAAGATAATGAAGGGGTCAATCGAATCCCAAGATAAGGGACACAATATGGCCTCCATGTAAACAGGAATGCATCCTGTAGTCTAGAAACCAAGGCTGTAGGTAGATTTATGTTCATAGTCATTAAATTGTATTCATTCACCTGGAGGCCTGAGGCCCACCCAAAGGATTGTAAGAGCTGAATTAAATTAGGGAAGGAAATTAGGGGCGAGACACTTGTGGGTGTGCGCCCAGCACAATCCACCCCATGGATATTGTGATTCGAACTGATTGCATTTGCCAATGTCTTAGTCGCTATGGATAAAATAAGTAGAGAAAGGGGACACCCCTGCCTAGTGCCCCTAGCGATTGAGATAGGGTCAGAGTGGAATCCCTGGAGCCTCACCCTAGCCCCTGGAGCCTCACCCTAGCCACTGGACTCAAATAAAGCGCTTGTAACAGTGTAAGACAAGAATAGATTGTCATGATAAAAATTGTATATTGTGACCTGTCAGGGATTTATTCATACAGACGTGTTTACTGTCGGAGAAACAAGTATGTACAGAAACATTTATTATTTCTTTCAGACATTCAAGCACAAAAATCAGACACAGTAAATAGATTTCTTTTCTTTGAATATTTATAAGGCATTTTTAAATAATCATGGTGGAAATACATGGAAATATCTTGCGTATCGCCGGAGCCACCATAACACAATCCAGAAGACGTCTATTAGACTCCCGAAGCCGGCGGCCTTCACACCAATCTCCTGCGGATCTCACTTCATAAAATATCAGATGGTCAATAGCGAGTGACACTTGTTCCAGCTCGTTTCACATTAATAATATATTGTGCAGATTTCCGGGAATCACACCATTCCATCTGATTTTCAATACGGAAGAAGAGATGGTGCGCTATTCTAGGCTGCAATATTCTAGCTCTTTAACCCTTTTTCTTCTTTATTCTGGGAGTTCAAAAGGAGTCTGCAAAAAAAAAAATCTCATCGGTGGTCCGCTCAGCAGAGGTGCCCATTGGCATGTGTCTAGGAATAGGTCAGAGTCATCTGGTATAATGAACCCAGCCGGACGTGATGACACTGCAGTAGGAATAAGCACATTACGTGTGAAACGCATTAACTGCCTTGTCCTTGAGCTGTGATGTCTATATGTTTTATATCTGGAGTATAGCCAACCCTCCTTTTATGGTTCGACATCACTACACTGCACCTAACATCAGTGTATTACCTCACCTTGAACTGAGGAAGTGGCACTTTGAAGGCCTTGCACAATTTTTGGTGAAATAAAGTAATTTGATGTTCATTAAACCAGATGACTCTGACCTATTCTTAGACGCATGACAATGGGCACCTCTGCTGGTTGGACCACCCATTGGCTATCTTTGCAGACTCCTTTAGAATGCAATAATTTCACATACCCCCCTAAGAATCCTGCAGTGGACCCATCGGGACTTTTGTGGCATTGAGAGCAACCACCTTCATCGTGTGTGGAGACAAGTACTTGGAAAGTTGTGTGTTTGTACCTCCTAGGGTGTTCACAGCCTTAAAGTGGTTGTAAACCCTTACAAACCACTTTGACAGGTAAGCCTAGATTAAGGCTTACCTGTAGGTCTAAGAAATATCTCCTAAACCGTAGGAGATATTTACCTGAAGACAGCCACCGCTGTGGCGCACTGGGTAAGCCGCAAATCGCGGCAAAATGGCGCGAGTGTCGGCTCCTGTGCACATGCACGGGATTGACGTCATCACTGCTCCGGCGAATCACAGCGCCGGAGCAGCGACACTCACGGAGACCCACCAAGAAGATGGACGCTCAGAACTACAGGGGACAGCGGTCACTTCGCTGGCTCCTGTGTCAGGTAAGTAACACATAATGGACTACGATGCGATGCGATGCATAGTAGTCCATTGTGCTTTACCTTTGCAGGGAATCAAAGAGGAAGTAAACTCATCAGGGTTTACTTCCTCTTTAACAGTTGTAAGTGTAGCACTACCCCAACAGGGGATGCTGGCAACTGGTTCCCCTATTCCTGCACAGCCAGGCAACATGCATTTCCAACTTGCATCCAGACACAAGTAATCAGTCCTTGGGCTTGTTTTTGTTGTTTTATTGGGAGAAACAACTTGGATAGGGTATAGGGATTATGGGATGCCCAACTTGACTTGAAAACAACAGATGAGGACAACTTCCTTACTATGTACGGAGAAAACAGACAGCCTCCTCAGCACTCCATCTTCCACCTAACTCCCCTGCTAGCATGGCTCGCCTATATTTAAGGGCTGACCCAGCCACCCTGCCAGGCCCTCTACCTGGGGATTGGCCAGATTACTTCTAGTATGCAGATCAGCCCTCCTGGCCTTTGCTCACTAACTTCCAGAAGCATCTCCAAGGCTCTAGACCAATGATGGCAAACCTTGGCACCCCAGATGTTTTGGAACTACATTTCCCATGATGCTCAACTGCACTGTAGAGTGCATGAGCATCATGGGAAATGTAGTTCCAAAACATCTGGGGTGCCAAGGTTCGCCATCACTGCTCTAGACTCAGGGGCAGGTACCAGAGGCCTGCCTCTGTGTAGCCTGACCTGTAGTAACCCGACCTGATTACAGACTCACATAATTACCATGAGTCATACCAAAATAATTTTACCTACACTTATGCAGGCCATACACGGTCGAATTTCGAACGAATTTTCTTTTCAAAAACAGAAAATTCGTTTTTTTTGTGATCCGATGATGCCACCATTGATTTTCGAAATTCAGCCGACCAAGCCTTCAATTTCACCTCCATGTTGCTACAGAAAATAATTTTCTTGGCTGGGAATCTTCTTTTCTCTCCGTAAATTTTCTTTGATCTCCGTACATCTTCTTTTCTTATTACATTTCTCGCACGATTCTCCCATCATTGATTAGAAAATCGTTCGTTTTTCTAAAAATTTCCAACATGTCCAATTCCTCAAATTTTATTTCCACACGAAAATCGGCTGCTGCTGCAGCCCCACTAATGGTGCGAAATTCATACGAAAATTCTTAGATACGATTTTCGAAAGAAAATTCTTTCGAAATTCGAACCGTGTATGGCCGGCATAACACTAGTAGCACAATAGAGGGTACATAAGTAATTTTCCCATTTTCTTTTTTCCTATTGTTGAACCGCTTTTGAGCAAATTATCCTTTTTGAACCAATTAACTAAACTATAAGGCAGCCTTTCTTAACCTTTTTAACATAGAGGAAATCTTGAAATAGCATCTTGGCTTCAGGGAACCCCTACTAATAATTATCATATTTACAGCTCACGGTACATTAGTGTGATACTCAGTGGGAACAATGCTCCTTGTGGTCATTGGGAAGATTTCCCCCCCTTACAGATAACTAAAAAGATCAATGGTGTCAGTGGGAACTTATCTGGGACAAAGAAATTGCTCATTGCTCATAGAACCCCTAGCAACCTCTAGAGAAACCCTGGGGTCTCACTGAACCCTGGTTGAGAAACCCGGCTACCACCTCCCTCTTTAGTTTTCTGGTGGACACCTTGAGATGAACAAGAGACCACTGGTCAGTCCTTCAGGACCAAAACCCTTGGACCTGAGTTGACCAACACATCCTAGATCCTCTTTTTTTCTTGTTCAATATTTTTTTTCGTTGAAAGAATGTAACAGCAAACAGTACACAAGAATCACAATGGTAAAGCAATACAAACATCAAAATTTTCCTGTACCTATTCATGGTAGAGATGACAGAGTAATACGACTGCAATGGTGCATAAAAACTGAGCGACCACGGCACACCATGAAAAGTAGGAATAAAGGGCACAAATATCTCAAACAAAATAATAATTTGCCCCAGAAGACCCTAACCACATGTCCTGAGAAAAAAAAATTGATTGTAAAGGTCAAGAAAGAGAGATAGAAAGAGGAGGAGGGCCTATAGGCCAGCAAGGAAAGAAAAAGGAGGGGAGACAGAAGGGGAAGAGAAGAGAAGAGAAGAGAAGAGAAGAGAAAATTAAGACAAGAGAAGATAAAGAGAAGATAAAGAGAAGAAGAGAAGATAAGATGAAGAGAAGATTGGGAAGATGAAGAGAAGAAGAAGAAGAGAAGAAAAGATGGAGAGAAGAAGAAGAGAAGAGAAGGTGAAAAGAAGAAGAGGAGAAGATGAAGAGAAGAAGAGAAGAGATGATGAAGAGAAGAAGAAGAGAAGAAGAGAAGAGACGATGAAGAAGAGAAGAAGAGAAGATGAAGAGAAGAAGAAGAGAAGATGAAAAGAAGATAAGAGAAGATAAGAGAAGATGAAAAAGAGAAGGTGAAGAGAAGATGAAGGAGAAGAAAAGAGAAGATGAAGGAGAAGAAAAGAGAAGATGAAGAAAAGGAGAAGAGAAGAAAAGACGGAGAGAAGAAGAAGAGAAAAGAAGAGAAGGCGAAAAGAAGAAGATGAAGAGAAGAAGAGAAGAGAAGAGATGATGAAGAGAAGAAGAGAAGAGACGATGAAGAGAAGAAGAAGAGAAGAAGAAGAAGAGAAGATGAAGAGAAGAAGAAGAGAAGAAGAAGAAGAGAAGATGAAGAGAAGATAAGAGAAGATGAAGAGAAGAAGAAAAAAAGAGAAGAAAAAGAGAAGAAGAAAAAGAAAATATGAAGAGAAGATGAAGGAGAAGAAAAGAGAAGATGAAGGAGAAGAAAAGAGAAGATGAAGAAAAGGAGAAGAGAAGAAGAACGAGAAGAGAAGAAAAAAATTCTCTTTTTTATTCTGCTACTGACAACCTCCATGACAAAATCTCTGTCCTGCCCCATCTAGGCAGCTTCTGTCTATAGACGCACTCCCTCCTCCTCCCTGGGTGCACTCACCCCACTCCCACCCACTACACACAGTCCTCATGGACTAATCTTAGCAGGGGATCCCTGACACCTGCAAATTATTTCAAGGGCTCCTCCAGGAGAAGAATAAAAGAAGCTATTACAAATCACACAACAACAATTCGAACTTAGTATAAAGTGAATTATGCCGGGATGGTATCTCTGATGTTCCATCTCCTCCTGTTCACGCTCCGCGCTTAAATAAAGACTTAATTGGATGGACTTTTGAGACTGAAAATCTTAGAACTTCACAGGTTTACTATCAGCTCTGCCACCCCAATCCCCCCCCCCCCCAAAAAAAAACGTTGTGCTTGTGATACAAAGTGCCTTGAAGTTAAATTAGCCATCACATTATCTTCATCAGAGGAACAATGTGCCATAATGAGGGAAATTAAATGTACAATGCTGAGGCCTCTAGATTGAGATCAAACTACTTAGCAATGCATGAGATGACCCAGAATCCCATTTAACTCTACAATTACCGGATAATTCCACCATTTATAGCGCCCCCCGCAGAGAACTATGGGCATTATACACACCGCCAGCAGCGCACCATGCTTTTCAGTGCAGGCTCCACAGTATATCCAATAGAAATGGATGGGGAGATTTCATTTATAAATGGAAATCCTCAATATTACTTATTGAGCTGCTTAAGGTAAATTTGCCCAAAAAAAAAAAAAAGTGATTTTTTAAAATGTATTCTAGGCTAGGTTCACAATGACTGCGGGAATGAAATCGTGCGAGTTTCGGGGTGCGATTTCAGAGACATCTGTTGCGGGTTTCTGCACGGATGTCAATGGAAATCGCACACCGAAATCGCCAAAAGTAGTACAGAAACAAATTTTCGGAATCGGTGCGGCGCCGATTCTGATGCTGCCATTGCCGGCAATTGACGCCGATTTGGCATGCGATTTGACAAGTCAATTTGCATGCCAAATTCGCATCAACGTGAACCAAGACTAAAGGCTGTGTGTTTTAGGAGGTTGTATTTGATCACCAAATTTTGAGTTCTTTGTGTACTTGTGGTTTTTAACTACTTCCAGCCCAAGCCAATTCTGGCACTCCTCTCCTACATTTTTTTTGCTAGAAATTACTCAGAGCCCCCAAACATTATTATATTTATGTTTATTTGTGTGTATATATATATATATATATGAATGTATATATTTTTTTAGCAAAGACCCTAGGGAATAAAATGGCAGTCATTGCAATTTTTTTTATCGCATGGTATTTGCGCAGCAATTTTTCAAACATAATTTAAAAAAAAAAACACTTTCATGAATAAAAAAAAAAGAAAAAAAAAACACGTTCGCCCAATTTTTTGTATAATGTGAAAGATGATTTCACGTCGAGTAAATAGATACCTAACACGCATGTGTTGCTTCTTCCTGCGAGGACAGAGGCGATTTGAAATATTTTTTTTCTTTTTTATTGTTTATTTTATTTTTTTGTTTTTACACTTTCCCTTGACCTTTTTTTTTTTTTTTTATCACTTTTATTCATATTACAAGGAATTTAAACATCCCTTGTAATAGGAATAGGGCATGACAGGTCGGTCCTCTTTACAGAGAGATTTGGGGTCTATAAGTCCCCACATTTCACCTCTTGGCTGGAAAGCCTGAGATAAAAAAAAAAATAAATAAAAAAAAAAAATGCGATTTTGGGCTTAAGAGCTGAAAAAACATGATGTCGCTCCCGACCTCCGAAGGTCATAGAGATGGCCAGGGACCTCTATGGCCGATTCATTCCCCCCCCCCCGTAAAAACAATCAAGCAGCTCAACGGCCGCTATGATTGTTTTTTCTAGGCATCCAATAAGATCGTCTGTCCTTTCAGCCAATCAGGTGATGGGGTGCTTCCCGACTGCCCCGGGAGGAGGATCAGTGTTTCAACCGTGAATATTCATTCACTGTTGCAACACAGCTGGGTGGGCTCCGGACGCAATGCTCTGCACCTGGATGCCTGCCGATGCCCCGATCCCCACCGCAGCCTGGTGCCACGATGCCCGCCGCTCCTTGGATGCCCGTTCCCCACAACCTAGATGGGGTAAGTGTGGGTGGACCAACCAGCAGACATGGGGGGGGGGTTTGGTTGTTTGCCGCACCCCCCAAACAACAATCTACCAGCCGCCACTTACCCTCCAGGGTAGAAGCCGATCACACCGGGGAGCCAAAGGAGAGATCTGGGGTATAATAGACCCTTAGGACCCTACAAGGAAAAAGGAGTCCCCTCCCCCTCAATTATTGCTGTGGGGGCCATTCAATGCAGATGGCAAGGAAACCTTGGCAGGATAATAGTTATAGCTATAGTCAGCAAGTTATTTCTGCAGTATATAAAAATGAAGATATAAATGATCCTTTGATATCACTTGCTTCATCATTAATTGAGTTCTCCAATTATTAGAATCTAGATGAACCCTCTGCACAGCTAATCCAGAAATGATTGTCCCAGTTCCAGCATGACTTTGAAGCAGTTCCGTGCCGCTCCAGCTGCTTTTTCCTAAATGTCAGCTCTTCAGCCTTTAAAAAAGAACAAAAGAAAAAAAAAAAGGGGGCCAGAACTTTTTTTGATACCAAATAACTAACTAAAGTTTTTTCTTTTAATGGCCCCTTTATTTCCAAGTGACGGATTAACACATGTGTGTTAATGTATGTTATGTCACATATTAGGCTTGGTTCACACTCGGGTGCGTTACTCAAAAGTCGTACTAGTCGCATTTAGCAGCACATTCATTTCGATGGGCTGTCCTACCCGCGAGAAACACGGGGGAAGAAGTCCCCGACCCTTTTGTAAAATCACGCCGCACTGAACGGTTAGAATTAATGGCATCCCTACTAAAGAACAACGCGTTTCTCTTCATGTTGGGAAAGCGAATGATTTTGCGCGCATTCCTGACACTCATAAATGTGAATCAAGGGGTCAGTGTGCATTGTGGTAAAGAAATCTGTTGAAAAAGTGGGCTGCCAGCACACCCTAACGTGCTAAAAATTGTACCCGTCCAACACACCCCCTACTAAATCAGAGAGAGAGCTCTCCAATCCACAAAGCTTATACTTCCCACTGATTGGAGAGAAGTAGGCGTGTCGGACCTTTGCAGAGGGGCCACTGCTTCCACAAAGAAGGCATGCTGGCAGGGGACAGGCTTTTCTATTTTCTTTTGTAAAGAAAGCAAACTGTAACTGAAGATGTACAGTGGTGTGAAAAAGTGTTTGCCCCCTTCCTCATTTCCTGTTCCTTTGCATGTTTGTCACACTTAAGTGTTTCGGAACATCAAACCAATTTAAACAATAGTCAAGGACAACACAAGTAAACACAAAATGCAATTTGTAAATGAAGGTGTTTATTATTAAAGGTGAAAAAAAATCCAAACCATCATGGCCCTGTGTGAAAAAGTGATTGCCCCCCTTGTTAAAACATACTATAACTGTGGTTGTCCACACCTGAGTTCAATTTCTCTAGCCACACCCAGGCCTGATTATTGCCACACCTGTTCACAATCAAGGCATCACTTAAATAGGAGCTGCTTGACACAGTAAGGTCCACCAGAAGATCCTTAAAAGCTACACATCATGCCGAGACCCAAAGAAATTCAGGAACAATTGAGAAAGAAAGTAATTGAGATCTATCAGTCTGGAAAGGGTTATAAAGCCATTTCCAAAGCTTTGGGAATCCAGCGAACCACAGTGAGAGCCATTATCCACAAATGGCGAAGACATGGAACAGTGGTGAACCTTCCCAGGAGTGGCCGGCCACCCAAAATTACCCCAAGAGCGCAGCGACGACTCATCCAAGAGGTCACAAAAGACCCCACAACAACGTCCAAGGAACTGCAGGCCTCACTTGCCTCAGTTAAGGTCAGCGTTCATGCCTCCACCATCAGGAAAAGACTGGGCAAAAATGGCCTGCATGGCAGAGTTCCAAGGAGAAAACCACTGCTGAGCAAAAAGAACATCAAAGCTCGTCTCAATTTCTCCACAACACATCTTGATGATCCCCAAAACTTTTGGGACAACATTCTGTGGACCGATGAGACAAAAGTGGAACTCTTTGGAAGGTGTGTGTCCAAGTATATCTGGTGTAGAAGGAACACTGCATTTCATAAAAAGAACATTATACCAACAGTAAAATATGGTGGTGGTAGTGTGATGGTCTGGGGCTGTTTTGCTGCTTCAGGACCTGGAAGACTTGCCGTGATAAAAGGAACTATGAATTCTGCTGTCTACCAAGAGATCCTGAAGGAGAATGTCCGACCATCTGTTCGTGTACTCAAGCTGAAACGAACTTGGGTTCTGCAGCAGGACAATGATCCTAAACACACCAGCAAGTCCACCACCGAATGGCTGAAGAAAAACAAAATGAAGACTTTGGAGTGGCCTAGCCAAAGTCCTGACCTGAATCCTATTGAGATGTTGTGGTATGACCTTAAAAAGGCCGTTCATGCTCGAAAACCCTCTAATGTAACTGAATTAGGACAATTCTGCAAAGATGAGTGGGCCAAAATTCCTCCAGGACGCTGTAAAAGCCTCATTGCACGTTATCGCAAACGCTTGGTTGCAGTTGTTGCTGCTAAGGGTGGCCCAACCAGTTATTAGGTTTAGGGGGCAATCACTTTTTCACACAGGGCCATGATGGTTTGGATTTTTTTTCACCTTTAATAATAAACACCTTCATTTACAAATTGCATTTTGTGTTTACTTGTGTTGTCCTTGACTATTGTTTAAATTGGTTTGATGTTCCGAAACACTTAAGTGTGACAAACATGCAAAGGAACAGGAAATGAGGAAGGGGGCAAAAACTTTTTCACACCACTGTAGCTATATGCTTTAGGGCACGCTGCAAGTATAACTAAAAGCCAAATGTATTTATATTTTGTTTTGGATACAATGGAGAGGGGTTAGAACCCCTTTCAGGCTTTTAATTGCTGTCCGTGCCAAATTCTCCTTTATCCCATTTACCGTTATCACCACGAGCAGGGCCCCATTTATACCTCAGCGTTTTGTAGGTTAGGTAGGTAGGCTCCAAAACGCTGGAGGAGGAAAAATTGATCATTCTGTATGGAGACGGTTCACATCCCCACTACAAGTCACCCGAAGCCAAACGCCTGGAGCTCAAAAAAGTTCTGGAGCTTTAATTTGTAGCTCAAATCGGGAAGATTGGTGTGTTTTTTTAATTTTAATTTTCTTTTCTTTAATTTTTTTGTTCCATAGAGTTGCATAGAAACGGAGGATTCAAGCGTTTTCAGCATTTCAGTGCATTTTGTCACATGTTCTTGGGTATTTTTTTGCTCAAATGCAATAATTAAATGAAAATAACTAATAATAAACAAATTAATAAAATTAAAAATAAATAAACATAAATAAAATACATAACAACCCTAACCCTGGCCCTTAACACTAATATGAACCCCTAATGTTAACTCCCTAAATGTAATACCTAACCCTAATCTTAATCCCTACCCTAAACCTTTCCTAATATTAACCCCTACCCCTAATATTAACACCCAATCATAAACCTTAACCCTAATATTAACTGCTAACCCTAACATTACCCATAACCCTAACCCTAATATTAACACCTAACCCTAAACTTTAACCCTAATATTAACCCCTAACCCTAATATTAATCCCTAACCCTAAACATTAATATTAACCCCTTACCCTAACATTACCCCTAATCCTAACCCCTAATAATAACATAAAATACATAACAACCCTAACCCCACCCCTTAACCCTAATACTAACCCCTAATGTTAACTCCCTAAAATTAACATCTAACCCTAATATTAACCCCTACCCCTAATATTAACACCCAATCCTAAACTCTAACCCTAATATTAACCGCTAACCCTAAATTTATCCTTAACCCTAATATTAACACCTAACCCTAATCCTAATATTAACACCTAACCCTAAACTTTAACCCTAATATTAACCCCAAACACTAATATTAATCCCCAACCCTAACATTAACCCCTAACCCTAATCCTAAACCTTAATACTAATATTAACCTCTAACCCTTACATTAACCCTAATCCTAACCCCTACCCTAAACCTTAACCCTAATATTAACCCCTACCCCTGATATTAACACCTAACCCTAATCCTAACCCCTAACCCTAATCCTAAACCCAAACCCTAATATTAACACCTAACCCTAACATTACCCCCTAACTCCAACCCCTAATCCTTACCTCTAACCCTAATATTAACACCTAACCCTAATCCTAACCCTAAACCCTACTATTAACACCTAACCCTTAAAGCGGGAGTCCACCGGGAGTCCGCCGTTTTTTTTTTAAAAGCCAGCAGCTACAAATACTGCAGCTGCTGACTTTTAAAATAGTGACACTTACCCGCCCAGCACGCCCGCGATGTCGGCACCCGAAGACGATCTCTCGATCGTCTCTCGGGTGCTGCCGCCGCCATCTTGGGTATGGGAATCAGGAGGTGGAGCCTTTCGGCTTCATTTCCCGGTTCCCTACTGCGCATGCGCGAGTCGCGCTGCGCAATAAGGATGGTCCCCGCTGTCTCTGGGATCCGTGTGTTTCCCAGCAGGCAGCGGGGGACTTTCGGAAAGGGGCGTGGATTCTGCGGAAAGGGGCGTACCTTCTGCAGAATCTACGCCGGAAGTGGGTGCAGATACCTGTACTGTACAGGTACCTGCACCCCCCTCCCCCCTGAAAGGTGCCAATTGTGGCACCGGAGGGGGGGAGGATTCCAATGAGCGAAAGGTCCACTTTAGGGTGGACCTCCGCTTTAAGCCTAATATTAACCCTAACATTAACCCTAACCCTAAACCTTAACATTAATATTAACCCCTTACCCTAACATTACCCCTAATCCTAAACCCAAACCCTAATATTAACATCAAACCCTAAACCTTAACCCTAATATTAACCCCTAACCCCAAAAATATATTATATATATATATATATATATATATATATATATATATATACATATACATATATATATATACATATACATATACATATACACAGATATATATCTATATATATTAAATGAAAGTGGGTGAAAAAGCTGAAAAACATAGCAACAAATGATGAAACTGATGATGTGTTTCTCTATTTTCTAATTAAAAACCACCAAAGCTTAGCTCTGTACACAATGCAGCCTGAAAGTGAAAAGAAAATCCCAAATTTTGGGTTGTCACCAGAACAGGAATGGAGGAATAAAAATGAAGACACTAGCTCTGGCGACAACCAGGGGGGGAATTGCCTCATTTTGGAGTTATTTTCTCTCACTTCCTGTTTTGGCTATGGGCAGGAAGTGAAGGGAAAGCTGCCCAGTGGGACACAAAAATGGCAAAAAAAAAACCTGACAAGACCCTCCTTCTCTTTATCCAAAATGAAAAAATTACCTTAATGCCCCGTACACACGAGAGGGATTAAGTCTGACAGACCTCCAAAGGAGTTCCGCCGGAGTTCCGCCGGAGTTCCGACGGAGTTCTGGCGGACTTTTCGACCGAACGGACTTGACCACACACCATCACACCAAACTCCGACGGAGTCGAACGTGATGACGTACGACTGGATTCGACGTAGGAAGTTCCTAGACAGTAGCCAATAGCTGCCCTAGCGTCGGTTTTAGTCCGTCGGAGTAGCACACACACGAGCGGATTTTTCAAAGGGGACCGGGTCCGGCGGAGTTCCGTCGGGAAAATTTAAAGCATGCTTCATTTCTAAAGTCCGTCAGACTTTAGCTTCGCTAAAGTCCGTTGCAGCCCACACACGATCGGATAGTCCGCCGGACTCAGTCCGTCGGAGTTTGGATGTCGAAAAGTCCGCTCGTGTGTACGGGGCATTAGATCTAGTTTAGGGCAGCATATTTAATGCACAAAAAACAGACATGACCCCATTTATAATGCAGCACACCGCAATGTATGACACCTGTGCTGTATGACGTGTCACTGTAATACATCAGTGTAACAGAAATGCTTTGAGTGTCTCAATCTAAAGCACTGAAGACTCTCCTCCGGGGATCCACACTTGTATGAGGGCCGGCGTCTCTGCTACTCATCCAGCAGTTGCTCTATGTAAGTAAGTGTACATCACACTGATGTCCAAGTGTAAGAGCACCGCACTCTTGACAACGCAGTCTCAAGGGATAGTAAGGAATGGCCTCAGCCCCTCCCAAGCCACCCCCCATCTGATGTGTTTCACCAAGCCACCAGGACTTACTAAACCCCAGGGGGGCGGGACGAAACATATCGGGAGATGAGACGAAACACGTCTGGGGCGGGACAAAATACGTCGGGGGCGGTGGCTGGTGAGGGTTGTTGCTGAGGCAGTTCCTTACTATCCCTTGAGACCAGGCTGTCGGGAGTTCAGCGCTCCTACACTTGTACATTAGTGTGATGGGCTCTATCTACATTCATGAGAAAAGGAAAAAGGCCATACAAGTGCAGGAACTAGGAACCTAACCAATAGGAACCTTTAATTACTGATTTATACTGTGCCAGCAAATTTTACAACTTATTACATTGGACGCAGGCCCACTGAGATGAATCCCTGATCTGAAGAGTTTGCGATCTAATGCATACAGATACAGTCTATAGCTACAGTCTACAGCCAATTTATGTAGAAACCAACCAACTCTGCAGTATTGGAGGGGAAACCCAGTGCACCCTAAAAATAAAAAATAAATAAAGGACTATTCTGAGAGGTGAAAGCTCTAACCATCGATCCGCCATGCTTCCGTGCCTTTAAATTGAACAAGTATCACTAATCCAGCCAGCTATAAATAGAACACAATTACCTTTTGTTCCAGAGAGTGTGCCATCCCGTATTACCATAATCCCGCCACGTATTTCCATATTAAAAAATGAATATCATCCTCGAGCCGTTGTTGTATCACTGGGGCTGTTCATTCCATACAAGCATTAAAGGGGCACTCCAGTCAAAATAGAGTGTAAAACCTTGACCATGATGTAAATGATCTCATTCTGGGGCAGGTGGCTTCTACACCCCAGAGGATCTTCATGGTCTCCTTGGCTTGTAGACAGGGCCATCTTTATCACAGGTGTAGCACCCTGGGGCTTAGTCAGGGAGCTCCTCACAAATCTACTTGCCAGGAGTAGTTATCCTGGTCGATTGATAGGGATCTATTGATTTCTCCCCAAGTTTGGCCTTGTTGCACTTTTCTCTTCCACCACTAGGTGGCCGGGTACTTGGTGGTACTAGATATGAGAAGGGCAACACAAGGTCAGATTATGGGTATTTGGGGTATCTCAGCCAATGGGCAGGGGTATTCTTGAATCCCTTGGCCTGCTGATTGGTGTTCGGTGCCACCTGGACGACTGTCTGGGTGGACATGTGTCGTATGCCCCGGGCTGCTAGGCTGGAGATTGGGCCTATCCCTGGGGCATCTGCCTGCCAGGCTGTGTGAGGGCCTATCCAGAAGTAATTAGGGCAGCGCAGGGTTGGGATTGCGGCTTGCAGTCCAACCAGAAGTGACGGTTCTGTCGGCCGGAGAACCTGTCAGTGGTCGGAGGGAGAAGGAAGCTGATGCCAGACAGGGACTGTCCGCCTCATTACCAGGGACCACAGGGAGTAACTGAAGCAAGTACCAGAGCAACATTCTCACCAGACGGGCATGGTGGAGAATCAGGAAACTTCAGGCGGTGATCAAGTCAGGGACCCAACCAGCAGAGGTGACTCTTGCAGAGCAGCCTTGTGCGTCAAGCCAGGGACCAAGCTGGTCAGCAGGGGTGAAGCTTGAGAAGTATCTGGAGTGCCAAGCTAGGGACCCAGCAGGGAAGCGGGGTGGTGCTTGAGGGAGATAACACCGTAGAGATTGGAGGAGCTCAAGGGATTCAGAGTCAGTGATTTAGAGGATCTAGTGAGGGATCGGGAGCTCAGTGTTGAAGAACTACAAGAAGCAGTTGTAGTGAAGGCTGAAGGAACTGTTACATTTGCATTAGGAACTATTAACGACTGTTGCCATAGGAGACAGCGTTCCTGCATGTGCAGATGTGGCGCCTTGCTGGGGCCTTTCCCTGCATGGCTGTCCTCCTTTTGAAGTCTCTGAGTCGGCTAATTGAATCTACAACTACTTAAGGGTGTCCTGGCCCTAACCCTCTTTCCCCCTCAAAATACAGAAAGGACTGTTAAAAGAAATAAAACCTCTTTTACATCCAAGAAGTGTCTGGCGCCCAATGACTTTCACCATCTTTACACCCATTATGCCTCACAACCCACTACATATTGAAGGATGCCAGCTATCTTTGGCCTTGGAGGTCCTCATTAGACTAGGAAGGGCTAAAGACTTTGCTACACAGGGCAAAAGGGGGGCAGCTGCCCCGGGCCCAGTCATTGTTGTGGGGCAAAGCAACAAAACTCCTCTTTCATCAGGGTTATTTCTGATCTGGTGCAAAATCTCTCTTCAGACTTTTTCACTTTTTGGCTTGGCACCAATGTGTATTCTTTGAGCCAATTGCGAGGTATCAGCTTAGTGCTGTCAGCCTGCAGCAGGAAGTGCTGTCACTGGCAGCATCCTCAGGTAAGAAACGTTGCCAAAAAATGATTGCTGAACTGTATACACCAGGACTTGATGCCAAACTTCTGAAAAACAGATGTTGGGGTTCTCTACCCTTTATTTGTTCTACAACTGGTCTTGTCTCCATCTCCTCCTGCAGTTTTCTCTGTTGGGTGGAGCCTGGTGGGCCCTTCCCAGAGACCTGCTCTCCTTCCTTGTGCAGGAGGACTGGTCCTGTCTCCACCCCCTTCTGGAGTTTTCCTATAGTGGGTGGCACCTGCCGGGCCCCTTCCAGAACTCTACTCTCCTGCCTGGTGCAGGGAGACTGGTCTTGTCTCCATCTCCTCCTGTAGTTTTCTGTATTGGGTGGAGCTTGATGGGCCCCTCCCACAGACCTGTTATCCTTCCTTGTGCAGGGGGACTGGTTGTGTCTCCTACAGTGGGTGGCGCCTGCTGGGCCCCTCCCACAGATTTGCTCTCCTGCCTGGTGCAGGGAGACTGGTCTTGTCTGCATCTCCTTCTGTAGTTTTCTCTGTTGGGTGGAGCCTGGTGAGCCCCTCCCACAGACCTGCTCTCTTTCCTGGTGCAGGAGGACTGGTCCTGTCTCCACCCCCTTCTGGAGTTTTCCTACAGTGGGTGGCACCTGCCGGGCCCCTCCCAGAACTCTGCTCTCCTGCCTGGTGCAGGGAGACTGGTCTTGTCTCCATCTCCTCCTGTAGTTTTCTGTATTGGGTGGAGCTTGATGGGCCCCTCCCACAGACCTGTTATCCTTCCTTGTGCAGGGGGACTGGTTGTGTCTCCTACAGTGGGTGGCGCCTGCTGGGCCCCTCCCACAGATTTGCTCTCCTGCCTGGTGCAGGGGGACTGGTCTTGTCTGCATCTCCTTCTGTAGTTCTCTCTGTTGGGTGGAACCTGGTGAGCCTATCCCAGAGACCTGCTCTCTTTCCTGGTGCAGGAGGACTGGTCCTGTCTCCACCCCCTTCTGGAGTTTTCCTACAGTGGGTGGCACCTGCCGGGCCCCTCCCAGAACTCTGCTCTCCTGCCTGGTGCAGGGAGACTGGTCTTGTCTCCATCTCCTCCTGTAGTTTTCTGTATTGGGTGGAGCTTGATGGGCCCCTCCCACAGACCTGTTATCCTTCCTTGTGCAGGGGGACTGGTTGTGTCTCCTATAGTGGGTGGCGCCTGCTGGGCCCCTCCCACAGATTTGCTCTCCTGCCTGGTGCAGGGAGACTGGTCTTGTCTGCATCTCCTCCTGTAGTTTTCTCTGTTGGGTGGAGCCTGGTGAGCCCCTCCCACAGACCTGCTCTCTTTTCTGGTGCAGGGGGACTGGTCCTGTCTCCACCCCCTTCTGTAGTTTTCCTTTAGTGGGTGGCACCTGCTGGGCCCCTCCCACAGCTCTTCTCCCTTGCCTGGTGCAGGGGGACTGGTCTTGTCTTCTTTCCATTTGTGGTTTTCCTATAGTGGGGGGGGGAGACTTCCCCCACTCAGCTCTGCTCTCCTTCTTGGCAGGAAGACTGGTCTTGTCTCTACCCCCTCCCGTAGTTTTCTGTAGTGGGTGGAGCCTGCTGGCCCCTCCCACAACTCTGCTCTCACTCCTTGTGCAGGGGGACTGATCTTATCCTCACTCCTTCTCTTGTAGGTGGAGCTTGCTGGGTCCCACCCACAGACATGCTCTCCTTTCTGGTACAGGGGGATTGGTCCTGTCTCTGCCCCCTTCTGTAGTTTTCCTATAGTGGGTGGAGCCTTCTGGGACCCTCCCACAGCTCTGCTCTCCTTCCTGATGCAGGCGGACCAGTCTTGTCCCTACCCCCCTCCTGTAGTTTTCCTATAGTGGGTGGTTCTTGCTGGGCCCCACCCACAGCTCTTCTCCCTGCACAGGCTATGTACAGCACAGTGATGATGTCACGCCTGCTTTTACAAGGCAATATCTGGGTTTACAGAAGCATTTGGTGCTCACAAAGTGGATTTATATCCAATGTGGCTATAGAGGATTTTTATTTTTATATGAAAGTTTGTTGTGCCCGGAGTTCAGCTTAAAGTCATGCTTTCCTATTAATGAGACGTTCCTGTGATCAGCCATTGATCGCTCCTCGCTGTTTACAGACAACAAGGCGGGTTATTAGGCAGAAAAATGGTGGCCGGCAGATGGCGGAGCCCATGACAGGTCACGTCACATCCCCGGCAATGAGTGACATGCTTAATGAGACATTTACCCTCCAACGCCCCGGCAGCCGGCACTCTCACGTATTTTCAAATGAGCTAATCAGTCGATGGCGGGCGACAGCCGTCCTATAATTGGAGGCTCAGCTTGGCACCGTAAACAAGGGACTGCGCAGTCCAAAGGTCTATCATTAATAGAAGGGGGGGGGGACGCCATCTCCCCCCCCAGACTTCTATAACAAGGACGACCTTTACCAGCCAGCCAGCCGAAACCTGCAAATCAGTTTATTGTCTGCCTGCCGCGCGTTCGCTGGTGACAGATTCTCTGTGAGATGTGATTGGTGGGTCACAGCGATATTCTGAATACCAGAAGTGACAATCTGAAAATTCTTTAATTCCATTGTTTTCAAAGCTGATACATTGATAAGTGATGATCACTATTGCAAAATCAGCGACACATTTCCTTTCTATAGTTACCACAATGGTGAGTTTAGCCCAGAGCAATTTTGAGCTTTCAGCGCTGTCGCACTTTGAATGACAATTGCGCGGTCATGCTACACTGTACCCAAATTAAATTTTTATCATTTTTTTCCCACAAATAGAGCTTTCTTTTGGTGGTATTTAATCACCTCTACGGTTTTTATTTTTTGCTAAACAAATAAAAAAATTACCGAAAATTTTGAAAAAAAAATATTTTTTTTGTTTCAGTTTTAAAACTTTGTAAATAAGTAAGTTTTCTCCTTCACTGATGGGCACTGATGGGGCTGCACTGATGGGCACTGATAAGGCGGCACCGATGGGCACTGAGGTGGCATTGATGGACACTGATATGTGGCACTAATGGGCACTGATAGGCGGCACTGATGGGTGGCACTGATGGGCGACACGGATGGACACTGATAGGTGGCACAAATTGGCACTGATAGCTGGCACGGATTGGCATGGATGGGTATGGATAGGCAGTACAGATGGGCATGGATAGGCGGCACAGATGGGCACTGATAGGTGGCACGGATGGGCACTGATAGGCGGCACAGGTGGGCACTGATAGGCGGCATTGTATTACATTATACTGTACTAATGGATGCCAATCAGTGCCAAACAATAATGCATGCCAATCAGTGATTCCTATTGTGGGCACTGATTGGCATCCATTATGGGCACTGATTGGCATCCATTGTGGGCACTGAGTGGCATCCCTGGTGGTCTAGGGAGGATTACCTTGTGCTGGGCATCCCTGGTGGTCTGGTGGCGTCCCTGGCGGTCCAGTGTGGGCATCCTCGGGGGGGGGGAGTGCGCTGATAATCGATCAGTACAGACCCCCCCGTCAGAGGAGCAGCCGATCGGCTCTCCTCTACTCGCGTCTGACAGACGCGAGTGAGGAAAAGCCGATCACTGGCTTTTCCTATTTACACTGTGATCAGCTGTGATTGGACACTCTGTCAGAGACTCCTTACCGAGATCGTAGTTTCGGGGTGTCAGACTGACACCCCGCAACAACGATCGCCGCGATGCGTGCCCCCGGGGGCGCGCAGCAGCTCAAAATCCCGATCACGTCATATGACGTCCAGTCAGGATTTTGAAACCACTATGACGCCGTGTATCTGCTATAGGGCGGGAGGCAAGTAGTTAAAAAAGGAAACAAACATTTGACATTGTTACTCCTAGAGGTCATGAAAAGTCAGCAGTAAAGACTCCAATATAAAGTTACAATGTATCGAAAGTAAAAAAAAAAAGAAAAAAAAAAACAGGCTGGGGGTTTAACCAGTCCATTCTTAAAGTGGATTTAAACCAAAAATGTCATACACTATATTACCAAAAGTATTGGGACTAATGCCCTGCACACACGGTCGGACATTCCGACAACAAAATCCGTCGTATTTTTTCCAACGGATTTTGGTCCAAACTTTACTTGCATACACACGGTCACATGAAGTTGTCGGAAAATCTGATCGTTCTGAATGAGGTGACGTAGAACACATGCGACGGGACTATAAACAGGTCAGTAGCCAATAGCTTTCGTCTCGTAATTCATTCTGAGCATGCGTGGCACTTTGTCCGTCTGAATTGTCTACACACGATCGGAATTTAAACTATTGGATTTTGTCGGAAAATTTTAGATCCCGCTCTCAAACTCTGTGTGTCGGAAATTCCGATGGAAAAAGTCAGATGGAGCCCCACACACAATTGGATTTTCTGACAACACGATCCGATCGCACATTTTCCGTCGCAAAATCCGACCGTATGTACAGGGCATTAGACCCTTCTCACACTCGTTTTAGTGCTTCTTTTTCAGCCACTAGCGGGGGAACTTTTTGGCCGCTAACGGGGGTGCTTTTAACCCTAAGGAAGGGGTTAAAAACTCCCATATCGCAGCACATCTGAAGCGCTGCCCATTCATTCCAATGGGCAGGGCGTTTTGGGAGCACTGCAAACCGCCCCAAAGATGCTGCTTGCACGCCCCGCAAGCGCACCGCGCCACAGTGTAAAAAGTCACACTGGAATGAACGGGAGGTGTTTTTTTTGGGGCGCTTAGCAGAGACTATTTGCAGCGCTAAAAGTAGCTGAAAACTGCTCCAGTGTGGAAGGGGTCTAAGGATAGGCTTGAGCGTATTCGCAACCCCACGTGCCCGAGCCCGCCAGGAAGCTGACACTGCGCAGCCCTAATCACAGAGAGCGAGACATTTCCCGATCCCTGCAGCCTTGGATTGGGAAGTGTCTCACTGCCTGTGATTAGCGATGCGTGGTGTCAGCTTTCTGGCGGGGCTCGGGCACGTGGGGTTGCGAACACGCCTGAGCCCACCCTTACGCACATGAACTATACCTACCTGCTTACCGGGCACTTTCACCCCATTCCTGCCCAAGCCAAATTTTACCTTTCAGCGCTGTCACACTTTGAATGACAATTGCGCGGTCATGCTACACTGTACCCAAATGACATTTTTTTCTTTTTTTTTTTTTCCACACAAAGCTTTCTTTTGGTGATATTTAACCACTTCAATACAGGGCACTTTCGCCCCCTTACTTCCCAGCCCAATTTTCAGCTTTCCTCGCTCTAGCGCTTTCAGTGACAATTGCGCGGTCATGCTACACTGTACCCAAATGAAATTTTTATCATTTTGTTCGCACAAATAGAGCTTTATTTTGGTGTTATTTATTCACGACTCCATTTTTTATTTTTTGCGATATAAGCGCAAAAAAAAAGCGGAAATTTGGAAAAAAAACAATATTTTCTTTTTTCTATTTTAAAAGAAATCCAATAAAATCAAATTTTGTCATAAATTTAAGCCAAAATGTATTCTGCTACATGTTTTTGGTAAAAAAAATTTGGTTAAGTGTATAATAATTGATTTGTGTGATCACGGACATATGTACGCAAATGATCATGTACATATGTGTGCAGGTGATCATGTACATATGTGTGCAGATAATCATTGGGACAAGTGATTTTAGTGGGACATATGTGGGGGACATGTTTTTATTATTAGGGACATGTGTATTTATTATTTGGGGACATGTGTGGGGACATTGTGTTTATACTGTGTGGTGTGTTTACACTGTGTGGTGTGTTGTGTGTTTACACTAGACTGGTGATCAGTGAGTAAAAAGCTGTAAAAAACAGCTCATACTCACTGATCATCAGCCGGCTGCAGCGTTCTGCTCTCCTCTCCTCAGCGATGACTTCTGTGTGAGGAGAGGAGGAGCCGATTGCCTAGCAACCGGCTGTTTGTTTACATCACATGACGGCCGTGATTGGACACGGCCGTCATGTGATCAGGAGGGCCAATCACAGAGCCCTCCTGCCGATCTGAGATGCGCCGTGTCTGGGTGACACGGGCGCATCGGGATCGCGCCGCTGCGCGGGCACGCGGGCGCGCGATCCCGCTCCTTCTGATGGACGTTCCTGAACGTCCTATCAGAAGTAGACGGCTCCCACCCGGCCGTATATGTGCATTGGCCGGGTGGGAAGTGGTTAATCACTGCTGGGTTTTTCATTTTTCACTGATGTGCGCTGATGAGGCGGCACTGGTAGGCTGCACTTATGTTCACTGATTAGGTGGCACTGATGAGGAGGCACTAATATGCTGCACTGTCATCCCAGAATGAGAGCTGCGTCGCTCCTCCTTTATTTGATGGTGGGCAAAAGGTTCATGACATCCCAGTCTTAGTCTGTAGGGTTCAATATTGAGTTGGTCCGCCCTTTGCAGCTATAACAGCTCTTCTGGGAAGGCTGTTAACAAGGTTTAGGAGTGTGTCTATGGGAATGTTTGATTCTTCCAAAAGCGCATTTGTGAGGTCAGGCACTGATGTTGGATGAGAAGGCCTGGCTCGCAGTCTCCGCTCTAATTCATCCGCAAAGGTGTTCTATCAGGTTGAGGCCAGGACTCTGTGCAGGCCAATCATGTTCCTCCACCCCAAACTCACTCATCCATGTCTTTATGGACTTTGCTTTGTACACTGGTGCGCAGTCATGTTGGAACAGGAAGGAGCCGTCCCCAAACTGTTCCCACAAAGTTGGGACCATGAAATTGTCCAAAATGTCTTGGTATGCTGACGCCTTAAGAGTTCCCATCACTGTAACCAAGGGTCCAAGCCCAACCCCTGAAAAACAACCCCCCCCCCCCTCCACCATAACCCCCCCTCCACCAAATGATTTGGACCAGTGCACAAAGCTCAGGCATGCAGGCAGGAGGGTGTGCTTACATGAGAAAGCCCATGCTCCCCTCCTAAAGACCCCTGTATGACATCATTTGCCCAGGCTTAAAACCATGAAGTAATTAAAGACATGTAAAAAAATAAAAAATAAAATGATATACTTTCCAATTTACTAACGCTACCAGTATAAGGGTTGAGTAAGAGATAGAAGTTCACCTTTAAAGCACACAAATACTTTCGTTTAATAAACGATCATAATTCTGCTTTGTACCTGCTTTGAATAGTCATTGTCATATTCTGCTTTAATAGATTAAAGCTGAACTCCGGAATCAGTAAATATCATCTCATTCCACTCATCATGTGTCTTCTGGAATCTCGGTGAGCTTTGTGTATTTCTTCCAGATCTGTGCAGTAATCCAGTGTGAGACTTCCTGTAATAAAGACCAATCACTGCTGCTCTCTTCTTGTGCAGGGAGACTGGTCTTGTCTACGCCCCCCCCCCCCCTTGTCGTTTTCTGTAGTGGGTGGAGCTTGTTGGGCCCCTTCTACAGCTCTGCTCTCTCTCCTTGTGCAGGGTGACTGGTTTTGTCTCCGCCCCTTCCGGTAGGTTTTTGTAGTGGGTGGAGCCTGATGGGCCCCTCCCACAGCTCTGCTCTCTGTACAGGCTATGTTCAGCACAGTGATGATGTCACTGCTATTTTTACAAGGTAAAAAACTGGGTTTTCAAAGGGATCTGGTGCACCCAAAGTGAAGAATATATTTAAGTGAAATTTTTTTTGCCTGGAGTTCAGCTTTAAATTTATCTCATAAGTCATTTACTTTGCACACATGATGGACCTGCATGGATTCAGCCGAATGCGGCATTCTGTCTATTCTACATTCTCTGCACTGGGAACCTTATAGTACCACAGTGTGTATTGATTATGCTCTATATAGATATTTAAGCTGATAACACTGCAGAATTAACTCACAGGAAATTCATGATGGTTTTATTTTCAGTGTGATATAGACGCAGTAAAGGAATCCGGTACTTTGTGGAATCTGAACACCCAAGCAATGTGTACAGACATCTGACCCCTTCATATATTTCCCAGAGATATCTCTGGGTCCTTTTATAGGTATGCATCTACCAAAGCAACACATTTAACACTTTAACGCCCGTATGCCACACATATGCATCACTGGGCAACCAGGGTACTCTACCACGGTAATACAGGTGATTAGCTAGAGGGATCCAAAGACAGAAGGGACTACCCCACTGGTAATAAATTACTCTATTCTGGTAATACAGCTGTGCAGCTGGAGGGATTCAGGGTCTGAGTACACAGGGGGCCTCCCTACTGGAACTAGAGTACTCTATTTTGGTAATACAGGTGAACAGCTGGCAGGATCTAAGGTCCAAGGACATAGGGGGCCACCCCACTGGAACTAGAGTACTCTTTTTTGGTAATAAAGGTGAACAGATGGAAGGATCCAAAGTCTCAGGGAACAGGGGGCCACCCCACTGGAACTAGGGTACTCTACCCTGATAACACTGGTGATCAGCTAGAGGGATCAAGGCACAAAGACCCAAGGGTCTACCCCACTGGAACTACAGTACTCTATTCTGGTAATACAGGTGAACAGCTGGAGAGATTCAAGGTCAGAGTACACAGGGGGCCTCCCTACTGGAAATACAGTACTCTATTCTGGTAAAACAGGTGAATAGCTGGCTGGATCTAAGGTCCAAGGACATAGGGGGCCACCCCACTGGAACTAGAGTACTCTTTTCTGGTAATACAGGTGAACAGATGGAGGGATCCAAAATCTGAGGACACAGGGGGCCACCTTGTTAACACAGGTGATCAGCTGCAGGCATCTAAGGTGGAATGCATCTAGGTGCGTTTTTTTGTAGCATGAGGAAAGTGCTTTGTTTTAATATGCTGCCATTGGCTTTCAATAAGCTTCCCAATGTACAAAAACATAGAACAAAACAGATATGTTCTCACTAGAATTGGATCACACTATTCTGATAATACAGGTGAACAGCTGGTGAGAGCCAAGGTCCGAGGACACAGAGGGCCACCCAACCAGAACTAGTATACTCTATACTAGTAACCCAGGTAAACTGCTGGAGGGATCCAATACCCAAAGAAACAGGGGTCCACCCCACTGGAACCAGAATACTCTATTCTGGTAATACAGGTAAACAGCTGGAGGGATCCAAGGTCCAAGGACACAGGGGGCCAACCCACTGGACGTTAAATACTCTATTCTGGTAATACAGGTGACCAGCTGGAGGGTTCCAAGGTCCAAGGACACAGGGGGCCACCCCACAGGAACTAGGGTACTCTTCTCTGGTAACACAGGTGAACGGCTGGAGACACCTAAGGTTGGATTCATCCAGGTGCATTTTCTGTAGCAAAGGTGCCATTGGCTTTCAGTAGGCTTCCCAATGTAAAAAAAAACATAGAAAAACAGATATGTTGTTTTTGTTTCAAAATACATTGCACATAAATAAAAAACGGGCAGGTCAGTCCTCAGCTCAGTTCCAAGCATTCTTCATATTGGCCTCATATTGCCGCACACAATTGGCCGCATTGTGCCCCTCCAGGAGCCGCCGATGCCATTCTCTAAATTAACATCTGTGTTGCATATGTAAATTGGAGACCTATAAGTAAACGATTTTATGAATATGCGAGCCTTCCGAAAATGTCAATGTTCCCGGGACGCTGAGCCAGCGGCGGACGCAGGGCTTATATAGATACCACAGATGAGGAAATCAGCTATTACACCGATGTGTCCCCGGAGAATAGGATGTTACAGAAATTGCTGTCGAGGATGAATGATGTTTCCTCTAATCTCTTCCCTATTCATAAGCAGCCGAGATGTATCGAATTTAATACCCAACATTTCTCCCTCTTCCTGCACGTGTGTGGAGACTACACGAGCACGAGACACAGGAGCCCTGAAGCCTCTCTAATAATGGAAGCTTCACTTTTGCTGTCTCTTGGGGTAGATGACCACAACGGGGTATTTTATACAGGTAGTGTCCACACACAGTAATTTGGGTTTCAAAAATGAACACGTTATGGCTTTTCCAACATCAAACGAGCAGATACATGAAAATACATAATATATAAATGCTAGACTCTCCAACACTTACTGCACAGGTCAAGTCACTCTCAAACAGGTAAGTGGACCTTGTGTCTAACTCCATAAATCAATAGCTTTGTAGTGTACATACAAGGCTGCCATCACACAGTCTCTCTCTGCAGCCTAATATAAAACCTCACTAATATTGCTGGCCATTGGCCTGGTTGGTAATAATGACCATAAAGTTAACCATAAATGAAGGACATTGAATTATTGCTCTCACTTCAGCATGCACGGTGAAACCCAATATGTAATTTACATACACATGCGCACGTGCGTTCGTATGTATATGCAGGGTGAAGAGGGTGCTCATTATTATTATTTTTTGTTTATTATATCATAATTTACATTTAAAAACGTTTACTTTTTACATTTATCGTACTTATCCGCGTATAACGCGCACCGGCGTATAACAGGCACCCCAAGTTTAGGAGGGAATTTAAAAGAAAAATAACTTTGAGGAGGGAAGTTTAAGGAAAAAACTTGCCCATCAATGCAGCCTTATCAGTGTCATTTGCAGCCTTGCATTGCAGCCTTGCCAGTCATTTTCAGCCTTGCATTGCAGCCTTGTGAGTCATTTGCAGCCTTGCATTGCAGCCTTGTCAGTCATTTGCAGCCTTGCATTGCAGCCTTCCATTGCAGCCTTATCAGTCGATTGCAGACTTGTCAGTCATTTGTAGGCTTGTCAGTGCCATTTTAAAAATGGCACCGCCGAGATACAGAGCGGATGTCCTGTGTATCTCGTTCTCGGCCGTTCATGGCGGCTTTCGGGTATTTTCGGCCGCACGTGGGTGTTCTTGGCTATTTTAGGCCCTTCTCGCCTATTTTCGGCCATTCTCGGAAAACCGAAAGCCGCCGAGAACAGCCGAATGTGGCCGAAAATAGCCAAGAGCGCCTGAAAATAGCTGAGAACGGCCGAATATACCCGAGAACAGCCGAAAATACCTGAAAGCCGCCGAGAGCGGCACACAAGGTTAGGAAAGGAGGGGGATCGGCGTATAACACGCACCCCCGATTTCACCCTGATTTTATGGGGAAAAAAGTGCGTGTTATACACCAATAAATACGGTAACTTTATTGTTAGCCCTCTTGTGCTAGCATTGGGCAGGTTCCGGTTATGCCGCGTACACGCGACCGGACTTTACGACGGACTAGGTCCTGACGGTCTTCCCGACGGACTTTCGGCGGAGGTCGGACGGACTTTCTGAACGAACGGACTTGGCCACACACACGACTGGACTAAGTCCGTTCGAAAGTCCGTTCGTTTTGAACGTGGGTGACCTAAACGGGACTAAACAAGGAAGTTCAATAGCCAATAGCTGCCCTTGCCTCGTATTTGGTCCGTCGGACCAGCACACAAACGACCGGTTTTCCCGATTTTTAGTCCGTCGGACAGATTTGAAACATGTTCTATTTCTAGGTCCGTCGGATTTTTTTTTTATATATATAAAAAATGGTCGGACTAGCCCACACACGATCGTATTGTCCGATGGACTGATCCCGTCGAACCTAGTCTGCCGGAAAGTCCGGTCGTGTGTACGCGGCATTACTCTTTAATCAAAGTGTATATTACCAGCACACCACCAGGTCTTTGAGAAAGTGTCTGAACATTTATTTAGATAAGTTGCAATGAGGCAGAACCCCTTTGCCAGGCATGTGATAATCACATGCCTGATAAAGGGCATAGGATTTCCACGTGCCCTTCGCCAAGACCTTTCGGGGTCCTGCATGGCCCTGGAAGGTCCACTTACCTTTTAAAGGCCCCTTTCACACGGACGTTCTGTTTGTCCGTTTTTCGTCCATCTGTTGATGGATAAAAAAAAAAAATTTAAAAAAAGGGACATCAATGCATGTCTATGAAAAAATGGATGATCGTCCGTTTACATCCGCATTTGTCAACATCTGATTTTTTTCATAGAGATGCATTGATTTTCCGTTTTTCATCCGTCAAGAAATGGCTGATAAACTGACAAACGGAACGCCCATGTGAAAGGGGCTTAACAGGTAAGGCCCCTTTCACACATATAGACCGTTTGTTCTGTTTTCATCTATCCGTTGACAGATAAAAAAATGGACATCAATGCATCTTTATATAAAAAAACGGATGTAAACGGATGATCATCCATTCACACCAGTTTAAATTCGCATCCGTTTTTTTTTTTTTTAAATGGATCAAAACCCAAAAAACAGAATGGACAAAAAACGGATGTAAACAAACGTAACGTTTAATTTTGTTTCAAACATATTTATCTAGGAAACAGGGATTAAAGTGGTTGTAAACCCTTACAAACCACTTTGACCTACAGCTAAGCCTAGATTAAGGCTTACCTGTAGGTCCAAGAAATATCTCCTAAACCTATACGGTTTAGGAGATATTTGCCCGAAGACAGGTACCGCTGTCTAGGGCGCATGCGCCGTAGACAGCGGCGTGCAGGCGCACTGAGCGCGGCATCGTCAATGACGAAGATGCCGCGTGATGCCGCGCGTGTCGGCTCCCGTGCGCATGCGCGGGAGTGACGCCATCGCGGCTTTGCCGAATGACAGCGGCGGAGCTGCGAGACCCCACCGAGAAGATGGATGCGGCGGACTACAGGGGACAGTGGTGACTTCGCTGGCTCCTGTGTCAGGTAAGTGACACATAATGGGCTACTATGCGATGCGATGCGATGCATAGTAGTCCATTATGCTTTGCCTTTGCAGGGAATGAAAGAGGAAGTAAACCCATCAGGGTTTACTTCCTCTTTAAGGAGTTCCAATAATCAAGACAAGTCACAAAAATCATTTTAAAAGTATCTAAAAGTTAATTTGTATCAGTATAAAGTATCTGTATATTTTTATCAAGCACCGAATGTTGATTTATTACCTCCTATCTGTCTCTTGCTGATTTATTACCTCCTATCTGTCTCATGGTATTCAAATACCATGTGGGAAGTGATCTCCCCCCTTCATAAATATTCGCTTGAAAATGTGGAGGGAACTGGAACAACTGCTTACGACAGGGGTGCCCAGCCTTTTTTTTTATTTTTTTTTTATAAATTCTTTTTATTCATTTTTTTCACACATATTATACAGACACAAAAACATAGAGGTCAAGAGGGCAACATACACTCTCTCCTCTAATGCCGCGTATACACGATCAGACTGTCCGCGGACAACCCGCCGGACTTTGCAGCGGAGGTCCGCCGGACTTTCCGAACGGGACTGTGACATCATAAGGGGTGGGGTCACCATGTGATATCACCCGGTGACCCCACCCCTTATCCCTATATAAGTCGCCACGCAATTGACTGCCGAGTCCGGCGGACAATTTTGAGTCAAGACTTCCGTCGGACTTTTGGGAAGAAAAGGTCCGCCGGAGCCCACACACGTTAGCCACACAGGGCTAAACACATTGGCACTAACATAGTCTAACTAACCACTTAAGTGGAAAACATGAAACGCATCTACCATTTGAACTGTCTGTAGCGTTATTAAATAAGAATTTTGATGGATCTTGGAGTGCAGCCATTTCTTCAGTGTTGATCGTATGCGGAGGCGAGCCGAGGCGGGCACCTGTGATATCATTAGGCTTCCTGTCTCACCTGGAGCAGCGAGTTCTTTTGTTTTGACTTCTGCTGTCGTTGAGGTGCAAGAACCGCAGGTCCCTCGTATGGAGCAGAGAGCCAGTACTAGCGCCACTATTCCTTCTGGTAAGCACCAGCGGCCTAGTACACCCCAGTCGTACATCCAGCACTGCAGTAACACGTGGAGACGTGGCGAGTCCCATAAGTGCAGTTCAGGCTGGCGAGGTGGCATAGCACGAGTAGTGTCCCGCTGCCACCAAGAAGAAGACAAACACAGGCCCGTTGAGCCTATAGTGCCCTTCCTGCTGAATTTGCCAATCCAAATTGGGAACCCACCACTTCTGCAGCATCCGTACTTCCCTCATTCACTGGCCAACCCGGAATTCAGGTGGAAACAGCTGATTTTAGGTCACTTGATTTTTATTCGCTGTTTTTCACCGCAGATCTCTATAGATCTATTGTGGACCAAAGCAATTTGTATGCTGGTCAATTCATGGCCGCTAATCCCCAGCTGACCCTTGCCAGAGATTGGAGACCAATTACGGTTTCCGAATTTAAGACCTTTCTGGGCCTATCCCTCCTCATGGGCATAACTGAAAAGAGTGAGTTGCGGTCATATTGGTCCACTGACCCAATTCACCATATTCCCGTGTTCTCTGCCTCCATGACCAGGGCACGATACGAGCAGATCTTGCGGTTCATGCACTTCAATGGCAGTGAACTCTGTCGTCCTCGGGGTGACCCTGGATATGATCGGCTCTACAAAATTCGGCCCCTCGTAAACCACTTCAACCAACGTTTTGAAGCCTTGTTTACTCTCGATCAAGTTGTCTGCGTTGATGAGTCCCTGATTACGTTTTCTAGCCGCTTATCTATCAAACAGTATCTTCCCAGCAAGCGTGCCAGATACGGGGTCAAGATGTATAAGCTCTGTGACAGGGCCACAGGCTATACATATAGTTTTATGGTTTACGAGGGAAAAGATAGTCACGTAGAGCCCCAGAGAACTGCCCTCACTACATAGGAAGCGCTGGCAAGATTGATGGCTGCAGGTTTAGGTATCATCTTTGTATCATTCATTTCAGCCAGCGGTCGGCTTTCATATAAAAGCAATCCTAGTGGCTAATTAGCCTCTAGACTGCTTTTATAAGTAGTGGGAGGGAACACCCCCCCCCCCCCCCCCACAGTCTTCCATGGTTTTCTCTGGCTCTCCTGTCCCAACAGGGAGCCCGAGAATGCAGCCGGTGGTTCAGCCGGCTGACCATAGAGCTGATCAGAGACCAGAATGGCTCCAATCATCTCTATGGCCTAAGAAACCGGAAGTTATGAGCATTTCACGACTTCGGTTTCGCCGGATATAAACAGGGCCATTGGGAAATTGGCAAAGCATTTTATCACACCAATCTTGACTTGGTCAGATGCTTTGAAGGCAGAGAAGAGATCTAGGGTCTAACAGACCCCAATTTTTTCAAAAAAGACTACCTGTCACTACCTATTGCTATCATAGGGGATGTTTACATTCTCTGAGATAACAATAAAAATGATAAAAAATAAATAAATAAAAGGAACAGTTTTAAAATATAATAAAAAGGCAAAATAAATGATTAAAAAAAAAGCACCCCTGCCCCCCCCCCCCCCCCCGTGCTCACACGCAAAGGCGAACGCAAGCGTTGGTCTGGTGTCATATGTAAAGAGCAATTGAACGATGTATGTGAGGTATCACCGCGTAGGTCAGATCGCGGGCAGTAATTTTAGCAGCAGGCCTCCTCTGTAGATCTAAAATGGTAACCTGTAAAGGCTTTTAAACATGTATGTAGTTTGTCGCCGCCGCTGCGCAATTTTAAAGCACGTCGCGTTTGGTATCCATGTACTCAGCGCAAGATCATCTTTTTTATTTCATAAAACATTTGGGAAATATAGTGTGTATTAAAATTTTAAAAAAGTGTGTTTTTCCCCAAAAAAATTGCGTTCAAAAAAATCACTGCACAAAAAATTGCAACACCCACCATTTTAATCTGTAGGGCCTTTGCTTTAAAAAAAATATATAATGTTTGGGGGGTTCAAAGTCATTTTCTTGCAAACATTTTTTTCATGTAAACAAAAAGTGTCAGAAAGGGCTTTGTCTGCAAGTGGTTAGAAGAGATGTGTGACATAAGCTTCTGAATGATGTGCATATAATGCCAGGACAGTTCAAACACACCCCCCCCCCAAATAACCCCTTTTTGAGAAGTAGACACCCCAAGCTGACAGGCATGTTGAGTCCATTGAATAGGAATATTTTATATTTTGTCACAAGTTTTGGAAAAATTATACTTTTTCAAATAGCTTGAAGTGTCTGCTTTCCAAAATGGGGTCATTTGGGGGGGGGGGGGGGGGGTTGTGCTATCTTGACCTGAAGGCGGTGGTTGGTTTTTGGTGTCCTGTGCACTGCCAGGCTCCCAAAAACTCTCACATATGTGGTATCCCCGTACTCAGGAGAAGCAACAGAATGCATTTTGGGGTGTAATTCCACATATGCCCATATGGGGTGTCTACTTTTCAAAATGGGGTCATTTGGTGGGGTTTGTGCCATTTTGGCATTTTATGGCCTTCAAAACTGATCGGTAGTGAGGAGAGAAACCAAAAATTTACACCCTAATGCCGCGTACACACGGGCGGACTGTATGGCGTACTTAGTCCGTCGAAACACATTTCAGCGGACAGTCCGCTCGTGTGTGGGCTTCAGCGGACTTTTTCAGCGTGCAGTCCGGCGTACTAAGAATTTTGGATTTTTCTAAATTCTGTCCGTCATACTTTGGTTTCAGCAGACAGTCCGCTCGTCAGTATGCTAGTCGGACGGACTAAGAATGACGCATGCCCAGAAAGGATTTACACGGCGGAAGGGTGCTTTGCTGTGTATTGGACTTCCTATTTCTAGTCCCGTCGTACACGTCATCGCGCAAGCTTTCGTCGGACTGTTTGGGTATCCGTGTGTGGTCAAGTCCGTTCAGTGGAAAGTATGACGGACTGTCCGTCGGATTGTATGACGGACTAAGTACGCCATACAGTCTGCTCGTGTGTACGTGGCATTAGAAATTCTGAAGGCGGTGATTGGATTTCGGGGTCTTATACACGGCTAGGCTCCCAAAAAAAAAAAATTGCACACATGAGGTACCCCTGTACTCGGGAGAAGCAGCAGAATATATTTTGGGGTGTAATTTCACATATAACCATGTGCAAGCGATATATCATTTAGTGCCGGTTCACACAGGAGAAACACGACTCCGGCCGCGACTTTGCGAGGCGACCTGGACACAACCTGAGCGCGCACCACAGCGCGACTTGGGGCGACTTACAAGGCGACTTCAAGTCGCCTCCAGGACAGGCGACTTTCCAGTGGCCAATCGAACAACAATCAGCTCTGTGGGAGGGAGGGATTTTCCTGAGAAAACAATTTTCTCTTCCTGTATTGTTGTTTCAGTTAAGACACGATCCGACTTTGGAGGCGACTTCCATTGAAATCAATGGGTACAAGTGGCCTAGAAGTCGGATTGAAGTAGTACAGGAACCTTTTCTGAAGTCGGCGTGACTTCAGTAGTGTGCATTAAGACGGCTCTCATTCACTTACATTGATTTTATCATGTCGGGCGACTTCAAGTCGGATCCAAAGTCGACTCTGTGCGAATGGGCTCTTAGTGTGTGGAGTTGTACTGCCCTGGCACCTCAAGAAATGAAAAAAAAAAAAAATATTACGAGTATCGCCTCTGATAGATATAAAAATATCAAGTACCATCATCCAGGAATTTTTAAAAAAAGGGGGAATATAGGGGTCCACCTACCTGCTACTTTTTTAATTTTGCCTCCCTTTGAACCTTTGGGTGAGTTAATCTCCTTATATTTCCCTTGACATTACTTTGTATAATTTATTGGTTAACCACTTGCCGACCAGCGCACGACGATGTACGTCGACAGAATGGCACGGGCAGGCAAATGGGCGTACATGTACGTCCCTTTAAATTTGCCACCCTGCCATCGGGAGGCGGCGCGCTCCTGCGCTGGTCGGGACCTCCGTGAGTCCGGTCGCGGGACCCGCGGACTCGATCGCCGCGGGCATCCCCGCGATCGTCTCACGGAGCGGCCAAATGAAGAAATGCCGTTGTAAATAGCATTTCTTCATTCTGCCTAGCAACTAGTGACGCTGATCTCTGCTCCATGTGATTGGAGCAGAGATCAGTGTTCACTAAATGAAAGCCCAACCCCCCCACAGTTAGTAACACACCCCTAGGAACACTTAACCCCTACACTGCCACCCACTGGTTAACCCCCTTCACTGCCAGTGTCATTTACACAGGAATCACTGCATTTATATAGCAGTGATTACTGTATAAATGACAATGGTCCCAAAAATGTGTCAAAAATGTCCGATGGGTCCCCCACAATGTCGCAGTCACAATAAAAATCGCTGATCGCCGCCATTACTAGTAAAAAAAAAAAATAATAAAAAATTATTAATAAAAATGCTATAAAACTATCCCTATTTTGTAAATGCTATAACTTTTTTGCAAACCAATCAATAATCGCTTATTGCGATTTTTTTTACCAAAAATATGTAGAAGAATACGTATCGGCCTAAACTGAGGGAAAAAAATGTTTTTTTATATATTTTTGGGGGATATTTATTACAAAAAGTAAAAAATAATGCGTTTTTTTCAAAATTGTCGCTCTATTTTTGTTTATAGCGCTAAAAATAAAAACCGCAGGGGTGATCAAATACCACCAAAAGAAAGCTCTATTTGTGGGAAAAAAAGGACGTAAATTTTGTTTGGGAGCCACGTCGCACGACCGCGCAATTGTCAGTTAAAGTGACGCAGTGCCGAATCACAAAAAGTGGTCTGGTCTTTGACCAGCAAATTGGTCCGGTCTGAAAGTGGTTAAACAATGTTTCTATATATTAATTGGCTGATTGTTAATGACTTGTATATTGTTCACTACAATTTATATAGATGTCCTCCTGAAGAAGCGGATGATCCACGAAACTAGTAGAGGAAACCTTGTACGCCACCAGAACTGAACTCTTCCATGAGTATCTGTGTATGCTAAATGCTCTGTGGTGTATTATGATTTTATTCATGATGTTTTGTATATTGTCCTTTTTTTTTTTTTGTATTTATTAAACATTTGTTAATTTTTATTACTATCTTTCTTTCTTTATACATAAAGTACCGCTATAGTCCAAACACTATTTTTTGGTCTGGGTTGGTTATAGGAAGTTAGCGTGAACGGCTACCCCAGTACCCCCAAAACCAAACCTCTTGACCTCAAGTAATGAGATAGGCAGTCATAAAACTAAAAGCTGCATAAATTTCAGAAAATGTACCCTAGTTTGTATACGCTATAACTTTTGCGCAAACCAATAAATATACCCTTATTGACATTTTTTTTTTTTTTACCAAGGACATGTGGCTGAATACATATTGGCCTAAATGTATGACTAAAATTTAGTTTATTACATTTCTTTTATAACAAAAAGTAGAAAATATCATTTTTTTTTTTCAAAATTTTCGGTCTTTTTTTTTTCCGTTTATATCGCAAAAAATAAAAAATCAAATACCATCAAAAGAAAGCTCTATTTTTGGGAAAAAAAAGGACGCAGATTTCGTTTGGGTACAACATTGCATGACCGCGCAATTACCAGTTAAAACAGCTGAAGAACAGAAGACGGCGACGGCGACAGCGGCAGCGGTGACAGAAGACCGGGCCACCGCTTGTAAAAGAGCTAGAAGAAGGCGCGGAGGCCCCGCAAGAAGAACCGAAGAGGGGGACAAGACCCCCGAAGAGGGGGACAAGACTCCCGAAGTCGGAAGAAGAGGGCGGCGGTGAAGAAGAAAGCCGGGCTCCTCCGCTAGTAAAAGAGCTAGCAGAAGATAGCGGAGGAGTCTGGCGAGAAGACCCCCGAAGACGGAAGAAGACCCCCGGAGTTGTGCAATAAACTATTTTAACCCTTGTGTGTTGTGTTTTAAAAAAAAAAAAAAAATTCACAGGTGAATGGGTAGGGGTACATTGTACCCCATACTCATTCACATAGGGTGGGGGTCGGGATCCGGGGCCCCCTTATTAAAGGATTCCGATAAGCCCCCCGCCCACAGACCCCGACAACCAACGGCCAGGGTTGTTGGGAAGAGGCCCTTGTCCTCATCAACATGGGGACAAGGTGTTTTGGGGTGATGGGGCCGCGCGGCCCCCCCTTCCCCAAGGCACCCCTCATGTTGAGGGCAGCGGCCTGGTACGGCTCAGGAGGTGGGGGGGGGGGGCGCTCGCTTGTCCCCACCCCCTTTCCTGGCCGGCCAGGTAGCGTGCTCGCATAAGGGTCTGATATGAAACTAGGGGGAACCCCCACGCCGTTTTTTCGGCGTAGGGAATTCCCCTTTAAGTCCATACTAGGTGACGGGGCCAGCGACGCCTCCTTCGCTGGTTCCGGCTACCTGGAGCCGCACTCAAAATGGGCAGACTTTCCTCCGTGTGTGTGGGCGAGTCCGTTCATTTCAAAAGTACAGCGGATAGTCCGCCGAAAAAGTGCCGTGTGTGGGCAGGTCCGCTCGTTCGGAAAGTCCGGCGGACAGTCCGGCGGTTTGTCCGCCAGTCTAAGTCCGTCGGATAGTCTGATACGTGTGTACGAGGCAAAAGTCTACATTGCAGCTGCAAGATTTTAACCCAAGACAACAAATAGCCTCCCCCCCCCCCAATACATACAAGGCCTTTGGGGTCTGTTAAGGCTTAAAATGAGAACCCCCACATGAAAAATACCACCCCAAACTAAAAAAATATAAAAATTTTGTGCACCTCCCACACACATACAAACCCCTAGCCAAACACACAGCAAGCCAGCCCATGAAAGGGGGGTGGATGCTTGGGGGCAGAAGGGGCTCGGGCACCCCAAAAGTCAACCACCATGTTCCCATATTCAGGGGGACGAGGGCCTCTTCCACACAACCCTAGGCTGGGGTTGTGAAGGTCTGCAGACAGGGGGGCTTTACAGAATGTGGAAAGCCCCTTTAAACTAGTGGGTACGAGGTGCTTTGTGGTTGGTATTGAGCTGAGCCCAACATGCCCCAATGCCAGCCAGCTATGTTGAGTGCATGTGGCCTTGTATGGTTCAGGAGGGGGTTGGGTGATCGCTCTTCTCCCCCCTTTCCTAGCTGGCCTTGTCGTATGCTCTGAAAAAGGATGTGGTTTGGATTGGTGAAGGCAGCTCACAGCTTTTTGAGAATAGAGTGGAGTGTGGAGTTCACCTTTAAAAGTAAAAGTTATCCCATGGAAATCTAAGGGGTTAGAGGGGGGAGACAAGAGTTTGAGTACAGCGCCGCTCGACCGTGCAATTTCCAGTTAAATCGACGGAGTGCCGTATCGCAAAAAGTGACCTGGTCATTAAGCAGCCAAATCTTCCGGGGCTCAAGTGGTTAATATTGTTTTTGTGATCATGCTGTTGAGTACTAATACCTCTAAAGTCCCATTTCCTATATACGGTAAGTATGTTGTTTGTTGCCGGCTAATATTGCATTTTCTTCTCCAAGAATTGAGAGCTTTGTCTTTGAAGGCAATTGCTTTCTCCATAAAGGACAACCACATCACTAACATAATTAGGCCAGCTTTTCAGGAAACCCAGCAGTGCAAATCACACCCTTTTCATCTGAACGAGTTTCTCCCCGGTGTTCCAACACACATAATAGCGTAATCTAGGAGAAACATCCTCCTCTTCCTTGTACCCCAGTGGTTCTCACGTCGTGTACAGCAGGGGCATTATGCTGAAAATCACAAAGGTCTGGTCAGTAAAATGTTCTTTCTGAATCACAGCCCCCCTTTACATTACAGCCCCCCTTTTACATTTGTGTCCTCAGTTCCCCACTTTATACCACAGTTCCCCCTTTACATCACAACCTCCTCTTTACATCACAACCTCCTCTTTACATCACAACCTCCTCTTTACATCACAACTGCCTCTTAACATCCTAAACCCTTCTTTACATCACAGCCCCTTTACACCGCAACCTCCTCTTTACATCATAGCCCCCCTTTATATTACAGCCCCCTCTTTAGATCAAAGCCTCCTCTTTATATCACAGCCCCCCTTTATATCACAACCCCTTCTTTAAATCACAGCCCCCTCTTTACCTCACGGCCCCCTCTTTACATCACAGCCTCCCCTTTACATCACAACTCCCTCTTTACACCACAGCCCCCCCTTTACATCACAGCACCCTCTTTACATCACAGCCTCCCCTTTACATCACAGCCCCCTCTTTAACTCACAGCCCCCTCTTTAACTCACAGCCCCCCCCCTTTTACATCACAACTCCCTCTTTACACCACAGCCCCCTCTTTGCATCACAACTCCCTCTTTACACCACAGCCCCCCTTTTACATCACAACTCCCGTTTTACATCACAACCCCCCCCTTTACATCACAGCCCCCTCTTTACATCACAGCCTCCCCTTTACATCACAGCCCCCCTCTTTACATCACAGCCCCCTCTTTACATCACAACTCCCTCTTTACATCACAACTCCCTCTTTACACCACAGCCCCCCTTTACATCACAGCCCCCTCTTTACATCACAGCCTCCCCTTTACATCACAGCCCCCTCTTTAACTCACAGCCCCCCCCTTTTACATCACAACTCCCTCTTTACACCACAGCCCCCTCTTTGCATCACAACTCCCTCTTTACACCACAGCCCCCCCCTTTTACATCACAACTCCCGTTTTACATCACAACCCCCTGGCAGCAGACAGGTAATGAACAGGTACTGGCTGGCAGCAGACAGGTGTTAGGAAAAAAAAGCATAATGTTTGGGGGTTCTAAGTAATTTTCTAGCAAAAGCACAGCCTCTTTACATCACAGCCCCCTCTTTAGATCACAACCCCCTCTTTACACCACAGCCTCCTCTTTACATTAAAACCAAGCCTCCCCCTTTTACAATTTTCTAGGAAAATCACAGCCTCCTCTTTACATCCCAGCCCCCCTTTTACATCCCACCCCCCTCTTTATATCACAACCCCCTGGCAGCAGACAACCCCCTGGCAGTAGACAGGTGATGAGCAGGTACTGGCTGGCAGCAGACAGGTGTTATAAAAAAAAAGTATAATGTTTGGGGGTTCTAAGTAATTTTCTAGCAAAATCACAGCCTCCTCTTTACATCACAACCCCCTCTTTAGATCACACCCCCCCTTTTACATCACAACCCCCTCTTAAGATCACCCCCCCCTTTTACATCACAACCCCCTCTTTAGATCACAACCCCCTCTTTAGATCACAGCCCCCCCCTTTTACATCACAACCCCCTCTTTAGATCACAGCCCCCCCCTTTTACATCACAACCCCCTCTTTAGATCACAGCCTCCTCTTTACATCACAACCCCCTCTTCATATCATAGCCCCCCTTTACAGCACAGCCCACCTTCACATTAGTGTCCTCAATCCCAAGCTTCACATCACAGACCCCCCCCCCCCAATAACATCACAGACCCCCCCCCCCCCTCCCAATAACATCACAGCCCTTCCTGGGCTCAAAGTATGTGGGATGAATGATGCTGCCCACTAGGATACTAGGACATCTAGTGGCAGAAAACAAATGTACTGCAGAGGAAATCTCTGGTGAATTTTGCAGCAAAATCTGGATTTGTTATTATTATCTTTTAACAGGCAATTCATTTTTTTCTTTTATTTTGGATTTTGGTCGAGTGTTCTGCTTTAACGCAGTTTGAGACTTTAGAACCTGTGTGATTCTATATTTTCCAATCACAATAATAAATGGACATTACACATTGCACATACAGGCCGGAGTGAGTCACAGGGAACGTTCGTTTACATCATTTCATGTGTCATCTTCTGTATCTGAGCGAGGAGGACTTTCATTTCATATCCATTTAATATTCATTATAAATTGAGCAGAGTTGGCGTTCTCCTTATTGTAGGATGTGCGCCATCGGCGAGATCTGTCCTCTACAGTCAGGGCAATCAAATTAATCTCCTCTTCAGATTATTCTGCCGGTGATGATATAACAAACACAAGTGTGTACGTATTCCCCGAGCGCAGAACCGCCGCGCGTCATTATAACAAGAAGCAGAAAATTAGGCACCGATCGCTGTAACTAATAATAGAATTATGTGGAAAGAGAAAACCTACTTTCCCGCTTCTGGGTGATTTTATAGATATGTGTCAATAATTAGCTGTTATGCATAAATAAAAAAAGCAGAGTTGTATTAATTTTTCTTTTTATAACTAGTTGAGTACCAACCTGTACATACCCCTTCATTACCAGACTATTTTTCAGTGTTGTGATAATTTGACTGACAATTACTCTACTATGCAACACTGTACCCAAATGCATTTCATATAATTTTTTAAAAGTGGTTGGTTGGTATATAAAGAAAAAAAAAAAAAAAAAAAAAAAAAGATATCCCCTGGGTGGGGTTTTTTAACAGCATACATTACCTGTAAGGGCTGATATATATACACAGTAGGAATAACTACTGAGATGACGCGGAAAGTTTGTAATACAATTATTTATTGATAAAAGAATTAAATGGGTGACACGGTGGTCAGGAAATTGAACTCCACTTGGTGAATAATGGTACATGTATAGACAGGGAAATTACATCATATGAACCCTATTACATCTGTATACACAGTAAAACATAGATAAAAGTAATCCTTTACGTGTTTCGACCCACTCAGGGGTCTTCTTCAGAAGGTTTATCTATTGTAAAAGAGAGGACAAACATAAATATATATCCATCCATTATGATATATTGAAGGTAACCTACTATAGACAGAGTGAATGTCTGATATAGTGATATTGTACAAATATCGGTTACTATATATCACAGGTGAATACCTGTATAATCCACGGTGGAGATCCTCTTTAAAAGACAGGAATATGCTCAGACACATCCCTCATATCAATCATTCATTGATGTGCCACAGCTCATCTAGCTGGTATAGGTCGCTGTGTCCTACCATCAAAGGAGGGCAGGGAAACGGAATCCAACAAACGGGATGGCTTGCGAGGGATCACATCCCTAATTCCACCTCCTGTGTGTAGGTTGGAGGGGAGTATAGACGTGGACAGCCCAGGGTCAAGGGCGACACCCTATGTAATCTTGCAATACATGCTCATGTGTTGGATGAGCCCAAAAAAAGGCAATATATTAAAACAGGAGGAAGAGGTCCTGCGAATTTGCGCAGGTCCACCCCTTTCTATTCAGGAACCGTGCAAAAACAGAGGGAGACTTTCGTCCTCAAGCATAATGTCAGTGTATCAGGTGTCCTGTCACAGATGGAAAAGAAAAAAATATCAAAAATTTGGGGGGAAAAACCTGATTATCTGCTTATTAGATTTCTTTAAGCAAAATTAACTGCTCCAGAATGACCCCACCCTCACCCCTCTTCCACACCGCTATTTTTAAAAATCCAATGCAGGTGCAGATGCGCCACTGGTCTCCTTCAGGCATTTCGGAGCCCGGAAGAGACCTGCGGTGCATCTGCGTGGCCAATTTCTGTGTACGCACTTAAGCTTCTGGTGGATGGGCGAGACCGCACCCAGTGGCCTTTGTGCACATGCCCTGCAAAGTTGCAGCTTAGTAACCCACTGTGACATAGCAATCTCAGAAGGCAGCGGGAGCCCAGCATAGGCCAGAAACCTAGAAATGCTGTCTTTCAGCACAAAAAAAAAACCTCACGGGAAAAAAATGTGAAAGCATTTACCGTATTTATCGGCGCATATCACGCGCCAACGTATTACACGCACCCCAAGTTTAGGAGGGAAGTTTAACCACTTGCCGCCCGCCCTATAACAAAAGCCCGGCGGCAAAGTGGTTTCAAAATCCTGACCGGACATCATATGACGTGATCAGGATCTTGAGCTGCTGAGCTGCTGCGCGCCCCCGCGGCGATCGTTGTTGCGAGGTGTCAGTCTGACACCCTGCAACTACGATCTCGGTAAAGAGTCTCCGACGGAGACTCTTTACCTTGTGATCAGCCATGTCCAATCACGGCTGATCACAGTGTAAATAGGAAGAGCCGGTGATCGGCTTTCCCTCACTCGCGTCTGTCAGACGTGAGTAGAGGAGAGCCGATCGGCTGCTCCTCTGACAGGGGGGGGTCTGTGCTGATCGATTATCAGCACAGCACCCCCGAGGATGCCCACACTGGACCACCAGGGATGCCACCAGACCACTGGGGATACCCAGCACAAGGTATGCCACCCTAGACCACCAGGGATTCCAGTCAGTGCCCACAATGGATGCCAATCAGTGCCCACAATAGGCATCACTGATTGGCATGCATTATTGTTTGGCACTGATTGGCATCCATTAGTACAGTATAAAACAATACAATGCCGTCTACCAGTGCCCATCCGTGCCGCCTACCAGTGCCCATCCGTGCCGCCTATCAGTGCCCATCTGTGCCGTCTATCCATGCCCATCTGTGCCGCCTATCTATGCCCATCCATGCCGCCTATCCATGCCAATCTGTGCCGGCTATCAGTGCCAATTTGTGCTACCTCTCAGTGCTCATCAGTGCCGCCTATAAGTGCCACATATCAGTGTCCATCAATGCCACCTCATCAGTGCCACTTCATTGGTGCCACCTCATCGGTGCCCATCAGTGCCACCTTATCAGTGCCCATCAGTGTAGCCCCATCAGTGCCCATCAGTGAAGGAGAAAACTTACTTATTTACAAAGTTTTGAAGCTGAAACAAAAATAAACATATATTTTTTCAAAATTTTCAGTATTTTTTTTTTTAGCAAAAAATAAAAACCGTAGAGGTGATCAATTACCACCAAAAGAAAGCTCTATTTGTGGGAAAAAAATTATAAAAATTTCATTTGGTTACAGTGTAGCATGACCGTGCAATTGTCATTCAAAGTTCGACAGCGCTGAAAGCTGAAAATTGAAGTGGTTAAGGAAAAAAAACTTAAATTTAAATGCCCATCAATGCAGCCTTATCAGTGTCCATTGCAGCCTTCTCAGTGCAGCCTTGCCCCAGTGCAGACTTTTCAGTGCAGCCTTGTCAGTGCAGCCTTGCCAGTGCAGCCTTGCCCCAGTGCAGCCTTGCACCCAGTGTCCATTGGATGAATTTAAAATTGTCGCTGCCAAGACTTGCCGGAGCGGAACGGACGCCGCCGAGTTCGCAGGGACTGGGCGGAGCAGAGATACACATAGCCGAGTGTACGCGGCTCTTCACGGCTCCGCTCACAGTCACGCCCAGTCCCGCCCTATGATGGACATAACACAGGTTCAATGGCGGCACTGAGCATGACTGGGAGCGGAGCAGAGAAGAGCCGAGTACACTCGGCTATGTGTATCTGGGCAGCGATCGCTCCGCTCACAATCAACGGAGTTCAGCGGGGATCGGCACGCACCCACGATTTTCCCCTGATTTTAAGGGGGGAAAAAGTGTGTGTTATACGCCGATAGATATGGTAGTTAGCATTTGTGTAATGCCCCGTACACACGATAGGATTTTCCGATGGAAGATGTGTGATAGGACCTTGTAGGCTCCATCACACATTTTCCGTAGGAATTTCCGTCACACAAAATTTGAGATCTGGTTCTCAAATTTTCCGACAACTAAATCCATTGTCGGAAATTCCGATCGTGTGTACACAATTCTGGCGCACAAAAGTTTTTCTTGTCTCGTCGTACGTGTTGTACGTCACCGCGTTCTTGACTCTTTTGACTCTCTTGTTCTTTGGAATTTCCGACCAACTTTGTGTTACCGTGTGTATGTAGGACAAGTTTGAGCCAACATCCGTCTGAACAAAATCCAACGGATTTCGTTGTCGGAAATTCCTATCATGTGTACAGGGCATAAGTGGGAGGGTGCAGAATAAAAAAAAAACTAATGTTTGGGTTTAGTTTCACTGTAATTGTCCTAAAATGTCAAAACAGTGCAAACACCTCAAAAATGACTCATTTTTGAAGGTGGACACTGTTGTGGAAATTATTTTTTAATGTATGTTCTCAGATGTCCCCCAGTGTCAGTTTTGCTGTAATACGCTCATGCGAGTGTGTTCGCACATACAGACGTTGGAGGAAGACCATTGGCTGCTGAATCCTTCCTGTGGACATGGCTGATCTGTTGGCTCTTTTAGGGATGATCGTTTATGCCTCACCAAGAGACTGGCCACCTCACGGCGACTGCATTAACACTCCAAGCATGCAGATCTGCGTACATGGGAACCATAGCATAACCATACAAAAATGATGGCCCACTGAGCCATGATAGAGTACGGCTTGCGTCATTGGTAGCAGTGGAAGTGCGCACACAATCGTGTTTTCCGAGCCATGTAAGTAGTGTTCCAATTGTGTTCAAAGTGTCTCACAGGACGCTTGCCGCATGGCTCTGCACACGTCACTACTGGAATTCTATTTGAATACGATTGGTTCTTTTGAAAGAATACAAGGGTTTGATTGGCTGATTCTGAAGCCACCACATTCCTTTGTTATTCATGTTTACAGTATAAGTAAAAGCAGTAGAGCATTCTATGGAGGAGTCTTCTAAGCTCAACGTGATACCAGTGTCTGTGTTACTTGGAGATATACAAAGCGCGCTTTTCCCAGCATTATACAAGAGTGCTGTATTTGTGCTTTTAAGCGCAAAGAAATTATTTGCTTATAGGAGAAGCTTAAAATTTCCAGGACGACACCCCATAGACCATAACCACCGATCACATCCTGCCCACCCACCAAGTCAACCAACAACAATCACTTTGGTATACAAAAATAAACAATCGGTCAAAATCGCAGCAAAAGGTGGCTCTACAAAGTATTAACGCAAGGGGGCCGAATAATTTTGCACGCCCCACTTTTCATTTTTTTATTTGCTAAAAAAGTTTAAAATATCCAATAGATTTCGATCCACTTCACAATTGTGTCCCACTTGTTGGTGATTTTTCACAAAAAATTAAAATTTTATATCTTTATGTTTGAAGCCTGAAATGTGGCAAAAGGTTGAAAAGTTCAAGGGGGCCGAAAACTTTCGCAAGGCACTGTATATATATATAATATTTGTGTTCTTATTATATTTATTATATACTGTATAAATGCATGAGCATGTATGCCTAATACAAGTCTTGGCACCACATGGCCTTTTTAAGGAACAGAGCCGAGCCAGGAGATTGCTGGATAGTTTTAAGCTGTTGACCTGCAACTTGAACCCTGAGAAGGGAACTCTTGGACTTGTCTTGGCTCTGCCTGCTGCTAACCGTATTAACATCCGCTAGTGCCGAATGACGGCTTGCCTCTGCTAATTCCCAGGTTGACCACGGCTAGTTCCTGGCCACAGCTTGTTTCTGCTAATCCCTGACTTGACCAGGTTGCCTTCACAAGGCTCTGTGGCTTACGCATGTATTTGCAAATGTGTGCAGACTAAACCCCTGTTTTAACGCATAGTGTTAGATAGGTTGATTCGGTTGTCAGAGGACTGGCCGGTGAGTAAAGCTTGTCTTTTTTTTTACTTGGATCCATCCTTGGGTTTGTTTATATCATATGTAGCCTTCCTATGCTACTCGCTGCAAAGGCCAGTTATAGGTGGGGGTGGTGGACACCTTTTTTGTTGTAGAATTACTGTTATACTGGTCAGGCAGCGGACTGACACCTTTGCAGCCATCGTGCGATTTGCTGGGTGTTCAGTGTGTTCCTGCACCTTTAAAAAGGGGTGGCTCCCTTTAGTCCACCTGACCTCCACCTATCCATCAAAATGCATGGGCTCCCACTGTGGTGTCTCTCATTAGTAAGAGATAGGACCACAGGTACCAGGGCACCTCGACGAGGCTCTGTGGCTTACACATGTATTTGCAACTGTGTGCAGACAAAACCCCTGTTTTAACGCATACTGTTAGGTTGATTCAGTTGTCAGCGGCTAGCCAGTGAGTAAAGCTTGTTTTTTTCCTTGGATCTATCCTTGGGTTTGTTTATATCATAATCCCCGACTTGACCTTGGCTAGTTCCTGCCCATGGCTTGTCTCTTGTTTCCTGGTTTTACCTTTTCTAAGTCCTGACCACAGATTGTTTCTGCCAATTACTGGTTTGATCTCTGCTGTTTCAGCTATTTCCTGACCACGGTTTGTCTCTGCCGATTCCTTGTTTAACCACAGATAATTCCTGACCACAGCTTGTCTCTGCTGATTCGTGGTTCCACCCCAGCTAGTTCCTGACCATGGCTTGCTCTGCTGATTTCTGGCTTGATCTCACCTAGTTCCTACCACCTGTTTGTCTCTACTGATTGGCTGATTTGACCTCAGATAATTCCTGACCATGGCATTGGCTTGTCTCCATTGATTCAAGATTCCACTTCGGCTAGTTCCTGACTATGTCTTGCCTCTGCTGATTCCTGGCTTTTCACTGCTGATTCCTAGTTTGACCTCAGCTAGTTGTTTGCTATGTCTTGTCTCTGCTGATTCCCAGTTTGACCTAGGGTTGCCACCTTTTCTTCAAGTCAAACCCGAACACTTTTGCGGCGCACAGCAATTTATTTTTATAGTATAAACTGTACATATATTTTGCTACTAAATAATATTTCTAATCATATGAAGTTAATAACAAGAATCCCCCTTTACATCAGAGTCCACAGAGTTCCCCTTTTACATCTGAACTCAGAGTTCCCTTTCACTGTAAGGGGGGACTCTGCAGACTCTGATGTAAGGGAGAACTCTGGGGACTCTAAGATAAAGGATGCTCTGGGAATACTGAGGGTGTACACTGAGAACTCTGATGTACGGAGAAGATTCTGATGTAAGGGGAAACACTGTGGCCTCTGGTGTAAAGGGGAACTCTGATGTAAGGGGTGCTCTGAGAACCCTGATTTACCTTAGTGTACTCACAGGCAAGAGAGAGAAGGGGAAGACTTCAGTCACAGACGGATGGATGGATGGTGAGCTCACTCACCCCTTGGCAGTCAACACCTCTCATCCAGATGGATCTGAGGCTGCTGGACTTCACATTTCTGAGGCACAGTGCCAGGGATTGGAGTGCGGGCAGACAAAGAGAGGTGGGGGGAAGAGGTGCAGTTCGAGCCCTCTCTCCTCTGCCCTCTGTATGTGTTTGGGGGGGGGGGGGGTTGTTAGTGCTGGCTTTGGGCAGTGTGAAAGAATGTAACAGACACTCTCAGCTTAGACAACTGCAGTCAGTAACCCTAGCCATAGTCCAGTCTAAATAATGTGTCCGGGTTTCAGACAGTCCAAAACCTGGACACATGATTCCAAACCCGAACTGTCCGGGTGAATCCTGGACAGGTGGCAACCCTAGTTTGACCTCAGATAGTTCCTGACCATGGCTTGTTGGAACAAAAAAGTCAGCAGATGGTCTGAGCTATTGTGGCCTCATTTAATGACAATTTTCTCCTAAAAATGTTCAATTCACAAAGATAAATATCACAAAGATGTCTAATTCCTGACCAGAGTTTGTCTCTAATGATTCCTGGTTTGACTTCAGATAGTTCTTGACCAGGGCTTGTCTCCGCTAATTCAAGATTCCACCTCGGCTGGTTTCTGACCACGTCTTGTCACTGCTGATTCCTGGTTTGACCTCAACTAGTTCCTAACCATATCGTGTCTCTGCTGATTCCTGGCTTGACCTCAGATAAGTCTTGACCATGGCTTGTCTCCGCTGATTCAAGGTTCCATCTCAGTTCCTGACCACGGCTGGTCTCTGCTGATTCCTGTCTTGACTTTGGCAAGTTTTTGACCACAGCTTGTCATCACGGCCTCAGCCAGGTACATGATAATGACAAAGGAATCCTAGAGAATGGTGGCTTATCTAAGGAGGTATGGGCCAGTTACAGAGAGGAAACCAAGTACCCACCTGGAAGGACAGCCTAGTTTTTAAGGGAGACATTTTGCCATCCTTGGTTGGGGTATTTTTGGCTGTGGATCCTATTTGTCTTCTCAGCAGTTTTCAAAAAGATTCAGAGTTATTAGGAGCCTTCTGAGAAATTCTTGCTCTAGATCATGACTTGGGAACATGCATGAATGATGGCAATTGTCAGGAAGGAGGTTAAAAAGTCATTCTTCATCTCTCTCAGATATATTCATTAATAACCTGACAAATACATTATCATCCACCTGGCTGCCTCCCTTCCTTGAGCACAGACTGGTAAAGGTCTCAGAATCTCGCTCTGCGTCATCCGTGAAGTGGCCGATGACAAAAGAGTAAAATGATAGGAAGATGCCATGCACGGGCGTGGCTCCACGGCAAATGGAGTCGTGAGGGTGCTTTGTCTGCGACAGGTCGGCCGGAACAGGTTAAATGCTGGATTTCCTTTCACATAATGTTTTAAACAGAACACCTGCATCTTCACAATCATGTCCGCAGGAAGGAAGACCAAATCTCACTAAAGATCGTCTCGTCTGAAAGTTTAAGGGTAAAAAAGTGACAGAAGGTTACTTTGTGTCTTTGTGACCAAATGAGTCAGCAGACTGAGTTATTGTGGCCTCGTTTAATGACAATTTTCTCCTAAAAATGTTAAATTCACAAAGATAAATGTCCCAAAGACGTCTAATTCTTTTACCCAGCGCGGAATGAGTATGGGCAGGGCCGGTGCTACCACTAGGCAAACTAGGCAGCCGCCTAGGGCGCCCTGCTGCCTAGGGGCGCCCAGCCACTGATGTTACTACTCTCTTCTCTCTACAACAAGCAACTAAGTCTCAGCATCAGCAGTCAGCTGCTGCTCCATTCGCACATAGTGCCAGAGGCTCAGTGTCTCCACTCATGAATGAATGGAAGCAAGCAAACATTCATTGATGGGCACTAGTAGGCTACATTGATGGGCCACTGGTGAGGCTGCATTTGATGGGCGCTCAATTAAAAAGGTGGGGTATACGTGGGCAGGAAAAAGGGGGTGGAGCCAAGGGAGGTGCGGCAAAATGAGATTTCGCCTAGGGTGTCAAAAATCCTTGCACCAGCCCTGGGTATGGGACAGTGTTAATTTTAGCGTCAAATTTCGATTTAGTTTTAGTCATAGTCTTTTGAAAGTTGAATTTAATTGAATATCATGTTATTTATGGTATACAGGTTTGAACAAACTACAATGCTGCGCAGTGCTCTAGATGGTGGTCTGAGGAGGCCTGTAATGTTGCACAGTGCTCTGGAGGGTGGTCCGAGGAGGCCTGTAATGCACACAGTGCTCTGGATGGTGATCAGAGGAGGCCTGTAATTATTATTATTATTATTCAGGATTTATATAGCGCCAACTGTTTGTGCAGCACTTTACAATATGAGGGCAGACAGTACACTTACAATACAAATCAATACAGGAGGGATCAGAGGGCCCGGCTTGTTAGAGCTTACAATCTAGAAGAATGCACACAGTGCCCTGGGTGGTGGTCCGAGGAGGCCAGTAATGCACACAGTGCTCTGGATGGTAATCAGAGGAGGCCTGTAATGCACATAGTGCTCTGGATGGTGGTCCGAGGAGGCCTGTAAATGCTACACAGTGCTGTGGATGGTCTGAGCAGCAGAGACCTGTAATTCACACAGTGCTCTGGACCAGGGGTCACCAACCCCCGGGCCGCGGCCCACTGCCGGGCCGTGGCCTGCTTGCAGCCGGGCCGTGAAGGCTGCACTGTCTCTGATGAGCGGCGGCGGAGCAGGCAGAGAGATGACATCATCTCTCACCGCCCGCCCGCATCACCGCTGTTAAGCGCTCACAGCGGGGCCACTATACGGCGGCGAGTGAGCAGAGAGATGAGATCATCTCCAACCGCCCGCAACGCTGCTCTTCCGCGCTCACAGCGGGGATGCTATAATGCTGGAGGTGAGGCAGGGGAAAAGAGAGATGAGATCATCTCTCACCGCCCGCCCGCTTTACTGCTCCTCTGCCGACACAGCGCGGCAGAACACTGATACACTGTTGAAGCTGAGGCAGGTGAGATCAGCTCTCACTACCGGGCCCCCCCATTACCTGTGCTGCCACCACTGCAGTGACAACAGTCATGTGGTGGCAAGTGACAATCAACATTTGGTGGCAGGTGTTGTGGCAAATGACAAGCTGCATCTGATAGCAGGCGACCTAGAAAATGACAAGCTGCATCTGATAGCAGGCGACCTCGCAAATGACAAGCTGCATCTGATAGCAGGCGACCTAGAAAATGACAAGCTGCATCTGATAGCAGGCGACCTCGCAAATGACAAGCTGCATCTGATGGCAGGGGACGTGGCAAGTGACAATCCAAATCTGGTGGCAGGTGATGTGGCAAGGGACAAAATGCATCTGGTGGCAGATGACGTGGCAAGTGACAAGCTGCATATGAAGGCAGGCGACATGGCAAGTGACAATCTGCATCTGGTAGTAGGTGACGTGGCAAGGTGACATGGCAAGGGACAAGCTGCATCTGGTGGCAGGTGACATGGCAAGGGACAAAAAAGCATCTGGTGCCAGGCAACGTGGCAAGGGACAAAATGCTTCTGGTAACAAGCGACGTGGCAAGTGACAAGCTACATCTAAAGGCAGGCGACGTGGAAAATGACAATCTGCATCTGGTGACAGGTGACGTGGCAAGTGACACTCTGGCACATTCTGCGTTATGGTGAGTTGAACTATTTCATTATATATTACAATGTAATAATAGAAATAATGCGCTTCAATCATCCTAACATCATATCAATGATGGTGCCGGGATGATTGAAGCGCCAACGCAAGCCATCGCCCTGATAAATTGCCCGCGAAAAGCCGCATACACCCCACTGGGCCTTGGCACAATTTTCTTCAACTACGCCGGTCCCTGGTGCCAAAAAGGTTGCGGACCACTGCTCTGGACGGTCAGGAGGCCTGATCACTGTATTAGTGTCACTGGTTCCCAAAAAGTGTCAAAAGTGTTAGGTGTCTGATTTGTCCACCGCAATGTCGCAGTCCCGCTACAAATTGCTTATCACCATTACTAGTAAAAAAAAAAAAAAATATTCAGTATATAGCCCGTAGTTTGTAGACTCTATAACTTTTGCACAAACCAATAAATATACGCTTATTGGGTTTATTTATTTATTTATTTTTTTACCAAAAATATGTAGCAGAATACGTTTACGTTTCATTTGTTTTTTTTTTCTTTATGACCGCAATTTGTAAATTGGAAGAAAAACAATCGGAAATTTAAAAAAAAATCTGAAATTTGGAAAATCGGGAAAAAAAAAAAAATTCGGAAATAAAAAAAAAAAAAGAAAAAAAAAAATTCGTAAAAAATCGGAAATTCCAAACAAATTGGAAATTCTAAAAAAAAAACAGAAATTCGAAAACCCAAAAATCTGAAATAACTACCTAATAATAACTTAACTATTGCTAACTATTATTGGTATTGGAATTTCCTTTCAAATTTGGCTGTTAGTGAATGTAACCAATGCAAATTTATCCAAAGTTACCAATTATCCAAAATAACAAATGCCGCATCTAAAAAAAATGGAACAGAACAAATTAATAATAATTAAAAGTTTTTCTTATTATTGGAATCTATTATTATTAAGTCGTTACGTTCCATTCATTTAGATACGGCATTCGTTATTTTAGATAATTCGTAACTTCGGATAAATTCGTATTCCTTATGTTCACTAACAGCCAAATTTGAAAGGAAATTCTAATACCTATAATTTATTAGCTAGTAATAGTCAAGTTATTATTAGTTAGTTATTATTTCAGATTTTCAGGTTTTCGAATTTCCAAATTTCAGATATTTTACGAATTTCTGACTTTTTTTGAATTTTCGATTTATTTATTTTTTTTGAATTCTCAATTTTTTTTTTCGAATTTACGCATATTCGGAAAAGTTTGTATCTTGCTGTCACTATTTAAATTATTCAAAGCCATTGGGCTCTCAAGATGTTAGTTTGGCGCTCTTTATGACTTGATTGTTTGTGGATTTCTCAGTCTGCGTGCCCCGGCCCCCTACGCGTTTTCCAAGGGGGTGCCTATTTTGTGGAGAACTGCTAAACCCCAGAGCCATCGAGCTCAAGTAATGACTCTTTTCCTCTTGAAGACTTGTGACCTTCTAATGAGGTCTTCCATTATATACTCTCCCTATCAAAATAATAGCTCCCTGGCCGTCACTCTGATGCTTTTGAGGGTGAGGGTAGTCACGCCCACACGCTCTGCGCATGAGCGATCGTTTTTTAAAGCGGTTGTAAACCCGCTGTTGTGTTTTTGTTTTTTTGGTCACCTGCAAAGGAAAAGGCATAATGAGCTAGTATGCACCGCATACTAGCTCATTATGAAATACTTATCTTAGAACGAAGCCCTGACATCTGTCCCGAGCCACACCGAGGGAGCTGACACGTTCCCTCTGCGTTTCTTCCGGGTATCGCGGCTCCGGCGCTGTGAGTGGCCGGAGCTGCGATATCGTCACTCCCGTGCATGCGCGCGGGAGATTTCTTCCTGGCAGGGTCCGGCGTCTGCCGGGCTTCCAGCCGGGAATCCCCTGTGCGCATGCGCCGCTGCAGGCAGCGGCGCATTGCGAGGGGAATATCACCTTTATTATAGCACTCTCCATATATACAGTGCCTTGCGAAAGTATTCGGCCCCCTTGAACTTTTCAACCTTTTGCCACATTTCAGGCTTCAAACATAAAGATATAAAATTTTATTTTTTGTGAAGAATCACCAACAAGTGGGACACAATTGTGAAGTGGAATGAAATCTATTGGATTTTTGAAACTTTTTTAACTAATAAAAAAATGAAAAGTGGGGCGTGCAAAATGATTGGGCCCCCTTGCGTTAATACTTTGTAGAGCCACCTTTTGCTGCGATTACAGCTGCAAGTCGCTTGGGGTGTCTCTATCAGTTTTGCACATCGAGAGACTGAAATTCTTGCCCATTCTTCCTTGCAAAACAGCTGGAGCTCAGTGAGGTTGGATGGAGAGCGTTTGTGAACAGCAGTTTTCAGCTCTTTCCACAGATTCTCGATTGGATTCAGGTCTGGACTTTGACTTGGCCATTCTAACACCTGGATACGTTTATTTGTGAACCATTCCTTTGTAGATTTTGCTGTATGTTTGGGATCATTGTCTTGTTGGAAGATAAATCTCCGTCCCAGTTTCAGGTCTTTTGCAGACTCCAACAGGTTTTCATCCAGAATGGTCCTGTATTTGGCTGCATCCATCTTCCCCTCAATTTTAACCATCTTCCCTGTCCCTGCTGAAGAAAAGCAGGCCCAAACCATGATGCTGCCACCACCATGTGTGACAGTGGGGATGGTGTGTTGAGGGTGATGAGCTGTGTTGCTTTTACGCCAAACATATCGTTTTGCATTGTGGGCAAAAAGTTTGATTTTGGTTTCATCTGACCAGAGCACCTTCTTCCACATGTTTGGTGTGTCTCCCAGGTGGCTTGTGGCAAACTTTAGACGAGACTTTTTATGGATATCTTTGAGAAATGGCTTTCTTCTTGCCACTCTTCCATAAAGGCCAGATTTGTGCAGTGTACGACTGATTGTTGTCCTATGGACAGACTCTCCCACCTCAGCTGTAGTTCTCTGCAGTTCATCCAGAGTGATCATGGGCCTCTTGGCTGCATCTCTGATCAGTCTTCTCCTTGTCTGAGCTGAAAGTTTAGAGGGACGGCCAGGTCTTGGTAGATTTGCAGTGGTCCGATACTCCTTCCATTTCAAAATGATCGCTTGCACAGTGCTCCTTGGGATGTTTAAAGCTTGGGAAATATTTTTGTATCCAAATCCGGCTTTAAACTTCTCCACAACAGTATTACGGACCTGCCTGGTGTGTTCCTTGGTCTTCATGATGCTCTCTGCGCTTTCAACAGAACCCTGAGACTATCACAGAGCAGGTGCATTTATACAGAGACTTGATTACACACAAGTGGATTCTATTTATCACCATCAGTCATTTAGGACAACATTGGATCATTCAGAGATCCTCGCTGAACTTCTGGAGTGAGTTTGCTGCACTGAAAGTAAAGGGGCCGAATAATTTTGCACGCACCACTTTTCAGTTTTTTATTTGCTAAAAAAGTTTAAAAAATCCAATAGATTTCGTTCCACTTCACAATTGTGTCCCACTTATTGGTGATTCTTCACAAAAAATTCAAATTTTAGATCTTTATGTTTAAAGCCTGAAATGTGGCAAAAGGTTGAAAAGTTCAAGGGGGCCGAATACTTTCGCAAGGCACTGTATATATATATACACATATATGATCTTTTGGTCTTGTATATTCCTCAGTTGTGCTTGATTTATGCTAGTTTTATTTATTGGGAGTTTTTAGCATTTTCTTGTTTTATATGTGATTTATGGTAACACTGTTCACATTATATGGTCACTAATTTGCACTTTTTCTGTAAATTGTGCCCAACAACTTTCTTCGTATATTTTAGCACCGCACTTTTTTCTACACATTGCGATGCTTTTGGCTTCAATACGGAGATAGTGATCGGTCAGAACATATAAAGAGATCAGGTTGTTCGTTGATCCTCCAGCTGCTTGATCCCGGGACAAAGTGGCAGTCAGTCCCGCTACATTGTATATCCCATTACGGATTTAATGTAGTGTACAAAATCCCGGGCCTCGTCGGACTCCTAATCGCGGCCCGCCACTCTCCTCCGTCACTTATAAAGCGTCTCTTGCCGCAGACTGGAGCATTCATCTTTCCGTCTCTAATTTCTATGTGGAGATCTCGGTTTTGTTTGAGGCCCCCGGAGCCGCCAGCTCTAATTAAAAACCCCGTTACGCCTAATAAAATTAATTAGGAGATCGGAGAAAAGCGGACTTCTGAAATGACTTTGATGCTTCATTTTACTGCAGAAAGAATTAGGCGCCTTCATATGTGAACTTCCGAGAATATTATCACTTTTTAAGAGGACCTGTCAGAGAATTATGGGGGGGGGGGGGCTGTTGACTTGTTTTTTAACCGCTTGCCGACCGCAATACATGTATGTATGTTGAGGTTTGCAAGTGGTTTACCGGGATTATGGCTGAAGGTATCAGCCATAAAATCTGTATAATTTTTTCCTATCTATAGGAGGCTGGAAGTAATTTTTTTTAGCGGTGCTTTACCGTCGTTTTAGCGGCGGTATGCGGCCGCTAGCGGGGCAGTTTTAACCCCCGCTAGCGGCTGAAAAAGGGTTAAAACTGGCTGCAAAGCACCGCTGCAGTGGCGCTTTGCCGGCGGTATAGCCGCGCTGCCCCATTGATTTCAATGGGTAGGAGCGGTTTAGGTAAATACACCGCTCCTTCACCGCTCCAAAGATGCGGCTAGCAGGACTTTTTTTTCACCGTCCTGCTAGCGCACCGCTCCAGTGTGAAAGCCCTCCAGCTTTTACCCTGGAGTGAAAGGGGCCGGTTTCTTCAGGCGCTACACAGGCGCTATTTTTAATGCTGTAGCACCTGAAAACTGCCCCAGTGTGAAAGGGGCCTAAAGGTCTTTTTGACCCCATATCTCTCCATAAAGAGGACTTGTCATCACTTGTAATAGAAATAAGGGATGTTTATAGTCCTTGTAATAGGAATAAAAGTAATAAAATTTTTTAAAAAAAAATGTTTGGATCTACAGTAAGGGATTGTTACCGATCACTCGTTGTTTTTATTCAGGAAAGGAAGGGGCTGGTAAATATGACATATTTACTGGACCCTTCCCCCACTCTCCATCCTCAAGGATCCTATTGTGTGCTTGTAGATGCCGGTGGGAAGGAGAGGAGGGAAGCCGGAAACACTGTAGGGGTAGAGGGGGCACACAGGGAGTCCTGGCCAGCTGGGGGAAATATATGGTGCACAGGAAGGGTGATCGGATGGGCAGGGGGGCAATTACTGGAATTGATCCCCTCTATGGCTCTCTCTGCAGCAGCTGAAAGCCGAAGGGAGGGAGAGGAGAAGAAGCCAGCTTTCAGCTGCAGAGAGAGCCATATATCAGTTCCATTTTACCCGTTGCCATATATCAGTTCAGGTGTGCGAAGGAGCAATAGTGCCCCCTGGGGGTTGGAGGTGGAGGTAATAGTGCCCAGCATTGGGTTGGGGTTGCCCAGTGAGAGGTGGGGGCAGACAATAGTGGCCAGCAGGGGCTGGGAGGAGGAATAGTAGACAGGGTAGTGTGGGGAAGAACAATGTAAGTTTTTTTTTTGTGGGGGGGGGGGGGGGTTGTGGAGGCCCAGTGAGGGGGTAGTGCAAACAATAGTGTCTAGCAGGTGTTGGGGGTAACAATAGTGTCTAGAAAGGTGTGGGATTGAGCAATAGTGCCCATTGGGGGTTGGAGGTGGAGGTAATAGTGCCCAGCAGGGGTTAGGGAGTGCCCAGTGAGACGGGGGCAAACAATATGGTGCCCAATAGAGGCTGGGAGTAACAATAGTACTTGGAGAGGTGTGGGGAAGAACAATTGTGCACAGTGAAGGAGGGAATTAGGGGGAATGTGGGATTTTGGGGGGATTGCAGAGGCCTAGTGAGGGGTAGGGGCAAATAATATTGCCCAGCGGGGATGAAGGGAACATCTAATGTATAGAGAGGGGGGTGGGGAACAACATAGTGCCCAGGGGTGGGTGGGGGAGTACAATACTGCCTAATGAAAGGGGGGCACTAGTGCCCAGTGCGGGGGGGGGTGCAATACTGCCCAATGGAGGAGGATCACTGGTTCACAGTGGTTGGTGGGGGAGTACAATACTCTCTAATAGAAGGGAGACACTAGTGTCCAGTGGTTGGTGGGGGCGTAAAAAATACTACCCAATGGAGGGGGGGGACACTAGTTCCCAGTGGTTGGTTGGGGAGTACAATACTCCCCAATAGAAGGGTGACACTAGTGTCCAGGGTTTGGTGGGGGAGCACAATACTGCCCAATGGAGGGGGGACACTAGTGCCCAGTGGGGGGGGAGTACAATACTTCCGAATAGAAGGGAGACACTAGAGTCCAGTGGTTGGTGGGGGAGTACAATAGGGCCCAATACGAGGGGAACACTAGTGCCCAGTGGTGGGTGGGGGAGTACAACATGGCCCAATACGGGGGGGGGGACACTAGTGCCCAGTGGTGGGTGGGGGAGTACAACATGGCCCAGTACGAGGGGAACACTAGTGCCCAGTGGTGGGTGGGGGAGTACAACATGGCCCAATACGGGGGGGGGGGACACTAGTGCCCAGTGGTGGGTGGGGGAGTACAATATGGCTGACTACAGGGGGGACACTAGTACCCAGTGGGGGGGGGGTATTCATTGCACAGAGCTGTGTTTTCCATTACCGGAAATCCTGGAATATTTGGGAATTTAACTTTGAAAGGATAAACATTTTAGGATTTTGTGTTGATGGGCTTTTATTCACCTTAATCAGGCTTTGCCTTCCCTTACAAATCAAAAGCAAGACAGAGACGGGTCAAACTAAATCCAAATTGTCAGCCCGAACCTGGGATGTGATAATGAATTTCATTCAATGGCTGAATAAAGGAAGCGTGCCCAGTGTAATCTGTAGGCAGCGGGCCCCAGCCTCTCTCTTTCCATTAGCGGCACAGCGGAATGACCCAGCTGCCCATCGACGAGCTGTATGTGTGTGAGAGACAATTAGCAGTACCAGGCCTGTGCCTCCGGCGGTGCTGCTGCAGTGACACTGAGCTCACCTTGAAGATCGCAGGGCTCATTAAAGGGACAGTTTTACATTTAACTTCAAAGCTCCCAAACTTCAATAAAAGGGAATCAACAGATCAATAAATGTATATTTGTATAGAGTTTATCCCCAATATGTGCAACCATAGAATATGATCAGCACTATGCACACCGCGGAGTGATCTAATCTGGAATTGGACCGAGCCAAACATCCCAACACCAGAAATTTTACAAATGCTGGGCATACACGTTGCAATCACGCTGACCTAAGCAAACATGGCATTTGTGTGCCCCGCCCCCTGCACGTGTGTAGATGTGCTGCTTTGAATCCTGAGAGCACCCTGTGACACCTTTGCACACGTATAGGTCTCCCCACACATTTATGCGATTATGGAAGCCCTAAACCTTTGCCATCATTGCTCATGCATGGGAAATGTCCTGCGCATGCACGTATGTGCACGGATGTGCCAGGAACGGTAAGCCACATCTGTGCATCATAATGGCAGCTCCAGGGGAGGGGAAGGATAGGGGGTCTGAAATTCTTCTTTAATCATTTGTCTACCAGGTCGACTTTTTACATTTTTGGCACCCATTATGTAATCTGCATTTTTTGCAGAAAATTTATATTGCTGCAAACAAGCACAATATCAGCAGCGGTCACTCCACCGCCCTCTAATCTCCATGCAGGGCGCCAGACGCATTGGATTTCAATTAGTTTTTTTTTAGGGTCCTAGGGAGATCAGATATAGTGAATGCAGGCTCCTGGGGAGACCAGATATAGTGACTGCAAGCTCCTGGGGAGATCAGATATAGTGAATGCAGGCTCCTGGGGAGACCAGATATAGTGACTGCAGGCTCCTGGGGAGAGCAGATATAGTGACTGCAGGCTCCTGGGGAGAGTGGATATAGTGACTGCAGGCTCCTGGGGAGACCAGATATAGTGAATGCATGCTCCTGGGGAGACCAGATATAGTGAATGCATGCTCCTGGGGAGAGCAGATATAGTGAATGCAGGCTCCTGGGGAGAGCAGATATAGTGAATGCAGAGTCCTGGGGAGACCAGATATAGTGATGGCAGGGTCCTGGGGAGAGCAGATATAGTGACTGCAGGCTCCTGGGGAGAGCAGATATAGTGACTGCAGGCTCCTGGGGAGAGCAGATATAGTGACTGCAGGCTCCTGGGGAGACCAGATATAGTGAATGCAGGCTCCTGGGGAGAGCAGATATAGTGAATGCAGGCTCCTGGGGAGAGCAGATATAGTGAATGCAGGCTCCTGGGGAGAGCAGATATAGTGACTGCAAGGTCCTGGGGAGAGCAGATATAGTGACTGCAAGGTCCTGGGGAGAGCAGATATAGTGACTGCAAGGTCCTGGGGAGAGCAGATATAGTGATGGCAGGGTCCTGGGGAGAGCAGATATAGTGACGGCAGGGTCCTGGGGAGAGCGGATATAGTGACTGCAGGCTCCTGGAGAAAGCGGATATAGTGACTGCAGGCTCCTGGGGAGACCAGATATAGTGAATTAGTGAATGCAGGGTCCTGGGGAGAGCTGATATAGAGAATGCATGGTCCTGGGGAGAGCAGATATAGTGAATGCATGGTCCTGGGGAGATCAGATATAGTGAATGCAGACTCCTGGGGTGAGCAGATATAATGACTGCAAGGTCCTGGGGAGAGCAGATATAGTGACTGCAAGGTCCTGGGGAGAGCAGATATAGTGACTGCAAGGTCCTGGGGAGAGCAGATATAGTGACTGCAAGGTCCTGGGGAGAGCAGATATAGTGACTGCAAGGTCCTGGGGAGAGCAGATATAGTGACTGCAAGGTCCTGGGGAGAGCAGATATAGTGACTGCAAGGTCCTGGGGAGAGCAGATATAGTGACTGCAAGGTCCTGGGGAGAGCAGATATAGTGACTGCAAGGTCCTGGGGAGAGCAGATATAGTGACTGCAGGGCCCTGGGGAGAGCAGATATAGTGATGGCAGGGCCCTGGGGAGAGCAGATATAGTGAATGCAGGCTCCTGGGGAGACCAGATATAGTGAATGCAGGCTCCTGGGGAGACCAGATATAGTGAATGCAGGCTCCTGGGGAGATCAGATATGGTAAATGCAGAGTCCTGGGGAGAGCAGAATTAGTGAATGTAGAGTCCTGGGGAGAGCAGATATAGTGAATACGGGGTCCTGGGTTTAGTAACACTTTAAGGGTGGGGGGAAGGTAATTTAGGAGCGATTAACTTCTGCTTTAAAGTCAAGTTTGTACAATCCTTAGGCCTCATGCACACAGGTGGTTCGGCCCCTACAAAAGTGAAAAACAAACTGGTGTTTATGGGCGCCTAGGAAGCACAGGTGCAGCAAACCGCCATGTCCCAGCAGCCTGCCAAAATGAATGACCAGCTGAAATACGCAGCACCTTGGATCCTGCTCTGAGCGGTAATTATGTAGACGGACGTGTGCCCCAAATGCAGAAAGTTGGAGACAAACAATGCAGGAGACCGCACACTGCACCTGTGATATGATGCACTGATTGCGGCTGCAATGCTCTGCAGGCCTGAATGCAAACATTTAATAAATGCACATTTAAAAAAAAAAAATTGTCTAATACATTATTGTAAAAGGTGGACTGTGCCTTTAAAATAAAAGAAACGACAGATTAACAACCACAAACAGTCAGAGAGTTTTCATTAACGTCCGCTCTTTCATCTCTCACGCCTTCCCCCTTAGCGTGACTCACCGACGCCTGTTCTACACGCGGTGACACATACCGGGGATATTAATATCATAGTCTGTCACCGCACCTCTGATGAAGAGCTGCTAACACTCAGGATTCTATTCAACCTGATTGTTTAATAGCCACATCAAAGAGAACGGCAGTACCTAGCCATGTGGGTGGAGGAGCTCCAGTGATCTGATTGGTGGAGGACTGGAGACAATGGCGGGTTACCGCTGACTTTCAGGCAATTTGGTTGAATCAGTCTTAATGGGCTCATTGACAAAGGAGTTCCAGGAAAGAAAAAAAAAGAAAAAAAATCAAATTTAAAGAGGCTCTGGGAATTTTCAAAACTTGTTTGTGAAGTTGGAGGGAGGAAAAAACTTCAAACAAGGTCAATAGCTCTGGCGTGCCGACTCTCACACAGCGAGGCTTTCCCCAATGGGCGCTCAAACCGTAGAAATGCAGGAAGGAACGCCAGACCTGAAAAAGGGATGAGAGTCCAAGAAAATCCTCATTATTGGTATAGAAATCATATAAAAACAGCCAACCCGTTTCAGGGCCAAACCGCTCCCTCTTCATCAGGGCTCAACACAAGATCGATAGTTGTGGTGTACCGGCTCCTACATGGCAAGGCTTCCCCCAATGTGCATCCAACACAGTGCCGATCCTGACCTCCCTGGGGCCCTAAGCAAAATTCTGCTAAGGGGCCCTCTACCTGACCCGTGACCAGAGCCGTCTTTAATATTGATTGGACCCTGGGCAAAACTTTACTTGGGGCCCCCCTCCCCCCCATGCAGTTTCGCTCTCCAGCTGCTCTGAGACATACAATAAATAGTATAAAAATCAGTTTACTGAACCAGATCAGGCAGCGATTGTGATTGGTTGCCAGAGGTTACAGTGTATCATTACCGCTCACTGACTGGTTGCTAGAGGTTACAGCACACATTATGGCTCACTGATTAGTTGCTAGAATTTACAGCACATGATTTCTGCTTGTTTATTGGTTGCTAGAGATTACTGTGGCTATGACCTCAGGGGGGGCATGATATACATATGAATGCCGTCTGCCGCCCCTATTTACATATGAATGCCAGTCATTTACATGTAAACACAGGGTTTGCAGGTGAGTCATCTGTACACAACAATAGGGCAGAGCTGGGCAGCATTAGTACCAGCACTTCACACTGAGATATTGGGACACAGAACAGGACTAAAAACTCAAGGGACAAGGGAATTTAAACCAGGATAGTTGGCAAGTATGGGGCAGCTGCTTTGGGCCCCACAATCATGACAGGGCCCAGGGCCGCTGCCCCTTTTGCCCTGCCTTAAAAACGGCCCTGCCCGTGACGCCGTGAGCTATGTAAACCATTTGCCATTGCCACACAGTCACACCTGACACTTCAGTGCTCCCAATACAATCATCCCTCCTTTAACCCTTTCATGACTAAGCCTATTTCTGACATTTGGTGTTTACAAGTTAAAATCATAATTTTTTGCTAGAAAATTACTTAGAACCCCCAAACATTATATATATATATATATATATATATATATATATAAAATCAGAGAATCTAGAGAATAAAATGGCGATTGTTGCAATATTTTATGTCACACGGTATTTGTGCAGCGGTGTTTTAAACGCAACTTTTTGGGAAAAGGGGAAGCTTTCATGAATTTTTAAAAAAACCAAACAGTAAAGTTAGCACCAATTTTTTTGTATAATGTGAAAGATGTCACACTTTATGATTGCACGCACTCGTGGAATGGCGACAAACTACCTAAAATTTCCATAGGTGACGCTTTACATTTTTTTTTTTACAGGTTAGAGTTACAGAGGAAGTCTAATGCTAGAATTATTGCTCTCGCTCTGACGATCGCGGCGATACCTCACATGTGTGATTCGAACACCGTTTACATATGCGGGCGCGACTTCCGTATGCGTTTTCTTTGCTGTACCAGCTCGCGGGGACGGAGGTGCTTTAAAAAAATATTTTTTTTCTTATTTATTTTTATATAATTAAATTGTGTTTAAAAAAAAACTAAATTGATCACTTTTATTGCTGTCACAAGGAACGTAAACATCCCTTGTGACAGTAATCGGTGGTGACAGGCAGGGCTGCTGATAGGGGGGGGACCACCAGTCCTCCTGTAGGGGGCCCCGGCACACAGAGGGGCCCGAACGGCAAGAGGAATCAGTGTTGTCGATACGAGGAGCAATTACAGAAAGATGCCCTGTGCGGCTCTCTGCAGCAGATAAAAGCTGGTTTCTCTCCCTCCCACCAGCTTTTAGCTGCTGCAGGGAGAGACACAGGGCATTGTTCCTGTAATTGCTTCCTCCTCCCTGTTCTATTATAAAAGGGCTCATTTACGCAGGTTCTCTGTTATGTTTGTGTCCGCTAATAATAATTTTAGTGTAGGCTGTAGGGGGTCCCGTGATTTCTAACAGCAGCCCTGGTGACAGGTACTCTTTATGGAGGGATCGGGGGTCTTTTAGACCTCTTTCCTTTGCACTTCAAAGTATTCAGAACGCCGTTTTCGGCGATTTTGAATACTGTATATATTTTTTTAAACCGGCGCCATTGGCAGCCGAGAAAACAGGAAGTGACGTTGTGACATTGCTTCCGTGTTTACAATCAGGAGACTGGCACGAAGCCGTTTCCGGCTTCATGCTAGTCTGTCCCTAGCCGCTGGAAGTGGCGGACCGAGGATCGGGTCTTCCGGTGGGACGGGAGGCCCGGTCAGATCGGTGGGAGGCGGCGGGAGGGGGGGGGGACGTCCCTTCCCGTTCCTCCGGGATAACAGCCGAGCAGCTTTTAGCCGCATCGGTTGTTATCCCTGCAAAGCCAATCGCCCACTCTAAACAACGGTTACGGTAACACTCCCCATTCATCAGGGCTCAACAAGACAAACAATGCGAAAGCGACAGAAGACCGGGCCAACACTAGTAAAAGAGCTATAAGAAGATAGCCGAGGCCCGGCAGAAGAACCAAAGAGGGGGACAAGATCCCCAAAGTGCGGGACAAGACCACGAAGTCGGAAGAAGACCCCCGGACGGTGGTGGCGACGACGAAGAAGAAAGCCGGGCTCCTCCGCTAGTAAAAAGCTAGCAGAAGATAGCGGTGGAGTCCGGCGAGAAGACCCCCCAAGACGGAAGAAGAGAAGACCACCGGAGCTGTCCAATAAATTATTTTAAAAACTTGTTGTTTTTTTATTTACACTTATTTTTTACCAGGTGAATGGGTAGGGGTACATTGTACCCCATACTCATTCACATAGGGTGGGGGGCCGGGATCTGGGGGCCCCCTTATTAAAGGGGGCTCTCGGATTCTGATAAACCCCCCAGCCAGCAGACCCCGACAACCAACGGCCAGGGTTGTTGGGAAGAGGCCCTTCTCCTCATCAACATGGGGACAAGGTGCTTTGGGGTGGGGTGGGGGGCCGCAGCACCCCCCATGTTGAGGGCACGCGGCCTGGTATGGCTCAGGAGGGGGGCCGCTCGCTCATCCTCACCCACCTTTCCTGACTGGCCAGGCTATGTGCTCAGATAAGGGTCCGATATGGACTTCATGGGGACCCCCACACCGTTTTTTCAGCATAGGGCTTCCCCTTTAAGTCCATACCAGGTGACGGGACTAGCGACGTGTCAATCTCTCCGATGGAGGAGGTGACATTGACCTCCTTCGCTAGTCCCATCTACCTGGAGCCACGGTCAAAATGAACGGACTTTTCTCCGTGTGTGGGCAAGTCCGTTCATTTCACTCCCGCCATAGTCCGGCAGATTGTCCACCGGACTAAGTCTGCCGGATAGTCCGATCGTGTGTACGTGGCATAAGTGAAAAAAGTTTAACCACTTAAAGCGGAGGTCCACCCTAAAGTGGACCTTCCGCTCATTGGAACCCTCCCCCCCTCCAGCGCCACAATTGTCACCTTTCAGGGGGGAGGGGGGTGCAGGTACCTGTACAGTACAGGTATCTGCACCCACTTCCGGCATAGATTCTGCAGAAGCCACGCCCCTTTCCGCAGAATCTACACCCCTTTCCGAAAGTCCCCCGCTGCCTGCTGGGAAACACACAGATCCCAGAAGCAGCGGGACCATCCTTATTGCGCAGCGCGACTCGCGCATGCGCAGTAGGGAACCGGGAAATGGAGCCGAAAGGCTCCACTTCCTGATTCCCATACCCAAGATGGCGGCGGCAGCACCCGAGAGACGATCGAGAGATCGGCTTCGGGTGCCGACATCGCGAGCGCGCTGGGCAGGTAAGTGTCACTATTTTAAAAGTCAGCAGCTGCAGTACTGGCTTTAACCACTTCAATACAGGGCACTTTCGCCCCCTTCCTTCCCAGCCCAATTTTCAGCTTTCAGCGCTCTAGCGCTTTCAGTGACAATTGCGCGGTCATGCTACACTGTACCCAAATGAAATTTTTATCATTTTGTTCGCACAAATAGAGCTTTATTTTGGTGGTATTTATTCACGACTCCGTTTTTTATTTTTTGCGATATAAGCGCAAAAAAGCGGAAATTTGGAAAAAAAAAAACAATATTTTCTTTTTTCTACTTCAATAAAAATCCAATAAAATCAAATTTTGTCATAAATTTAAGCCAAAATGTATTCTGCTACATGTTTTTGGTAAAAAAAAATCCGTTAAGTGTATAATAATTGGTTTGTGTGATCACGGACATATGTACGCAAATGATCATGTACATATGTGTGCAGGTGATCACGTACATATGTGTGCAGATAATCATTGAGACATGTGATTTTAGTGGGACATATGTGGGGGACATGTTTTTATTATTAGGGACATGTGTTTTTATTATTTGGGGACATGTATGTTTTGGGGACATGTGTGGGGACATTGTGTTTATACTGTGTGATGTGTTTACTGTGTGGTGTGTTTACTGTGTACACTAGACTGGTGATCAGTGAGTAAAAAGCTGTAAAAAGCAGCTCATACTCACTGATCAGCAGCCGGCTGCAGCGATCTGCTCTCCTCTCCACAGCGATGACTTCTGTGTGAGGAGAGGAGGAGCCGATTGCCTAGCAACCGGCTGTTTGTTTACATCACATGACGGCCGTGATTGGACACGGCCGTCATGTGATCAGGAGGGCCAATCACAGAGCCCTCCTGCCGATCTGAGATGCGCCGTGTCCGGGTGACACGGGCGCATCGGGATCGCGCCGCTGCGCGGGCGCGCGCGCGCGCGATCCCGCTACTCCTGAATGACGTTCCTGAACGTCACATCAGGAGTAGGCGGCTCCCACCCGGCCGTATATGTGCATTGGCCGGGTGGGAAGTGGTTAAAAAAAAAAAAAAAACGGCGGACTCCCGGTGGACTCCCGCTTTAAACACTAAACCTTTTTCTGACATTTGTTGGTTTCAAGTTAAAAATCATTTTTTTTTTTGCTAGAAAATTACTTAGAAACCCCAAACATTATATATAAATTTTTAGAAGACACCCTAGAGAATAAAATGGTGGTTGTTGCAATATTTTATGTCACACTGTATTTGCGCAGAGGTCTTTCAAATGCAAATTTTTTTTCAAAAAAATTAAAGAATTTAAAAAACAAAACAACAAAAAAAAAAAAAAAAACAGTAAAATTAGCCTGTTTTTTTTTTTTCTATAATGTAAAAGATTTTACATCACGAGAATCGTGAGAGAATTGTGATCTTTTTATTGTAAGCAAAAAAATCGTGATTCTCATTTTGGCTAGAATCTTGCAGCTCTACTTTCTATTAAAGCTCTATTGGTTGAAGCCCAAAAAATAAAAAACACTTCACTTCTGAACACCTTTCACCGGACTCCAATCTAATGGGGGTCTGTAAAGGGGGAGGTGGTGATATAAGGTGACTGATATAACCGCTTACCAACCAGCCACCGTCACTATACTGCAGCAGGTCAGCACAATCCCGCGACCCGTCATAGCTATACTTCGGCTTGCGGGTTCGGGATAGCATGCGTGTGCGGGGGTGCCAATGCTCGTGGCCAACGGTCATAATGACCACTGGCCTCGAGCGATCGCGGGCACGAGAGGTTAAACAGGGATGTGTGTGTGTGTAAACATACAAAGCCCTGTTCTGTTCTGTGAGGAGTAACAGATCCTGTGTTCCTAATAGCTAGAAACCACAATCTGTAATTTCCTCTAGGTCAGTCCCCTCCCCTTACAGTTAGAAACACACACTAGGGAACACAGTTAACCCCTTGATCGCCCCCTAGTGTTATCCCCTTCCCTGGCAGTGACACTTTTAAACAGTAATCAGTGCTATTTTATAGCACTGATCGCTGTATAAATAACAATGGTCCCAAAAATCTGTCAAAAGTGTCCGATGTGTCCGCCATAATGTCACAGTCCCAATGAAAATCGCAGATCGCCGCCATTACTAGTAAAAAAAAAAAAAGAATAATAATAAAAATGAAATAAAACTATCCCCTATTTTGTAGATGCTATAACTTTTGCGCAAACCAATCAATATATGCTTATTGTGATTTTTTTTTTTCATACCAAAAATATCTAGAAGAATACGTATCGGCCTAAACTGAGAAAAAATTTGCTTTTTAAAAAAAATAAAAAATAAATTGGGATATTTATTATAACAAAAAGTACAAAATATTGTGTTTTTTTCAAAATTGTCACTCTTTTTTTGTTTATAGGCCAAAAAATAAAAACCGCAGGGGCGATCAAATGGCACCAAAAGAAAGCTCTATTGGTGGGAAAAAAATTACGTCAATTTGGGTACAGCGCCACAGGACCGCGCAATTGTCGCAGTTAAAGCGACACGGTGCCGAATCGCAAAAAAGTCATTCAGCAGCCAAATATTCCGGGGCTGAAGTGGTTAATGGTGGTAAAATCAGCAGCCAGCATCCCCCATTAGTTCACAGTCACCTTATATCAGCACCAGCGGCGACTATGGTGTGAATGAGTCTCCTCCCTGTAGCGACGCCACTGATCAGCACCCTTTCTTACAGAGTGACCCCCCCATTAGATTAGAGTCCCTTAATATTAGAAGCAACCCCCCCCCCCTTAGAGACCCTATTAGCTTTGAGTCCCTTTATATCACCCCCCCATAGAGACCTCTATTAGAGTGAGACAAAAAAAACCCTTACCTTCCTGGAGCCGCTGCAAAGATGTGTGTGTGTGAATCGGCCAGAGTTAGGGGGCGGAGGCTGAAAAATCCCATGCTTTCACCTGCAAAAGCGCCCAGGTTGCTAGGACACTGGTGGTCCTAGCAACCAATGTCTGAAAACTGCAAAGATGCCCAATTACTGTCTGGCCGCTCTGGCAGCGCCAGCGGCTGGAGGGGGGCTTGGTGCTGGGGGGAAGAGAGCGCATGGTGAGCTGCAGGCTGCAGCATTCAGGCTTCATTAGCCTAGCACTGCATTAACAGGGGCGAGGGGGACCGGACCGGGAACCGACTCACCACTGTCACCATTCACCAATCACCAGTGGCAGTTAAGCTCCGAAAAATCATTAGCCCTGCTGGAGCAGGTGAAGGGAAGCATGCTGCTGGTGGAAGAGCGCGCATTCAGGGCAGGCTGCATTGGCACATTGGATTGATGTCCCTGATTTCAAGGGACTGTCCCAGATTTGGAGCAATGTCCTTCTGTCCCTCATTCCCCCTCATTTGTCCCTCATTTTGGTCTGATCCATATAGTTGCACATAAAATGCACTTTAGATATTTTTAAAAAGTGTTTCCCAGTGCTAAAACTTTTATCCAAATTCTAAATCGCTGCATTTGTAAGTTTTAAGAGCCAATATAAAGGAATAGTAGTGGTAAAAAAAAAGCACTGGTGGATCCAATTTTTTGTTGGTTAATTCTCCTTTAAGGAGGTGTGGCAGGGGGCGTGTCCTATGCCTACATATGTTTGCTGGTAGGTGTCCCTCATTTCCACCTAAAAATGTTGGGAGGTATGCTGATGGGGGGGGGGGGGGGGGGCAAGTTGGATGGAGGGGAACGCTCACTACTGAAGCCACAGGACAAGGGGGGGGAGATTTGCGCTGCCGGCGGGACTCAGGAGAGGGCGCAGTCAGCTACAGAGGGGGGGGGGGGGGTGGGGTGGTGTTGCTGCTGGTGCTGGCGGGCAAGGTGGATGGAGGGGAACGCTCACCACTGAAGCCACAGGATGGTGGGGGGGGGAGTCGCGCTGCCGGCGGGACTTAGGAGAAGGCACTGTCAGCTACAGGAGAGGGGGGGGGGGGGATGGTGTTGCTGCTGGTGCTGGCGGGCAAGGTGGATGGAGGGGAGCGCTCACCACTGAAGAGACAGGACGGGGGGGGGGAGTCGCGCTGCCGGCAGGACTCAGGAGAGGGCGCAGTCAGCTACGGGGGGGGGGGGGGGGGGTGGGTGGTGTTTTGCTGCTGATGCTGGCGGGCAAGGTGGATGGAGGGGAACGCTCACTACTGAAGCCACAGGATGGTGGGGGGGGGGGGAGTCGCACTGCCGGTGGGACTCAGGAGAAGGCGCAGTCAGCTACAGGAGGGGGGGGGGTGGTGTGGCTGCTGGTGCTGGCGGGCAAGGTGGATGGAGGGGAACGCTCACCGCTGAAGACACAGGATGGTGGGGGGGGGGGGGAGTCGCACTGCCGGCGGGACTCAGGAGAGGGCGCAGTCAGCTACAGGAGGGGGGGTGGTGTTGCTGCTGGTACTGGCGGGCTGGAGGTATGAACACCCACTTCCCACACAGGCTGGAGCCTATGCTGCTGTGTCCGGATTTCAGGAGGAGGGAACCCCGGACACAGCTGTCAAAACCCGGACTGTCCGGGTCATTCCCGTACAGGTGGCAACCCTAGGTGTTGGAGAAGACTTTTGAAAGTCCCTTGGATGGCAAGAAGATCAAACCAGTCAATCCTGAAGGAAATCAACCCTGAATATTCACTGGAAGGACAGATCCTGAAGCTGAAACTCAAATATTTTGACCATCTAATGCGACGAGAGAACTCGTTGGAAAAGACCCTGATTCTGGGAAACATGGAAGGGGGAAAAAAAAGAGAAAAGGACAACAGAAAACAAGATGGATAGATAGCATCATGGAAACAATGAACATGAAAATAAGCAAGTTTCGGGGGGCAGTGGAGGACAGGAGAGCCTGGCGCGCCATGGTCCACGAGGTCACGAAGAGTCGGACACGACTAAACGTCTGAACAACAACAAGGGGGCTCAGGAGCTAGCGGCATGGCAGGGTCGGTCGCGGTCTACCCATCACATTTACGAGGTCAGAAGGGCAGAGATTTTCACTCCATACAAAATGAAACAATCATTTTGGATGGAATTGGGCACTCTTCCCTAACTAAACCTACACTGGTTGGTTCTATTCTCCACAATGTGCCTTAAATGTTGAGGATGGTTTCGCCCACACATCTTCCTTCCCGGAAGAATAGTGCAACACATGTATACAACCTGCATTATTAAGAGATAATAACATGTGAATGGGCTCCATCGTAACCAACTGGAATGGCAGGAAGTAATAAGTGATGATGTCCTCACCGCGTATCTTTCACCGGTTCTCTATACAATGACATGTCCTGCTAATTGTCCGTTATTTACGTCGCGGTTGCCGAAGGACCAGACGCTGGCCTGGGGCTTCCTCCACCCACCACAAATCACCCACATCCAGCTCCTAATGAGGCTTCACTCAGGGAAACCCAACCCACAGAACCTCATAACTGGAGACGGGCGGCTGTGTGGTGGGCACCGTGCCTGGATCAGGACAGTCATTGCTTCTGTGTGCCGTCTGTTTCATTGGCCCAGCACTCCCACCATGTAACGCTGTGCTTAGATCTTCCCTATTATTGCTCTTAGAAATGGAACTAACTGGAGCCTTCGGCAACTTTGAGAAAACTTTCATTTTCAATGGACATGGAATTATAAAGTCCGACATGTACAGTACATAAATTTCCGACGGAAAAAATTTGAGATCTGGATCTAAAATTTTCCCACAACAAAATCCGATCTGACTTTTTCCGATCGCGTGTAGAGAATTCCGACGCACAACGTGCCACGCATGCTCGGAAAAAATTTGGAGACGAAAGCAATTGGCTACTGGCCTCTACGTAGTCACGTCGTACGTTTTGTACGTCACCTCATTCCAAAACGATCGGATTTTCCGACAACTTTGTGCGACCGTGTGTATGCAACACAAGTTTCAGCCAACATCCTTCGGAAAAAAAATCCAACGGATTTTGTTGTCAGAATGTCCGACCGTGTGTATGGGGCATAATTCTATTCCGGATCCTCGGGGGAGGAGTTGGAGGGCAGAGGAGGAGAGGAGGGAGGGCAGCTGGCTGTGAAGAGAAGGGACAACAAACAGGACAGGAAAGGAGAATACGGGGGAAAAAAAGGAGAAGACGAGGGGTAGAAAATGGAGCAGAGGGGGGGAAGAACAGAGGAGAGCAGAGGGAGGAGAAAGTTGAGAGGTGGGAGAGGAGAGGATTGGGGATACGGTGAAGAATAGCAGAAGAGTAGAAAAAGAGGGGAGGAGAAGAGAAGAAGAAAAGGAGAGGAAAGGAAGAAAAGGAGAGGAGAAGAAAAGGAGAGGAGAAGAAGAAAAGGAGAGGAGAGGAGAAGAAGGAAAGGAGAGGAGAGGAGAAGAAGGAAAGGAGAGGAGAGTAGAAGAAGAAAATGGGAGGAGAGGAGAAGAAGAAAAGGAGAGGAGAGAGGAGAAAGAGAAAAGGAGAGGAGAAAAGGAGAGGAGAAAGAGAAAAGGAGAGGAGAGAGGAGAAACGGAGAGGGGAAAAAGAAAAAGAAAGGAGGAGAAGAAAGAGAGAGGAGAAGAAAAAGAGAGAAGAGAAGTAAAGGAGAGGGAAAGAAAAAAAGGAGAGGGGAGGAGAGGAGGATGAGAAGAAAAGGAGAGGAGAAGAAGAAAAGGAGAGGAGAAAAAGGAGAGGAGAGGAGAAGAAGAACAGGAGAGTAGAGAGGAAAAAGAGAAAAGGGGAGGAGAAGAAGAAATGGAGAGGGGAGGAGAGGGGCAAAAAAAGGAGAGGAGGAGAAGAAAAAGAAAGGAGAGAAAAAGAAGAAAAGGAAAGGGGAGGAGAGGAGAAAAAGAGAGGAGGAGAAGAAAAGAAGAGAAGAAGAAAAGGAGAGGAGAGAAGAAAAGCAGAAGAAGGAGAGGAGAGAAGAAGAAAAGGAAAGGAGAAGATGAAGAAGAGAGGAGAGAAAAGAGAAGATTAGGAAAAGGAGAAAAGGATGAGGAAGAAAAGAGGACAGAATAAAGCAGTCAAAAGCTGATTTTTTTTTTCTTCATTCAACCAGCCAGTTGAATGATGATAAGGCAAGGCAGATGTTTGGAGGGGAAAGGAAAGGAGAGGGAGAAGAGAGGAAGCAGGTGATAGCAGATAAAAGTCGGTACTTGCACTGCTTGCATTTTAAAAATACATTGATGTACAGTATTTATGAGGCACCTCACAAAACCTTCAGGAAATGCTAATTGCCTGGCTGTTATGCTCCTTGGAACCCCCAAAACACATTGTTTTTACATTAACAACCGGAATGTCCACAATAGGTTGGCGCCGTCTTTTCTCTACAAGATGAGCTCAGACTTTCATAGTCCGCATTGCTTTTAGTCAGGTCAGACCCGACCTATAGACAGAGGCGACTCTTTAATTAGACGGTGGCCTAAGGCCTCGCTATCACAGGGGCCTCGCAGCTGCCTAATTTGGCCGACCCGCACACAGAGCATCACTTTTTGGGGAATGTCTCTCTCCCTAAGCGGAGATCCTCTCTGCTCTGGTAAATTACCTGCATTGCCAGGACCTTGCCTGTGTGTATCCAGGCTAAATCCTGCTGGTGCTGAGCCAAGTGGCTCCAGTGAATTCCCCAGCAGGGGGGCGCTAATGTGGGCATACCCGCCCTCAGCTTGTGTGGGCTGTTTGGTGTCCAACGCACTGCAATCTGAACTTGGGGAGAGATGCTGGCTGCCTCCTCACCTCTGATGTCTACAGACAGGAAAAGGAGCTGACAGAAGGAGGATCCCTATCCTGCCTGTCAAGTTTCCCCAGCAATGGTGGGACTCCTGTCATATACCTGATCTTTCTCCTGCCTGTCAAGCCTCCCAGTAGTGGTGATACTTCTGTCCTAGCCCAGAATCACCCCTGACTCCATTGTCTCATCCACCACTCATAACTTGCTTGAATTATTTTTTCCATAATGGGCGCGAGTGGGGCCTCATGTCTAAGTTTTGCCTGGGGCCTCACAAAACCTAGAGCCGCCTCTGCCTATAGGCTGGCACAGCAAGAGAAGAGAGGATCAGGTGAAATCCAGTGTTTGGATATTTCTCACCATAAAAAGGAGTCTGCAAATAGAAGATCTGCAGGGTGGGATAGGGACATCATCTATGTAACCTAGAAGACAAGGCAGATGAGGATGAATTACAATAAGGAATAGTGAAGAGATTTCCCTCATAATATCACGCTAGTTTCCTGATTTCACTTGAATAGAGTGAATGATCAGCAGATTGCACAGCTAAAGCCTGCAGCATCCAGTGACCAGCAGCAATGCACATCTAAAGGGATGCTGGGGTTGTGTTCTTTTATATAACTCTCAGGAACAGCAGTACAGAGACTGACAACAGTCTTAAAAATCACACCCACATGTGACAGAAATTACTGAGGGCATAGAAAGCTAAAATCGGTGAGAGGCGGGCCAACAACAGTACCGATCACGAGGAGAGGAGATTGATGATGATTGAAGGCATTTAGACAGGAAATGATCAAGAATGCCGCTGCAAATTCAAAGGGCTATAATTTAGAGCTGCAAGTTTTTCAAGGATTGAGAATAAGGATCTGTGCACACCTGAGGGACATTACCACGTTTCTGCAGCGCCACCCAGGGCTGCTGTTAGAAATCAGCCACTGTACCCCGTACAGCCACTTTGACATCACCCCCCCCCCCCCCCCCCAAATAAACAAAGTTTACTATGCTTCAGTTATAAATGAGCACAGTGAGTTATTGGCAGCAATCACTCATTGTGTTCCTTCAGGAAAGGAAGGGGCTGATATATATGACATATTTACCGGACCCTACCCCCCCCACTCACTATCCTGAAGGATCCTATTAGACATGTGCAATTCGTTTATTTCCAAATACATTTTTTAACTAATTTCAGCAAATTCGTTAATTTGAAAATATCAAAAACCCGTTTAAGGAATTTTCCCAAATATTCATAACTTCGAATATTTGTAAAGTCGAAAATCCAAAAATTCGAAAAATAATAACTAACTACTAAATTATAGGTATTGGAATTTCCTTTCAAATTTGGCTGTTAGTGAACGTAATGAATATGAAGTTACGAATTATCCGAAATAACGAATGCCACGTAACGAATTATTAATAATAATAAATAATAATAATAATAAAAAAAATGTATCATTATTATTTATTATTCATTTGTTCTGTTCCATTTGTTTAGATTATACGAAATAAGGAATGCCGTATCATGGAACGTAACAAATTAATAATAATAAATAACAATAATAATAATAATAAAAACTTTTTATTATTATTTATTATTTATTAATTCCGTTCCATTTTTTTAGATGCGGCATTCGTTATTTCGGATAATTCGTAACTTGGGATAAATTCGTATTTGTTACGTTCACTGACAGACAAATTTGAAAGGAAATTCCAAATACCTATAATTTAATTGTTAATTTTTAGTTAGTATTTAGAATTTTCTGAGTTTCGTTCTTTCAAATTTGCGAATTTTCGAATTTACGAATTGCAATCATAACTAATAACCTGAAAAAAACCCCAAAATGAATAAAACGAAAATGAACAAATTTTTGTGGCAGTGCACATGTCTAGATCCTATTGTCTGCTTACAGCTTCCGGCAGGAAGGAGAGGAGGGAAGCCGGGGGGGGGGGGGGGGCTGGGCAACAGGGGAAAATGTATGGTGCACAAGGATGGTGAACGGGTGCAATTACTAGAACTGATCCCTTGTATGGCGTTCTCTGCAGCAGAGGATTGAAGAATTGCTTGGATGGGGTGGGGGCATAGGGGGACTGGGCAGCAGGGAGAAACATATGGTGCAGAGGGATGGTGATCGATTCAGGAGGAGGGGCGTGTTTAAACCACTTCCCGACCAGCGCACGACGATGTACGTCGGCAGAATGGCACGGGCAGGCCAATTGGCGTACGGGTACGTCCATTTGAAATTGTCGCCCTGCCATCGCGTGTGCACCGCCGCCGGCGCGCGTGCCCAGGACCCCCATGAGTCCGAGTCGCGGGTCCCGCGGACTTGATCGCTGCAGGGATAACCGCGATCGTCTCACGGGGAGGCTGAACGGGGAGATGCCGCTGTAAACAGCATCTCCCCGTTCTGCCTAGCAACAAGTGACACTGATCTCTGCTCCCTGTGATTGGAGCAGAGATCAGTGTTTACTAACACACAGCCCAGCCCCCCACAGTTAGTAACACGCCCCTAGGAACACTTAACCCCTACACTGCCACCCCCTGGTTAAACCCTTCACTGCCAGTGTCATTTACACAGGAATCAATGTGTTTGTATAGCACTGATTGCTGTATAAATGACAATGGTCCCAAAAATGTGTAAAAAATGTCCGATGTGTCCGCCATAATATCGCAGTCACAATAAAAATCGCTAATCGCTGCCATTACTAGTAAAAAAAAAAAAATAATTATTAATAAAAATGCCATAAAACTAACCCTATTTTGTAAAAGCTATAAATTTTGCGCAAACCAATCAATAATCGCTTATTGCGATTTATTTTTTTTACCAAAAATATGTAGAAGAATAGAAGAAGAATACGTATCGGCCTAAACTGAGGAAAAAAAATGTTTTTTATATATGTTTGGGGGATATTTATTATAGCAAAAAGTTAAAAAATAATGCGTTTTTTTTTAAATTGTCGCTTTTTTTTGTTTATAGCGCAAAAAATAAACACCGCAGGGGTGATCAAATGCTACCAAAAGAAAGCCTATTTGTGGGGTAAAAAAAGACGTTAATTTTGTTTGGGAGCCACGTTGCACGACCACGCAATTGTCAGTTAAGGCGACGCAGTGCCGAATCGCAAAACGTGGTCCGGTCTTAAGCCAGCAAAATGGTCCGGTCTGAAAGTGGTTAAACTACGTAGAGGGTTCTTTACTGTAAGAGCAGTAAGGATGTGGAATTCCCTTCCACAGGCGGTGGTCTCAGCGGGAGGGGGGGCATCGATAGTTTCAAGAAACTATTATATAAGTACCCAAACGACCGCAACATACAGGGAAATACAATGTAATACTGACTTATAATCACACACAGAGGTTGGACTTGATGGACTTGTGTCTTTTTTCAACCTCACCTACTATGTAACTAATTACTTTCCCCTGTATGGCTCTCTCTGTGGCAGCTGAAAGCTGGCAGGAGGTAGAGGAGAAGAAGCCAGCTTTCAGCCGCTGCAGAGAGGACCATACAGTGGATCAGTTCTTGTTATCTCCCCTCCACCGCCGTTCCGATCACCGCCCCTGCCCACATCCGATTCACCCTGATGCCCGTTCCCCCTGCTGTCCTGGGCCCCATACAGAAGGACCGGCGGTACCCCCTTTATCCACAGCCCTGGAGGCACCATTCATTTGTGAATGGGTCTCCCCCCGCTCCAAAAAAAAAAAAAAACGCACCAAAGAAGCTCACGTACTGCATTTTGGCACCGAGCCGGCCGCACTTGGCGTTGCACGTTGCGTGTTTTGTCACGTAACAAAATTGCACCGCGTTTGGGGTGCTATTAAGAAATAATGGCACTGCAAGCGTGTCACGCGTTTTGTCGACATTCTGGAATTGTGAGCAGAATTGTACGATTCTGCCCACAATTCTGATATGGTTAAGTGTAAACAGGGCCCAATCAGGTTCAACATGGGGGGGGGGGGGGGGCCTTGCTACAAGTGTGGGGAAAAACAGGGAAATTTACCCCCCGAGCTGACTTCTTCTTACCTATAGTCGCCCGGCTGTCCTGTCTCAGGTGGGCACCGCAAAGTGCCTTGTGCCATGGGGACATGACTGCTTCCTGGGGGGGGGAATGCTGGATGTTCTTTACTAACAATCGACTTCCTCCACGGATGATGAGGAATTTCCTCCAACGTCATCCGCCCGCTACATCCCCGCACCTCTCGCTGCCAGTAAAGAAAATGGAACTCTTAATGGAAATGCAACTGTGAGCTGGCAGGAGGCGCTGACGCAAACCGCCACGTCGTACCTGCCCGGGTCAGCGTTGAGATCGAGACGCAGCTTTGTGCTATTAGCTCGTTAATTGGAGTCCTAATTAACAACATTGCGGCACCAGGAAAACACAGACTACGGGGGGATGGGGGAGGGGTATAGGGGGGTTGCACGTGACGTATTGACATCACCAGGCCAAAGAAATAGAAGATTGTGTGTGGTGGAACGGGAGATCACGCAGCGCGCGGGGCAGATGTTCCTGTGATGGAGAAGACATTAAACCTCTTATATCGTCTTCTTTCAATAAACCAAAGCAAATTTATAGCGACTTCTCAATCTGCTCGCCGAAGATTAGACGTCCAGATTGGATTTTTAATTTCTTTTTAATTTTTTTTTTTTCCATTCATTCATTATTTCAGGCTTCTCAATCTGCTCACAGAGCCCCGAAGATTAGATGCGCAGATTGGATTTTTTTTTATTAAAATTTTTTACATTTTATTTATTATTTCAGATTTCTCAATCTTCTCGGAAAGAGCCGAAGATTAGACGTCCGGCTTGCACTGTTTATTTAATTTATTTTTATTTCATTTATTTATTTATTTCAGATTTCTCAATCTCCTTAGAGATTCAAAGATTCGACGTCCGGCTCGCAGTTCATTTATTTATTATTATTTTAAAATATTTTTTCATTTATGTATTTCAGATTTCTCGATCTCCTTATAGAGCCGAAGATTAGACATCCGGCTTGCGTTGCTTATTTATTTATTAATTAATTTATTAATTCATTTATTATTATTTCAGATTTCATAATCTGCTCAGAGAGCCGAAAGATTTACACGTCCGGGTTGCATTGTTTATTTATTTTATTTATTTATTTTTAAATGTATTTATTATTATTTCAGATGTCTCAATCTGCTCAGAGAGCCGAAAGATTATGTGTCTGGGTTGCATGGTTTATTTATTTTATTTTTATTTTATTTATTTTTAAATGTATTTATTATTATTTCAGATGTCTCAATCTGCTCAGAGAGCCGAAAGATTTACACGTCCGGGCTTGCATTGTTTATTTCATTTTAATTTTTATTTATTTATTTTTAAATTGAATTATTATTTCAGATTTCTCAATCTCCCCGTATAGAGCCAAAGATTAGACATCCAGCTTGCATTGTTTATTTTTATTTAATTTATTTTTTACATTTATTTATTATTACAGAGTTCTCAATCTCCTCGTAGAGTCGAAGATTAGACATCCGGCTTGCGTTGCTTATTTATTTATTAATTAATTCATTAATTCATTTATTATTATTTCAGATTTCATAATCTGCTCAGAGAGCCGAAAGATTTACACGTCCGGGTTGCATTGTTTATTTATTTATTTTTAAATGTATTTATTATTATTTCAGATGTCTCAATCTGCTCAGAGAGCCGAAAGATTACGTGTCTGGGTTGCATGGTTTATTTATTTTATTTTTATTTTATTTATTTATTTATTTTTAAATGTATTTATTATTATTTCAGATGTCTCAATCTGCTCAGAGAGCCGAAAAGATTTACACGTCCGGACTTGCATTGTTTATTTATTTAATTTTTATTTTTATTTATTTATTTTTAAATTTAATTATTATTTCAGATTTCTCAATCTCCCCGTATAGAGCCGAAGATTAGACATCCAGCTTGCATTGTTTATTTTTATTTAATTTATTTTTTACATTTATTTATTATTACAGAGTTCTCAATCTCCTCGTAGAGTCGAAGACTAGATGTCCGGCTTGCATTGCTTATTTATTTATTTATTTCTCAAGACCAGTCACCCTGCACAAGGAGAGAGAGAGAGAGAGAGAGCAAAGCAGTGGGAGGGACTCAGCAGACTCCTCCCACTACAGAAAATTACAGCAGAGGGGCGGAGACAAGACCAGTCACCCTGCACAAGGAGAGAGTTAGCAGAGTGGCAGGAGGGACACAGCAGGCCCCACCCACTACAGAAAACTACAGGAAGGGGGCGGAGACAGGACTAGTTATCCTGCACAATAAGAGAGAGAGAGAGAGAGAGAGAGAGAGAGAGAGCAGAGCGGTGGGAAGGACCCGTCAGGCTCCTCCCACAACACAAAACTACAGGAGAGGGGCGGAGACAAGGCCAGTCACACTGCACAAGGAGAGAGAGCAGTGGGAGGGACCCAGCAGGCTCCTCCCACAACAGAAAACTACAGGAGAGGGGCAGAGACAAGACCAGTCACCCTGCACAAAAAGAGAGCGGTGGGAGGGACCCAGCAGACTCCTCCCACTACAGAAAACTACAGCAGAGGGGCGGAGACAAGACCAGTCACCCTGCACAAGGAGAGAGCAGTGGGAGGGACCCAGCAGGCTCCTCCCACTACAGAAAACTACAGCAGAGGGGCAGAGACAAGACCAGTCACCCTGCAGAAGGAGAGAGAGCAGAGTTTTGAGGGACCCAGCAGACTCCTCCCACTACAGAAAACTACAGCAGAGGGGCGGAGACAAGACCAGTCACCCTGCACAAGGAGAGAGAGCAGTGGGAGGGACCCAGCAGGCTCCTCCCACTACAGAAACCTACAGCAGAGGGGCGGAGACAAGACCAGTCACCCTGCACAAGGAGAGAGAGCAGTGGGAGGGACCCAGCAGGCTCCTCCCACTACAGAAACCTACAGCAGAGGGGCGGAGACAAGACCAGTCACCCTGCACAAGGAGAGAGAGCAGTGGGAGGGACCCAGCAGGCTCCTCCCACTACAGAAAACTACAGCAGAGACAAGACCAGTCACCCTGCACAAGGAGAGAGAGCAGTGGGAGGGACCCAGCAGGCTCCTCCCACTACAGAAAACAACAGCAGAGACAAGACCAGTCACCCTGCACAAGGAGAGAGAGCAGTGGGAGGGACCCAGCAGGCTCCTCCCACTACAGAATACTACAGCAGAGGGGGCGGAGACAAGACCAGTCACCCTGCACAAGGAGAGAGAGCAGTGGGAGGGACCCAGCAGGCCCCACCCACTATAGAAAACTACATAAAGGGGAGGGGGAGACAAGACCAGTCACCCTGCATAAGGACACTGGATTACTGCACAGATCTGGGAGAAATACACAAAGCTCACCGAGACACGTGCCTCTTATATTCAGACAATATTTACTTATCCAGGCTTAAAATAATCCTTGGTGATCCTGCCATGATCCTGCCTTTTTCAGCCACTTCCTGTTCTAGGGTAACAACGCTCTGTCCTTGCCTCTAAATTGTGCTCCTGTGTTGTCACCCTGCCACACAGGCTTCTGATGAAGACCATAAGTGGTCATTTTTTCACCATCAGGAATCCTGCCCTGACAAATGCCAGGCAGCCACCACTGGAGTGCATGTAGGCAGGAAGTGGCTGCGAAGAGCCTACAGGAATACGGCAGCAAACAAAAATAGAAAATGGCGGCTTAGTGGTTATCACCTCTACTGAGCAGCACTAGAGTCATCAGTTCAAATCCCAACCACAACAACTACCTGCATGGAGTTTGCATGTTCTCCCTGTACTTGCATGGGTTTCCGCCCACACTCCAAAGACATAACTGGCTTTTATCTACAAAGTTACAATGTACAGTCTGATCGATGGGGGAGGGGAGACTGAGGAAATGACTACTCCTCCTTCTACAAAGTTACAATGTACAGTCTGATCACTGGGGGAGGGGAGACTGAGGAAATGCTTCTTCCTGAATGCAGCACTGTCACTGAGTTCAAAGATCACCTTTTCATTATAAAGAGGAGGAACTTTTTCCTTATTGATCCTGTTGCTGTATATTGTGACATTGGGGGATTTGGTCACGCAGAATTGGAAAGTTAATGTCAGGTCCACTTTAAGATCCATTAATCAGGCGAAGCGCGTCCTCTGGGTCAGCGTGTTGATGTGGAGCGCGGGTGTTCCGGGCCGGGCACGTGACTGAGAATCAGCGGAGATGAAAGTCAAGGACAATTATCGGCACGCAGCTGGTGGCTGTGAGATTGCAGATACGGCCTGGGTGACGGAGGGATTTACTCCCCGTCCTTCTCCTCTTCTAGGTCACAGGACACTCTTTGTGGCTGCAGTCATTAATCTGCTTCTTCTTGAGCAGAGGTACGAGGCACAGAGACCTGGGGACCCCCCCCCCCCCCCCACAGAGACCTGGGGACCCCCCACATGGAACTAGGTACCCTCCACAGGGAGATAGGGACCCCCACAGAGAACTGGGGACCCCCCACAGGCTTCCCTACAGCGGCTTGAAAAATATTCATACCCCTCGATATTCCCCACAGTTTGTCAGGTTACAACCAAAAACATAAATGTATTTTATTGGGGTTTTATGTGATGGACCAACACAAAGTGGCACATAATTGTGAAGTGGAAGGAAAGTTATAAATGATACAAATAAATATGTGAAAGGTGTGGGGGAGGGGCATTTGTATGGCGCCCCCCCGGAGTCAATACTTTGTAGAACCCCCTTTCTCTACAAGTCTTTTTGGAGTATCTCTACCAGCTTTGCCCATCTAGAGAGGACATTTCTGCCCCATTCTTCTTCTTTGCCAAATATCTCAAGCTCTGTCAGATTGGATGGAGAGCGTCTGTGATCAGCAATTTTCCAGTCTTGCCACAGATTCTCAATGGGATTTAGGTCTGGACTGTGACTGGGCCATTTTAACACATGAATATGCTTTGATCTAAACCATTCCATTGTAGCTCTGGCTGGATGTTTCGGGTCGTTGTCCTGCTGGAAGGTGACCCTCCTCCCCGGTCACATCTTTTGCAGACTCTAATGCCGCGTACACACGACCGGACTTTAATGGACTTGGTCTGGCAGACAATCCGACGGACTTTGCTGAGATTGCTCCTCACAGATACAGAACGGGGATCTGTCAATGTAAACAGACAGATCCCCGTTCTGACAGGGGAGGAGAGACAGATCTGCTATTCCTAGTGATTAGGAACAGCGACTTCTCTCCTCCTCCAGTCAGTCTCATCCCCTCACAGTTAGAAACACCTCCAAGGGAATACATTTAACCCCTTGATCGCCCCCCTAGTGTTAATCTCTTCACTGCCAGTGACACTTATATAGTAATCAGTGGGCTATTTTAAAAGTATAAATGTCACTGGTCCCAAAAAAGTGCCAAAAGTGTCCGATCTGTCTGCCGCAATGCAGCAGTCTCGCTAAAAATCGCAGATCAGAAAAATAATTAAAAAATTAAAACGTCATAAATATATCTCCTATTTTCTAGACGCAAAATAAATCAATATACGCTTATTGCATTTTTTTTTTTTTTTTTTTTTTACAAAAATATGTAGAAGAATACATATCGGCCTAAACTGATGAAGAAATTAATTTTTTTTATAATTTTTTTTTTTTTTGGATATATATTACAACACAAAAGTAGAAAATATTGTTTTGTTCGGGTACAGAGTCGCACGACCGTGCAATTGTCAGTTAAAGCGACTCAATGCCGTATCGCAAAAAAAATGGTCATTAACACCCCTTTCACACCAGGGCGTTTTGCAGGCGCTATAGCGTTAGAAATAGCGCCTGCAATTCGCCCTAAAGAAGCTGCACCATTGTGTGTAGTGTGAAAGCCCCGAGGGCTTTCACACTACAGCGGTGCTCTGGCAGGATGTCAGCAGCTTCTTTGGAGCGGTGAAGGAGCGGTGTGTTTACCGCTCCTCCACTGCTGCGCCCCATTGAAATCAATGGGGCAGTGCTGTAATTCCGCCGGCAAAACGCCGCTATTGCCGCCGACGCAAAGGGCGGTGTGGTGTGAAAGGGGTCTAAGGGGGAAAATCCTTCCGGCATTAAGTGATTAATACAGGACATTAAAAAAAATTACATGAAATTGGGGCAAAACTGCGAGCTTTAGCGCCGAGCTGCTGCACATCCACAGCGGTCTGAGGTTATGTTCTGACCTGACTGAGCTGGCAGGAGCGGCTCCATATCATGTGACTTCTGTGACAGCCAATCACAGCTACACCAGGTATTAAAGCCCACCTATAACCTCCTATGAATGTACTTGGACAACAAGGACAGGGAGGGGACAGAGAGGGGACAAGGGGGGGGGGGGGGGGTCAGGTAGAGTCACCGTATATGAGAGCTGCACAATTAATCGTCAAGAATCATTATCGCGATCTTGACTAAAGTGTTTCACAATTCTTTCTATGCAAAGAATTCTCTCTGCTCTTCTGAAGTCCTCAAAAAAAAAAAAAAAAAAGAAGAGAAAAACCAGGCACAAGAGTCACAATATTCATTATCAGTTGAACTTATGTATAAACATTGTAACAATTTGTCAATTGAATAGACTTTGTGTGCAAGCGAAAAAAGTTTAACCACTTAAACACTAAACTTTTTTCTGACATTTGCTGGTTTCAAGTTAAAATCATTTTTTTTTTTTTGCTAGAAAATTACCTAGAACCCCCAAAAATTATATATATATATATATATATATATATATATATATATATATATATATATATATATATATATATATATATATATATATTTTAGTAGACACCCCTAGAGAATAAAATAGTGGTTGTTGCAATATTTTATGTCTCGCTGTATTTGCACAGCGGTCTTTCAAATGCAATTAAAAAAAATAAAATAAATTACTTTAACCACTTCCCACCCGGCCAATGCATATATACGGCCGGGTGGGAGCCGTCTACTCCTGATAGGACGTTCAGGAACGTCCTTCAGGAGTAGCGGGATCGCGCGCGCGCACGCCCGCGCAGCGGCGCGATCCCGATGTGCTCGTGTCACCCGGACACGGCACATCTCAGATCGGCAGGAGGGCTCTGTGATTGGCCCTCCTGATCACATGACGGCCGTGTCCAATCACGGCCGTCATGTGATGTAAACAAACAGCCGGTTGCTAGGCAATCGGCTCTCCTCTCCTCACACGGAAGTCACCGCTGAGGAGAGGAGAGCAGAACGCTGCAGCCGGCTGATGATCAGTGAGTATGAGCTGCTTTTTGCAGCTTTTTACTCACTGATCATCAACACACCACACAGTACAAACACAGTCCCCACATATGTCCCCAAAACACACATGTCCCCAAAACACACATGTCCCCAAATAATAAAAACACATGTCCCTAATAATAAAAACATGTCCCCCACATATGTCCCACTAAAATCACATGTCCCAATGATTATCTGCACACATATGTACGTGATCACCTGCACACATATGTACATGATCATTTGCGTACATATGTCCGTGATCACACAAACCAATTATTATACACTTAACGGAATTTTTTTTACCAAAAACATGTAGCAGAATACATTTTGGCTTAAATTTATGACAAAATTTGATTTTATTGGATTTCTTTTCAAATAGAAAAAAGAAAATATTGTTTTTTTCCCAAATTTCCGCTTTTTTTGCGCTTATATCGCAAAAAAAAAAAAAAAAAAAACGGAGTCGTGAATAAATAACACCAAAATAAAGCTCTATTTGTGCGAACAAAATGATAAAAATTTAATTTGGGTACAGTGTAGCATGACCGCGCAATTGTCACTGAAAGCGCTAGAGCGCTGAAAGCTGAAAATTGGGCTGGGAAGGAAGGGGGTGAAAGTGCCCTGTATTGAAGTGGTTAATTACAAAAAAAAAAAAAACTAACCAGTAAAGTTAGCCCATTTTTTTTTGTATAATGTGAAAGATTTTACGTCGCGAAAATTGTGATCTTTTTATTCTAAGCAAAAAAAAAATAAAAATTTTGATTTTCATTTTGGCCAGAATCGTGCAGCTCTACCATATAGAACACATTTCCCGCCACCCGTGTGCTGGACTCTCCGGGGACGCAGCGCTTTTCCTCCCTTTAGCAAAATAAAAGCCTGATTTGGGGAATGACGTTCCTCCCCATTGTCAGCAAAGCGCGTGGATAATCTGTGACCACATGGCACAGCGAGTGACACATGGAGGTGGGGTTCCCCTGGGAGGGGGGCTCAATGACAGCAATGAAAAACAATCAGGCCCCCTTTGTTGCCGGAGACGACAGCTTGATCTACACAAACACAAAATGATATCTAGAAAACCTGCCCTGCTGAAAACAAATTCTTCCTAGACGCGCTCATTTCCTTTATTAGAGGATGTCAGAGCGATGTGTATGCGGGGCGCGGAGAGATATCCCCGCAAATCTGGGAAATCATTTCAAATTAGACATGTGCAGTTCGTTTAGTTCCAAATTAGTTTTTCAGGAAAAATTCAACAAATGCGTTAATATTCAAATGAACCAAAACCCCTTTAACAAATTTTTTTGAAAATGTGGCAATTTGAAAATCAGAAATTTGGAAATTTGAAGATCCGAAAATCCGGAAATCGAAAATTGTAAAAAATTTAAATATTCGGAAATGCGAAAACTGGGAAATCGAAAATCCAAAAATTCGGAAATTCGAAGATTTGGAAATCCGAAAATAAGAAAACTCGAAAAATTTGAAAATCTGAAATAACTAATAATAACTATTAAATTATAGGTATTGGAATTTCCTTTCAAATTTGGCTGTTAGTGAATATAATGATTACGAATTTATCGGAAGTTACGAATTATCTGAAATAATTAATGGAACGTAATGAATTAATAATAATAATAATAATACATAATAATAATAATAATAATAAAAACTTTTTTATTATTATTATTTATAATTCATTTGTTACATTCCATTTGTTTAGATGCGGCATTCATTATTTTGGATAATTTGTAAATTTGTATTCGATACATTCACTAACAGCCAAATTTGAAAGGATATTCCAATACTTATAATTTAATAGTTAATAACAGTTATTATTAGTTAGTTATTATTTCCCATTTTCAAATTTTCGGATTTTCAAATTTTAGGATTTCTGAATTTGAATTTTCGGATTTCCAAATTTCTGAATTTATTCGAAATAACGAATGACCCGAAAAATGAATGAAATGAAAATGAACACATTTTTTGGCAGTGCAGTTGTCAATTTCAAATGGTCCCCAAACAATGTATCTGTAATCCCTGGAAAGGATTTAGGCCCTTCCTGACCAGGCCATTTTTTTGTGATAAGGCACTGCGTTACTTTAACTGAAAATTGCGCGGTCGTGCGACGCTGTACCCAAAATGCAATCTGTGCATTTTTTCCGTACAAATAGAGCTTTCTTTTGGTGGTATTTGATCACCTCTGCAGTTTTTATTTTTTGCACTTTAAACAAATCAAGACCAACAATTGTGGAAAAAAATATATATTTTTTTACTTTCTGCTATAAAACCTAAAACCTCCAATAAAAAAAAAACAAAAAAAAAAAAACGCATTTCTTTATCAATTTAGGGCAATATGTATTTTGCTACATGTTTTTGGTAAAAAAAAAAAAAAAAAATCCAAATAAGTGTATATTGATTGGTTTGCGCAAACGTTATACTGTCTACAATCTATGAGATATGTTTATGGAAATTTTATTTGATTTTTTTTTCTTTTACTAGTAATGGCGGCGATCAGCGACTTATAGCGGGACTGCGACATTGCGGTGGACAAAATCCGACAAGTAACTGACACTTTTTTGTGAACCAGCGACACCAATACAGTGATCAGTGCTAAATAATATGCACTGTCACTGTACTAATGACAATGGCAAGGAAGGGGTTAACGCCAGGGGCGATCAAAGGGTTAAATGTGTCCCTAGGGGCTGCTTTCTAACGGCGGAGCTGCCTACATCTCAGAATTGTAGGAATCCGCTTGGAAAGTTTAGCGGAGATCGTTTCGGGCTTTTTTCACATTGGGACTTAACTGGGCCATGAAAATTAACTTCTCGACCATCGGCGGGCCAAAGGAAACTTTTCTGTTTAATCGATCGTTCCCAAAGGCAGACAGAACGGCGGTCTGACTATGCAAACAAAGCAGATCACCGTCCTGCCTTGTTTGCATAGGCAGACCGCCGCTCTGTCTGCCTTTGGGAACGATCGCCGGGTTCCCGACAGACATGGGGTCCACCAGACCCACTGATTGGCTCCTGCTGTGTCCAATCGTAGCGGGAGCGGGTCACAAACATCTGAGTGCAATATATTCGCTTCATCCTTATATTTCAGATTTTACAGTTTCCTGTATTTTCATCCCCATCTCTTTCATCTGACTCCATTTCCCAAATAAAAACTTTAAACAGAAAAGTTTCCTTTGGCGCGCCGATGGTCGAGAAGGTAATTTTCACGGCCCAGTTAAGCTCCAATGTGAAAAAAGCCCGGAGGGATCCATGCTTTCCACGCGGATTCCTCCAATCCTGAGACGTAGGCAGCGCCCACCGGACGCCACCCTCCGCTTCACCGCACAGCGCCGTACAGGAGAGGACGCTAAAATCTTACCGCCGGCCAAATAAAGAGCCCCGATTTCTAGTGCTGTGATTACTTTTGACTTTGTACCGCATTCCGCAAATGTCCCTGTGAATAGTCAACGATCCTTAAAAGGGACTCATTAAAGGGTCATTACAGAGAGGGAGACACTTCTCTTTAGTTTTCAGGAGCTGTGAATGGAGACATCCTCACCGGGGAGCAAATAAGCGGTGGATAGAAGGACCCCCGGAAGGTACCGGATGTCACAGCGGTGCCTCCCAGGTGCACTAAAATGGCAGGTAGCAAGATGCCCCCCCCCGTGCATTTATTATATTGCAGCTTACCAAGTCTTAGATGTGATGGTTGCATTTGTTGTCTTTGTCACAGACAGCAGAAACACAACAGGTTACAGTCAGAGACTATGAGAATAATACAAGAGATGGTCAGAGACTGCAGACATGATACAAGAGATGGTCAGAAACTGCAGACATGATACAAGAGATGGTCAGAGACTGCAAACATGATACAAGAGATGGTCAGAGACTGCAGACATTATACAAGAGATAGTCAGAGACTGCAGACATGATATAGAAGATGGTCAGAGACTGCAGACATGATACAGAAGATGGTCAGAGACTGCAAGCATAGTACAGGAGATGGTCAGAGACTGCAAACATGATACAGAAGATGGTCAGAGACTGCAGATATGATACAAGATATGGCCAGAGACTGCAGACATAATACAAGAGATGGCCAGAGACTGCAGACATGATACAGAAGATGGTCAGAGACTACAGACATAGTACAGGAGATGGTCAGAGACTGCAGATATGATACAGGAGATGGCCAGAGACTGCAGACATAATACAAGAGATGGTCAGAGACTACAGACATGATACAGAAGATGGTCAGAGACTACAGACATAGTACAGGAAATGGTCAGAGACTGCAGACATGATACAAGAGATGGCCAGAGACTGCAGACATGATACAAGAGATGGTCAGAGACTGCAGACATGATACAGGAGATGGTCAGAGACTGCAGACATAATACAAGAGATAATTTTCAGCAAACTAAATAAATTACTGTCTGGCTTCCACTTTTCTTCTCTGTAAGAATGTGTTAAAAATTGCAGTAGAGCTATCAGCCCAGGGGTACCAGAAGGTGTATCTTTACCTTTCCTGCACTATATCCCATTATAGCATTGATTGCTTTTCAAGTATCCAAACTTTGTGTCTATTCCTCTAAGATACCCCATAGAGCAGCGATGGGCAATTTACTTGAAATAGGGGGACCTAAATGACAGAAGCTGCAGATATGAAACAGGCGATGGGCAGAGCCTATGAGGATGCTATAAGAGATACTGTATTTAAAGTCAGCAGACTTGCAAAAGGAAACACCCAGAGACAATGGACATGCCATACTACAGGGCATGGTCAGAGACTGCAGACATGATACAGGGGATGGCCAGAGACTGCAGACATGATACAGGGGATGGCCAGAGACTGCAGGCATCATACAGGGGATGGTCAGAGACTGCAGACATGATACAGGGGATGGTCAGAAACTGCAGGCATCATACAGGGGATGGTCAGAGACTGCAGGCATCATACAGGGGATGGTCAGAGACTAAAGAGATGATACAGGAGATGGTCAGAGACTGCAGATATACTACAGGAGATGGTCAGAGACTGAATTCATACTGCAGGAGATGATCAGAGAATGCAGACATATTACAAGAGATGATTAGAGGCTGCAGACACATTAAAGGAGATGGTCAGAGACTGCAGACATGATACAAGAGATGGTCAGAGGCTGCAGACATGATACAGGAGATGGTCAGAGGCTGCAGACATGATACAGGAGATGGTCAGAGACTGCAGACATATTACAGGAGATGGTCAGAGACTGCAGACATGATACAAGAGATGGTCAGAGGCTGCAGACATGATACAGGAGATGGTCAGAGACTGCAGACATATTACAGGAGATGGTCAGAGACTGCAGACATGATACAAGAGATGGTCAGAGACTGCACACATGATACAGGAGATGGTCAGAGGCTGCAGACATGATACAGGAGATGGTCAGAGACTGCAGACATGATACAGGAGATGGTCAGAGGCTGCAGACATGATACAGGAGATGGTCAGAGGCTGCAGACATGATACAGGAAATGGTCAGAGACTGTAGATATGATACAGGAGATGGTCAGAGACTGTAGATATGATACAGGAGATGGTCAGAGGCTGCAGACATGATACAGGAGATGGTCAGACTGCAGACATGATACAGGAGATGATCAGAAACTGAGGACATGTTTGGCTATCACATTGCTCACTCAGTAAAACTCATCCCTGTTCCTTCTGAAAGGAGAAAAAGTCTGCGTGTGAAAAAAATCTATAACAAAGAAAATAGTAAGATCAGGGCCAAAATGAGGCTAGTGTTAAGGTCGGTGTCAGGGTCAATGTTAGGGGGTCAAAGGTCAGTGTTGAGGTCAGTAGGAGGAATTTTTTTTAAACCAGAGCAGACAGAATCTGGAGCTGCAGTACATGACAGCCAATCAGATCCTATCTTCAGCTTGTTCAGTTCAGCTTTGAAAATGAGAAACAGCAGTAAACTGATCATCCCAGTAATTGGCTGTGCAGGGGGCATGTCAGGAGGAGGCAGAGAAACAGAGAAACAGAATTACACTGATCCTCCAAATGAATGACTGTGCAGGAAGCATGTCAGGAGGAGGCAGAGAAACAGCATCACACTGATCTTTCCAGTGAATAGCTGTGCAGGAGGTGTGTCAGGAGGCAGAGAAACAGCAGTACACTGATCTTCCCAGTGAATAGCTGTGCAGGAGGTGTGTCAGGAGGAGGCAAAGAAACAACCATACACTGATGTTCCCAGTGAATGGTCGCGGTTCTCTGGTGCAGAGCGGCGGTGTGAAGAGTCGCGGTTCTCTGGCGCAGAGTGGCGGTGTGAAGATTCACGGTTCTCTGGCGCAAAACGGCAGTGTGAAGATTCGCGGTTCTCTGGCGCAGAGTGGCGGTGGGAAGAGTCGCGGTTCTCTGGTGTAGAGTGGCAGTGTGAAGAGTCGCGGTTCTCTGGCGCAGGGCAGTGATGTGAAGAGTGGCGGTTCTCTGGCGCAGAGCGGCGGTGGGAAGAGTCGCGGTTCTCTGGCGCAGGGCAGCAGTGTGAAGAGTCGCGGTTCTCTGATGCAGAGCGGCGGTGTGAAGAGCCGCGGTTCTCGGGTGCAGAGCGGCGGTGTGAAGAGTCGCGGTTCTCTGGCGCAGAGCGGCGGTGTGAAGAGTCGCGGTTCTCTGGCGCAGAGCGGCGGTGTGAAGAGTCGCGGTTCTCTGGCGCAGAGCGGTGGTGTGAAGAGTAGCGGTTCTCTGGTGCAGAGCGGCGGTGGGAAGAGTCGCGGTTCTCTGGCGCAGGGCAGTGGTGTGAAGTCGCGGTTCTCTGGCGCAGAGCGGCGATGGGAAGAGTCGCGGTTCTCTGGCACAGAGCGGCGGTGTGAAGAGTCGCGGTTCTCTGGCGCAGAGCGGCGGTGTGAAGAGTCGCGGTTCTCTGGCGCAGAGCGGTGGTGTGAAGAGTAGCGGTTCTCTGGTGCAGAGCGGCGGTGGGAAGAGTCGCGGTTCTCTGGCGCAGGGCAGTGGTGTGAAGTCGCGGTTCTCTGGCGCAGAGCGGCGATGGGAAGAGTCGCGGTTCTCTGGCGCAGAGCAGTGGTGTGAAGTCACGGTTCTCTGGCGCAGAGCGGCGGTGGGAAGAGTCGCGGTTCTCTGGCGCAGAGCAGTGGTGTGAAGTCACGGTTCTCTGGCGCATAGCGGCGATGGGAAGAGTCGCGGTTCTCTGGCGCAGAGCAGTGGTGTGAAGTCACGGTTCTCTGGCGCAGAGCGGCGGTGGGAAGAGTCGCGGTTCTCTGGCGCAGGGCAGTGGTGTGAAGAGTCGCGGTTCTCTGGCGCAGAGCAGCGGTGGGAAGAGTCGCGGTTCTCTGGCGCAGAGCAGCGGTGGGAAGAGTCACGGTTCTCTGGCGCAGGGCAGCGGTGTGAAGAGTCGCGGTTCTCTGGCGCAGAGCAGCGGTGGGAAGAGTCACGGTTCTCTGGCGCAGAGCAGCGGTGGGAAGAGTCGCGGTTCTTTGGCGTAGAGCAGCGGTGGGAAGAGTCGCGGTTCTCTGGCGTAGAGCAGCGGTGGGAAGAGTCGCGGTTCTCTGGCGTAGAGCAGCGGTGGGAAGAGTCGCGGTTCTCTGGCGTAGAGCAGCGGTGGGAAGAGTCGCGGTTCTCTGGCGCAGGGCAGCGGTGTGAAGAGTCGCGGTTCTCTGGCGCAGAGCAGCGGTGGGAAGAGTCACGGTTCTCTGGCGCAGAGCAGCGGTGTGAAGAGTCGCGGTTCTCTGGCGCAGAGCAGCGGTGTGAAGAGTCGTGGTTCTCAGGCGCAGAGCGGATTCTCTCCCGGAGATGGATGGGATAAGTAGAGTGCGGGGGAAGGTGGGAAATCAAACCCTGACAAGGTAATATTGGTGCCGTTCCCGTCGGAGGCGGATCTGTCAGACCTTTATGATCATTTCATTCTCCGGAGTCGCAGAGCGGCAGCAGATAATATCAGGATCGGCTTCCTCCGTACTCCATGATTGTCCTTCACCTTCCGGACGGATCTGTCGCTAGGAAGCCCCAAATATCCCAGGAAAATGGCGGCACCAATTTATAGTGAAGTGATTGGAAAACAGAGAAAACTGGGAAGATCAGTGTACTGCTGTTCCTATGCCTCCTGCTGAAACAATCCTCGCACAACCATTCATTGGGAAGATCAGTGTTCTGCATGTCATCTGCTGACCCCCCCCCCCCCCCCCCCACTGCACAGCTATTAGCTAGGAAGTTCAATGTACTGCTGTTTCAAAGCCTCCTGCTAGCATGCCCTTGCAGACCCATTCACTGGGAAGATCAGTGTATTGCTGTTCCTATGCCTCCTGCTGACATGCTCCCCCCCCCCCCCCCCACCCCCTGCACAGCTATTCACTGGTAAGATCAGTGTGCTGCTGTTTCTCCACCTCTTGCTCTCTAAGGTATTTATGCAGCTGAGAACGGAGGTCATGTGATCACTTATATAAAAATAAAAAAAACAAGAAATAAAATGTATTTTTAATGTTTTTGAATATTTATACAGAAATGTTTTGCTTTTCATTTGAATGTTGTTGTTCTGGTCGGTGAGGATTCACATATATCATAACAAAACACGTGCAGTTTGTTTTGCACGCATCAACATGCGCTAAACGCAACGCACGCGGCAACAGAAGAGTACTCTTTATGTATCCATTGCAGCCAATAGTAAATGCTCCCGCTTTGCTTGCTGCCTCGGAGCCATGGGGGGGAAACGAACACACTGCGGTATTGCATCCCGTCACTGAAACGCGTTAGTCACTTAGTTTAAATACCAACCCAATGCATTCAAGCAAGCAACTCCACCACCTATGCGTTGCAGCGCACAATCTGCGTTGTGGTGCATTACCAAAAAATAGTTTGTGTCTGCGTTTTTTCGGATGTTTTGCGGCTTGCTGGGCGCCTTCACACATTGCCCATTAATGAAAAGATGCACATAAGCGCGCCCTCACCGCAGCCTCTTGAAGTCTCCCCTGTGGCCAATAGGAAGCTCTCAGGGTTTTCTTGCTGCTAAGGAGCAAATGGGACGGCGTGTTGGTTAACCCTTTCCTGGAGGGGGGTGGTCTATGTCTGCAGGAGATGCCCTGCGGTGGCGGAGGGTCGGTCCGCTCCCCGTTCTCCTGCAGCTCTGGATACTGTAGCAGCTGCCTTGTGTATACTATAACAATGGGCATTGTTTTCCTGTAACACGAGGCCGCCAGAGAACGACGTGCTCCCGTATCAATGTCTCCCAGACAATGCCCGCAGCAGACGCTTAAAGGGCCAGCCGCAGCTTTCCAGCCGGCCCGCAGTGCTGAGACAAAGTCATCTAGAGCCCGGGGCAGGGCGAGCATGCTAAAATGCACCCCCCCCCCCAAGATGTACGAGCGTTACATGTCAGTAAACCCCCCCCCCCCCCCCCATAAAAACACTGAGCACCAATCTGCATGATTACTGATCCCCCCCCCCAGTACACATCTTCTATTCCCAACTTCAAATCCCCCCTCCTAGCACAAATCCTCTACCCCCATCCCCCTTCACAATACAAATTCCCCTCCAAGAACAACACTTACCCCCTGCCACCCCAAATGAAACCTTCCAGCAGAAATCCTCTCCCCCCCATCCCTCCTCCCAACACAAATCCCCCTAAATTATCACTCCTGGCACCTCCCCCTCCAAATTTCCCCTCCGAGAACAAAGCTGACCCCCTGCCACCCCAAATTACACCTTTGAGCACAAATCCTCTTCCCCACCCCCCCAACACAGGCCCCCCTAAATTATCACTCTTGGCACCCCCCTCCAAATTCCTCCTCCGAGAACAAAGCTGACCCCCTGCCACCCCAAATTACACCTAACAGCACAAATCCCCCCCCCCCCCCCAACACAGGTCCACCTAAATTATCACTCCTGGCACCTCCCCCTCCAAATTTCCCCTCCGAGGACAACACTGACCCCCTGCCACCCCAAATTACACCTTCCAGCACAAATCCTCTTCCCCACCCCCCCAACACAGGTCCACCTAAATTATCACTCCTGGCACCTCCCCCTCCAAGGACAACACTGACCCCCTGCCACCCCAAATGACACCTTCCTGCACAAATCCTCTTCCCCCACCCCCCCAACACAAATCCCCCTAAATTATCACTCTTGGCACCTCCCCCTCCAAATCCCCCCCCCCCCCGAGAAAAACACTGATCCTCTGCCACCCCAAATGACACCTTCCAGCACAAATCCTCTTCCCCCACCCCCCAACACGAATCCCCCTAAATTATCATTCTTGGCACCTCCCCCTCCAAATTCCCCCTCCGAGAACAACACTGACCCCCTGCCACCCCAAATTAAACCTTCCAGCACAGATCCTCTTCCCCATCCCCCCCCCTCCAACATAGCCCCCCCTAAATTATCACTCCTGGCACCTCCCCCTCCAAGGACAACACTGACCCCCTGCCACCCCAAATTACACCTTCCAGCACAAATCCTCTTCCCCATCCCCCCCTCCAACACAGGCCCCCCCTAAATTATCACTCCTGGTACCTCCCCCTCCAAGGACAACACTGACCCCCTGCCACCCCAAATGACACCTTCCTGCACAAATCCTCTTCTTCCCCCACCCCCCAACACAAATCCCCCTAAATTATCACTTTTGGCACCTCCCCCTCCAAATCCCCCCTTCCCCCGAGAAAAACACTGACCCTCTGCCACCCCAAATTACACCTTCCAGCACAAATCCTCTTCCCCCCCCCCCCCCCCAACACAAATCCCCCTAAAGTATCACTCTTGGCACCTCCCCCTCCAAATTCCCCCTCCGAGAACAACACTGACCCCCTGCCACCCCAAATTACACCTTCCAGCATAAATCCTCTTCCCTATCCCCCCCCTCCAACATAGCCCCCCCTAAATTATCACGCTTCGCACCTCCCCCTCCAAGAAAAACAATGACCCCCTGCCACCCCATATTACACCTTCCAACACAAATCCCCCCCCCCCCCCTCATGATACCACAGTGCCCAGGGCAGCCGCCCCTCCTCCCCCTCCCTGTCCCTGTCACCCACCCGACCCGGGGATCAGCGACTCGGAACTGTCACTGTAACGTACACTAAAAGAACGGGATATACAGGCGACAGCCGCCACAATGATTTCTAAACATAATAAAAGAGAGCGGACAGAAGATGTGTGCTGAAATGTAGAAATAACAAATAAGAGATACAAATTATATTATAAATGATTATTATATAGAAGAGATATTTGTGTGTCCTCAATAAAAAGGATCCAATGACGCCATCTTCCTGCCACGGCTCAGCAGGTAATATGCAGTCCCCGGGACTGACACCCTAAAACATTTTGTGTACTTGTGCCCTAGTGCAGGACTATGGAACACCTCCCCCTCTACTCGTGACCACAATGTGAGGGATGTGTTCTGCAGTCCACATAGATAGCTGGGCACAATATGACACTCACTGTACTGTATCTATGGAGGAGTAGTGTTGTCGTCCTAAGGCAGAATTATAGAACACCTCCCCTTCTCCTGGCGTTCACAATATGAGGGAGGTGTTCTGTAGTCCGCAGAGATAACTGGGTACAATCAATGTAACACTCATTAATGGTACTGTATTTACAGAGGAGCAGTGTTGTCACCCTAGGACAGAACTATAGAACACCTTCCCCCTCTCCCGAGTCCACAATGTGAGGGAAGCGTTCTGTAATCCGCAGAGATAGCTGGGTACAATGTAACACTCACTCACTGTATTGTATCTACAGAGAAGGAGTGTTGCACTCCAGGGCAGTACTATAGAACACCTCCCCCTCATGTCCATAACATAATATGCAATCCTGGCACAGACACTAAAACACTTTTGTGTACTTGTGCCCTAGAGCAGGACTATGGAACACCTCCCCCTCCTACTCATATCCACAATGTGAGGAAGGTGTTCTGTAGTCCACACAGATAGCTGGGCACAATGTAACACTCACTGTACTGTATTTATGGAGGAGCACCGTTGTCACCCCGGGGGGCAGAACTATAGAACACCTCTCCTTCCACCTCATGTCCACAATGTGAGGGAGGTGTTCTGGAGTCTGCAGAGCTAGCTTGGTACAATGTAACACTCACTCTCTGTGCTGTATCTATGGGGAGCAATGTTGTCACCCCAGGGCAGAACTATAGAACACCACCCCTCCACCTTATGTCCACAATGTGAGGAAGGTTTTCTGTAGTCTGCAGAGATAGCTGGGTACAATGTAACACTCACTGTGCTGTATCTATGGGGAGCAGTGTTGTCACCCCAAGGCAGAACTATAGAACACCCCCCTCCTCCCCCTCATGTAAATAACTTAATATGCAGTCCCTGGGACTGAAACCACAAAACATTTTGTGTGCTTATGCGCAGCACCCTAGGGCAGGACTATGGAACACCTCCCCCTCTTCTCATGTCCACAATGTGAGGGAGGAGTTCTGTAGTCCGCGGAAGTAGCTGGGAACAGTGTCACACTTACTCACTGTACTGTATCTATGGAGGAGCAGTGTTGTCACCCTAGGGCAGAGCTATAGAGCCCTTCCCCCTCTCCTCATGTCCTAACATAATATGCAATCCTGGGACTGACACCCTGCAACACTTTGCATACTTTCGCCCTAGTGCAGAACTATGGAACGCCCCCCTCCTCATGTCAACGATGTGAAGGAGGTGTTCTGTAGTCCACATGGATAGCTATGTACAATGTAGAACTTACTGGATTCTATGGAGGAGCAGTGTTGTCACTCTAGTGCAGGACTATGGAACACCTCCTCCGCCTCCTCATGTCTATAACATACGGGACTGACACCCTAAGATATTTTGTGTGCTTGTGCCCAACCCCCGACTCCATCCGACTGACAAATGTGACATAATAACCACAGAGGACGGGGAGTTCTGCATTGTGGGAGGTGAAGGTTTCATCTCCCTGGTTTAGGTCCGATTGGCTGTGAATCAGAGAAACTCGAGTTCTAAATTCTTCCACAAGTGTCTGACTGTTAGAAGCCCCATGATAGAGATACTAATAAATATAACACCACAAGGAGTGAAGCACTAAGTGCACACGGCAGTGACACAGCAACCAATCAGGATCCATCATGTACTGGTGTGATTGGGCCCCTTTAGGCGGGGGGGGGGGGGGGGGGGGTGGAGATTATTAGGCGTCATTACAAGTTCTCTCTAAAGCCAACCCCCGAGGAAACATTGTATTCAAAAGTGGAGATCCTTTCTTGGCTTTTTACTCCAGCCTCTCACTTCCTGTCCTGGTGACACCATGTGTCAGGGTGTGTCAGGGTGTCACCAGGACAGGAAGTGAGGGGGCATTTCACAGACAGCAAAAAAAAACCCACATATTGGATCTGAGATTCTAAAGTGTCACGTCACAAATTAAAAATCCAGATACAAAATAATTCCAATGTAAGATCAAACGGAGGACTTTATATTAGACGCTGGCGCTTTTTGGGCGCCAGATTTCGCCACCGGGGCAACAAACTAGTGTATGCTTTCCCACAGGACATACTATGTATAAAATACAATCAATACATGAAAAACACATCACTGTATAAAAGGAAATATAATCCGTAAATTGGAAAAAAATGATTAAAAAAAAAAAAATGAAACATTCATGATAGAAAAGAATAGAATATATGAAATGATAATAGTAATAATATTGACAGTGTGAAGTGTGATAATAATAATAATAATAAACATCCTATATTATTATTATAAAATAATAACAATATAGAATCTTAATAATATTAAAATGAAAAAACGTTAATATTGAGTTTAAGGCTATAAAGTAATTTCCAATGGAATATTGCATCAAAATTCTTAATAAAACTTTGTAAAATATATAATTTACTATAACTCTTTATATATATAATTTACTATATATATATATATATATATATATATATATATATATAATTTACTATAACTATATATATATATATATATATATATATATATATATATATATATATATATATATATAATTTACTATAACTTTTTATATATATATATATATATATATATATATATATATATATATATATATATATATATAAAATTTACTATAACTTTATATATATATATATATATATATATATATATATATATATATATAAAAAATTTACTATAACGTTTTATATATATATATATATATATATATATATATATATATACACACACACACACACACACACAGTACATATAAAACACACACATACATACATACATACATACATACATACATACATATACCCACTCTATTGTCAAAAGTATTGTGACGCCTGCTTTACACGCACATGAACTTTATTGCCATCTCAGTCTTAGTCCGGAGGGTTCAATACTGAGTTGCCCTTTGCAGCTATAACAGCTTCACCTCTTCTGGGAAGGCCGTCCACAAGGTTTAGGAGATGTGTCTATGGGAATGTTTGACCATTCTTCCAGAAGCGCATTTGTGAGGTCAGGCACTGATGTTGGATGAAAAGGCCTGGCTCACAGTCTCTGCTCTAATTCATCCAAAAGGTGTTCTATCGGGTTGAGGTCAGGACTCTGCAGGTCAGTCAAGTTTCTCCACCCCAAAACTCGCTCATCCATGTCTTTATGGACCTTGCTTTGCGCACTGGTGTAAATCATTTAGTGGAGGGGGGATTATGGTGTGGGGGGAGCGGGGATTGTGGTGTGGGGTTTTTCTTTTTCAGGGGTTGGGCTTGGCCCCTTAGTTCCAGTGAAGGGAACTCTTAAGACGTCAGCATACCAAGAGATTTTGTACAATTTGATGCTCCCAACTTTATGGGAACAGTTTGGGGGACGGCCCCTTACTGTTCCAACATGACTGCCCACCAGTACACAAAGCAAGGTCCATAAAGGCATGGATGAGCGAGTTTGGGGTGGAAGAACTTGACTGGCCTGCACAGAGTCCTGACCTCAACCCGATAGAACACCTTTGGGATGAATTAGAGCGGAGACTGCGAGCCAGGCCTTCTCGTCCAACATCAGCACCTGACCTTACAAATGCGCTTCTGGAAGAATGGTCAAACATTCCCCATAGACACACTCCTAAACCTTGTGGACGGCCTTCCCAGAAGAGTTGAAGCTGTTATGGCTGGAAAGGGCGGGGCCAACTCAATATTGAACCCTACGGACTAAGACTGGGATGTCATTAAAGTGCATGTGTGTAAAGGCAGGTGTCCCAATACTTTTGGCAATATAGTGTGTGTGTATGAATTGAATACACCATGAAATCATAATAGCAAAAATATTGACAGAAGTGTAATTGTAATTCAAGTATAATAATATTAATAACAATATTTAATACAATTAATAATAAAAAAAAACGAATAATAACAATATAAAAAAATGAATCATAATGATTCTATTTCAATTTGCTGAAAAATAATGACAAAAAGAAAAACAGCTGATATTGATAAAAATGATACAAAGTTTATGGTTATAAAGTGACTTCCAATGGAATATTGCACAATAAAAAAAAAAAAAAACTCTATATAACCTTGTAAAATATATAATTTACTATAACCTTGTAGATGTAATGTTGCAAAGCACTGTGCAAACTGTTGGCACGATATAAATCCTGTATAATAATAATATTCATCATTTCAGATAAGGAGTTCTGATTTGTTTCTGGTTTGCACATGTTCTGCGCTCGTTTTGGGTCTGTGTTTTAGAAATACTGAAGATAGTCACAGCCAGGAAATGAGCATTTTTTACAGAAAGGGACAGCTCAGGTACAGCGCCTTGCAAAAGAATTCACACCCCTTAAAATTCCCCACATGTTGTCATGTTACAGCCAAAAAAATGTATTTTATTGGGATTTTATGTGATGGACCAACACAAAGTGTCACATAATTGTGAAGTGGAAGGAAAATGATACAAATAAATATGTGAAAAGTGTGGGGGAGGGGCATTTGTATGGCGCCCCCCGGAGTCAATACTTTGTAGAACCCCCTTTCTCTACAAGTCTTTTTGGGGGTGTCTCTACCAGCTTTGCACATCTAGAGAGGACATTTCGGCCCATTCTTCTTCTTTGTAAAATCTCTCAAGCTCTGTCAGATTGGATGGAGAGCGTCTGTGATCAGCAATTTTCAAGTCTTGCCACAGATTCTCAATGGGATTTAGGTCTGGACTGTGACTGGGGCCATTCTAACACATGAATATGCTTTGATGTAAACCATTCCATTGTAGCTCTGGCTGGATGTTTCGGGTCGTTGTCCTGCTGGAAGGGGAACCTCCGCCCCGGTCTCAAGTCTTTTGCAGACTCTAACAGGTTTTCTTCTAAGATTGTCCTGTATTTGTCTCCATCCATCTTCCCATCAACTCTGACCAGCTTCCCTGTCCCTGCTGAAGAAAACCATCCCCACCACATGATGCTGCCACCACCATGTCTCACGGTGGGGATGGTGTGTTCAGGGGGATGGGTGGTGTTAGTTTTCCCCACACATAGCGTTTTGCTTTTAGGCCATAAAGTAGAATTTTGGTCTCATCTGACCAGATCACCTTCTTCCACATGTTTGCTGCCCCCTCCCCCACATGGCTTCTCACAAACTACAAACAGGACTTCTTATGACTTTCTTTCTCCAATGTCTTTCTTCTTCTCACTCTTCCATAAAGGGCAGATTTGTGGAGAGACGACTAATAGTTGTCCTGTGGACAGATTCTCCCCCCTGAGCTGTGGATCTCTGCAGCTCCTCCAGAGTTACCATGGACCTCTTGGCTCTTCTCTGATGAATGCTCTCCTTGCCCGGCCCGGTCAGTTTAGGTGGACGGCCGTGTCTTGGTAGGTTTGCAGTTGTGCCCATACTCTTTCCATTTTCAGATGATGGATTGAACAGAGCTCTGTGAGATGGTCAAAGCTTAGGAGATTTTTTTTTATAACCCAACCCTGCTTTATACTTCTCCACAACTTTATCCCTGACCTGTCTGGTGTGTTCCTTGGCCTTCATGATGCTGTTTGTTCACTAAGGTTCTCTAACAATCCTCAGAAGGCCTCACAGAACAGCTGTATTTATACTGAGATTACATTACACACAGGTGGACTCTATTTACTAATTAGGTGACTTCTGAAGGCAATTGGTTCCTCTAGATCTTAGTTAGGGGTATCAGAGTAAAGAGGGCTGAATACAAATGCCCCCCAAACACACTTTTCACATATTTATTTGTATCATTTATCATTTTCCTTCCACTTCACAATTATGTGACACTTTGTGTTGGTCCATCACATAAAATCCCAATAAAATACATTTAAGTTTTTGGTTGTAACATGACAACATGTGGGGAATGTCAAGGGGTATGAATACTTTTTCAAGGTACTGTATTTGTCTTCTCATGACAGGTACACTTTAATCCTCACAATATTCATTGATTACAGGAGATGCTCTCATTATATTATTTAGCATTGATTTGATACATTATAACAACAAAGAGATCCGAACAGAACAACCAGAATCCTCTCACTATTGAAGAGGACCCATCCCCCACCATGGAGCCGGACTTATAGCGGGTACAACAAGTCACACTCCGCCAAGAAGGAGGAACATATTTCAGCACAAAGCGTGCAGGAGAAGGACACGCCCCCTGCGCAGCTACAAACATTGCAAAGAATTATTTAAGAATTCTGAAGCACGCATGCAAAAATTACAAATAAAGAATTCAACAAAAAAAATATAATTATGATGCAAACAATGATTGGTTGAACCCAGGAGGACTTTGTTTTGTTTATCCCAGCCGACCCCGGGACAGGAAGAGAGGAGAAATCTTCCAGGTGGGGACACTTTGTTTCAGGGATTTCATCCACTTTGGGAGATTTCCTCTTACTTCCTGTTGTGTGTCTTTGAAAGGAAGTGAAGGGAAATCTCCCTGATGGGATGGCAAAAAGCTGACAGGGTTTTTAAAATATTCCGCGCTCTATCCAAAAATAAAAAGGAACATTTTCACATTTTATTTTATTTAAAAATATTTTTTTTTTTTTTTAACGTTTCAGATAAAGTGAGGGAGTCTTAAATTCTCTGTCAGGCTTTTATTGGGGAGATTTTCCCCTCATTTCCTGTCCCCGTGACACCTGTACAAGAAATGAGGGTGGCGGTAGTCACTGGCAGTGGCAGCTGGTGCTCAAAATTTCTGGGGTGGCGCAAACAAACTGAAAAAGTCAGAAAAAAAAGAAAAGAAAAAAATTGCAGCCTCACTGTGCCCATCAAATGCAGTCCCTGTGCCCATCAAACCCAGCCACTGTGCCCAAACACCACCACTGTGCCCATCAAGCGCAACCATTGTGCCCATCACGCAGCTACTGTGCCCATCAAATGCAGTCCCTGTGCCCATCAAAACGCAGCCACTGTGCCCATCAAACGCAGCCACTGTGCCCATCAAACGCAGCCACTGTGCCCATCAAACGCAGCCACTGTGCCCATCAAAAGCAGCCACTGTGTCCATCAAAAGCAGTCCCTGTGCCCATCAAACCCAGCCACTGTGCCCATCAAGAGCAACCACTGTGCCCACCATGCAGCCACTGTGCCCATCAAAACGCAGCCACTGTGCCCAAACACCACCACTGTGCACATCAAGAGCAACCACTGTGCCCATCATGCAGCCACTGTGCCCATCAAAACACAGTCACTGTGCCCATCAAAACACAGCCACTGTGCCCATCAAAACACAGCCACTGTGCCCATCAAAACACAGCCACTGTGCCCATCAAAACACAGCCACTGTGCCCATCAAAACACAGCCACTGTGCCCATCAAAACACAGCCACTGTGCCCATCAAAACGCAGCCACTGTTCCCATCAAAATGCAGCCACTGTGCCCAAACACAGCCACTGTGGCCATCAAAACGCAGCCACTGTGCCATCAAATGCTGCCACCGTGCCCATCAAACGCAGCCGCTGTGCCCACCAAATACAGTCACTGTGCCCATCAAAACACAGCCACTGTGCCCATCAAATTCCGCCACTGTGACCATCAAATGCAGCCACTCTGCCCATCAAATGCAGCCACTTTGCCCATCAAACGCAGCCACTTTGCCCATCAAACGCAGCCACTTTGCCCATCAAACGCAGCCACTTTGCCCATCAAACACAGCCACTGTGCCTACCGTGGAAGGAACGCTAGAACAGCAATGCACACATTTTCAAAAGTTTTAACCCCTCCCCCGCTCTTCTAACATTGTCGGAAAGTAAAGCTGCATTCACACCTAGCGTTCGCTTGATTTCGCTTTTCTTTTGGTGTTTTTTTTTTTTTTTTTTTGTTTTTTTTTTTTTCGTGACCCGCATAGAGCAGCCTATTTTTTTCAACAGGCTGCTCTATGTCCAAAAAAAGGCATCTCGGCGGCTTATGACTTTTTTTTTGCGCGTTCATTTTTGATGGGCCCATTTTGGCATTTGTTTTTGCATGCGGTAAAACGTGCGTCTGCTTGCCGATTTTGGGGTTCCATATGGATGCCACGGCTGACACGACGCACGTTTTTCTCCGTCCAAAACAGACAAAATAATTTTTGTGACAAACGCAGTAAAATAGCTTGTGTAGCTTTTTGCCGCATTCGCTTTTTTTTTTTGCGCTCTTTTAACCGCGTTTGTTGCGGGGCGTCTGCTTGCTGGTAACAACCTATGGCACCCCAAACGCGATGCCGAAATTTGCTCCACTCAAAACAGAGACGAAAAAATTTGTGACAAATGTAGCAAAAGTATATCATGTAGCTTTTTGCCGCATTCATTTTTTTGCGCTAATTTTTTGGCGTGCATTTTGCTACGTTTGTTGTGCGCGTCTGCATGCCGTTAGCAAAGAATGCCACCCCAAATGTGATGCCCATTTTGCTTCACCCAAAAACAGACAAATTCTTTTTTTGTGACAAACGCAACAAAGTAGCTCATTTAGCTTTTTGCCGCAATAACTTTTTTTTTGCGCCCTTTTTTAGCGTTTTGTGTCTGTTGCTGCATTTGTTGCGCCCCTCTGCTCGCTGTGCTTGAGGTGCCGTTGACAGTGAACGGCACCCCAAAAGCAATGGCCGTTTTGTGTGCGATTTTGCATGCGTTTACCGAACGCGAAGGTGCGAAGGTGTGTCTGGAGCCCAAGTAAGGGGGAATCCTCCCCCCCCCCCCCCACCTGTGCAACAGACATTAATAAAAGCCTGGCAGGGGCTCCAACCTTTTCCTCCTCCACCCAAAACAGACAAATCGTATCTAAATTTAAGGCGGCGTAAACGGGCGACAGAATTTCCGGGGACAAAAAAAAATCACGAAAAGTTACGCGGGAAGCCGACTCAGCCAGTTATAAACGAAGACGAGCGGAATTCCCTCCGAAATGTTCTGTCCAGAAAAAAAAAAACGTAAATTTGGCGATTTTCTGACCTTTGCAGGCGCGGAGCGGCCGGCCGCCCTTTGTCTCGGGAGGTGTCACGGATCGAAGAATCGGCTGGATATAAAGTAACGAAACCTTTCCAACGTTACAAATGCGGAATCGACATTTCTCAACCCAACGCCGTTAACCCCTCAGTGACCCCGCCGCACGTGCCATACCTGCACACACTTCATACATAACAAAGGTCAGCTCTGGTCGTCTTTGTTAGGTATCCAGTGGCCCCGGGGGCCCCCCAGCATTGTGTCATTCCAAAGCACGCACACAATGCAATGTCACAACATTCCCGGATAATAGAGACGGCAATGACAAGAGAGACTTACCATTGTCAGGGGGGTGTGTGTGCGTCCTCATTGCGCAGTGTGCGCCCCATCACCTCCCAGTCCAGGCAAAACGCGCTCCGTATTCCAGGATCCCCAAACCATTGTTCTCAGCACCAGTCCCACCTGAGCTCTGTCACCGTCCACAACCCGACACCCCGCAGTATGATTTATAGCGTGCAAAGTGTGTTACCCTGTGTTCTGTACAGTGTGTGTATTATACTGACTAATGACTGGCGGGGATAGCATGCCCCGGAGTGTGCTCACTATTGTGCAGTGTGTTATATTATGCTGTATGTGTGTTATACTATACAGTGTGTAGTATTAAGCAGTGCGTGTTATATTGTCCTGTGTGTTATAATGTGCAGTGTGTGTAATATTGTGCTGTGTTAGGTAATGTGTGTGTGTGTGTTATATTATGCAGCGTGTAGGAGTGCGCTGTGTGTGTTGTACTTTGATGTGTGTATTATTGTGAAGCATGTATGTTAGATTATGCAGTGTGTGTTGCCTAGTATTGTGCAGTGTGTGCATTATGTTATGCTAGGTGTTAGATTATACAGTGTGTATGCCACATGTAATATTGTGCAGTATAAGGTACATTTTGATGTGTGTTTTAAATAATGCATATAAAGATGTGTGTAGAATTGTACAGTGTGCTATATTGTGTGCTATGTAGTATTGTGCAGTGTGTTATATTGTGCAGTGTGTAGTATTGTATAGTGTATATTATTGTGCCGTGTATAATATTGTGCAGTGTGTTATATTGTGCAGTGTGTAGTATTGTATAGTGTATATTATTGTGCTGTGTATAATATTGTGCAGTGTGTAGTATTGTATAGTGTATATTATTGTGCTGTGTATAATATTGTGCAGTGTGTTATACTGTGCAGTGTGTAGTATTGTATAGTGTATATTATTGTGCCGTGTATAATATTGTGCAGTGTGTTATATTGTGCAGTGTGTAGTATTGTATAGTGTATATTATTGTGCCATGTATAGTATTGTGCATTTTGTAGTATTGTATAGTGTATATTATTGTGCCATGTATAGTATTGTGCAGTATGTAGTATTGTATAGTGTATATTATTGTGCCATGTATAGTATTGTGCAGTGTGTTATATTGTGCAGTGTGTAGTGTTGTATAGTGTATATTATTGTGCCATGTATAGTATTGGGTAGTGTGTAGTGTTGTGCAGTGTGTAGTATTGTATAGTGTATATTATTGTGCCATGTATAGTATTGTGCAGTGTGTAGTATTGTGCAGTGTATGTTATATTTTGTGGTGTGTTATATCATGCATATAATGCTGTGTGTTACTGTGTTGTGTGTAATATTGTGCGGCATGTAGTACTGAGCAGTGTGTAGGGTTGTGCAGTAAGTAATATTGTGTAGTGTGTATTATTGTCTAGTGTGTAGTATGTAGTATTATGCGTTGTATAGTATTGTCTGGCGTGCAGTACTGTGCATTGTGTAGTATGTATTATTGTGTAGAACTATGCGGTGCGTATATTATTGTGCGGTGTGTATTATTGTGCGGTGTTTATTATTGTGCGGTGTGTAGTGTTGTGTAGTACCGTGCGTTGTGCCTCTGATGCTGATAAACTCCGGAGTGAGAGAACAGTGAATGAGTGTGTAGTTGGGTGTGCGGTGGGTGTGTGCTGAGCTGTGTGGATGTCATCTAATAGCAGTATAGTGCGCTGTGTCTGCTGTGTGTGTAATCCTCTATATATATATAGTACAGCTGTGCTATTATTATTATAGATGTTCTTTCTGCACTGAGTGTTAGTTGTGTGTGTGACTTGTATTGCGGAGTGTGTCCTGCACCTGTCTGCAGAATTTCAGCATGTTGTGTGTCACCTGGATGCTGTCACCTTGTCATCGTCCCCCCCCCCCCCCCCCCCCCGTGCATTGTGTGTATTACACCTGGGTGGTGCGGTGTGTGTTATAGCGGGGTGGTATGGTATTATACCTGGGTAGTGCGGTGTGAGTGTGGCCGGCTGCTGTTGGCTCTTTGTGTGCCGTCTCTCTCTGCAGAAGCTTGCTTTGCATTGACAATAAGCTGTTGGTTGCGCCCTCCTCTCTCCTCCTCCTTCCTCCTCCTCTCCATGGTGTCCTCTCCTCCTCCTCGCTGTCTGTCCCCGGGAATCAGCTCTGCCCTTGTCCTCCCATCTTCCTCTGGGTCCTGATACACTGGAAACTGCTATCGGTTGTCCCCGGTCACCATGGGAACGGAGGGCAGGGAACCAGAGAGGTGCCCCGGGTTGGGTGACGCCGTCAACGTCACGCCCCCACTTTGCTGCATGCTCTCCGCAGCCACCTCTGCAGCGCGCCCGCTCCGGGGACCAGAGGACGGCGCCCGTTTTAGGAGGTACTGCCTGGACCCCCTCACCCCCCCCCCCCCCCCCCAATGATGAAAGCTGGAAATGTAACTGCAAATAGAAAAAGTATTACAGAGAATACAATCGTCCGGACTTACCTCTGCCTTCCCCTCCTACCAGACACTACACACCGGATGACGGGGAGGGGGGATCGATCATCATCCCATCATCACTCTTTCATCGTTTCTTCATCGCTCCTTCATCATTCCTTAGTCACTCCTTCATCGTTCCTCCATTATTCTTTTATCGCTCCTTCATCGTTCCTCCATCATTCTTTTATCGCTCCTTCATCGTTCCTCCATCATTCTTTCATCGCTCCTTCATCGTTCCTCCATCATTCTTTTATCGCTCCTTCATCGTTCCTCCATCATTCTTTTATCGCTCCTTCATCGTTCCTCCATCACTCTTTCATCGCTCCTTCATCATTCCTTAGTCACTCCTTCATCGTTCCTCCATCATTCTTTTATCACTCCTTCATCGTTCCTCCATCATTCTTTTATCGCTCCTGCATCGTTCCTCCATCATTCTTTTATCGCTCCTTCATCGTTCCTCCATCACTCTTTCATCGCTCCTTCATCATTCCTTAGTCACTCCTTCATCGTTCCTCCATCATTCTTTTATCACTCCTTCATCGTTCCTCCATCATTCTTTTATCGCTCCTTCATCGTTCCTCCATCACTCTTTCATCGCTCCTTCATCGTTCCTCCATCACTCTTTCATCGCTCCTTCATCGTTCCTCCATCACTCTTTCATCGCTCCTTCATCATTCCTTAGTCACTCCTTCATCTTTCCCCCATCACTCTTTCATCGATCCTTCATCGTTCCTCCATCACTCTTTCATCGCTCCTTCATCGTTCCTCCATCACTCTTTCATCGCTCCTTCATCGTTCCTCCATCACTCTTTCATCGCTCCTTCATCGTTCCTCCATCACTCTTTCATCGCTCCTTCATCATTCCTTAGTCACTCCTTCATCGTTCCTCCATCATTCTTTTATCGCTCCTTCATCGTTCCTCCATCATTCTTTTATCGCTCCTTCATCGTTCCTCCATCACTCTTTCATCGCTCCTTCATCGTTCATCACTCTTTCATCACTCCTTCATCGTTCCTCCATCACTCTTTCATCGCTCCTTCATCGTTCCTCCATCACTCTTTCATCGCTCCTTCATCGTTCCTCCATCACTCTTTCATCGTTCCTCCATCACTCTTTCATCACTCCTTCATCGTTCATCACTCTTTCATCGCTCCTTCATCGTTCCTCCATCACTCTTTCATCGCTCCTTCATCGTTCATCACTCTTTCATCGCTCCTTCATCGTTCCTCCATCACTCTTTCATCGCTCCTTCATCGTTCCTCCATCACTCTTTCATCGCTCCTTCATCATTCCTTAGTCACTCCTTCATCTTTCCCCCATCACTCTTTCATCGCTCCTTCATCGCTCCCCCATCACTCTTTCATCGTTCCTTCATCGTTTTATCCACCGCTCACCGGAGAACATTGAATTTCTTCTTCTTCTTCTGCGGGATTCTGGAAAAATAAAAAAGTGATATTGTAGCAATTAATTGATACATTGGGGGTGATTAAGTAAAAAAAGGAGAGTACAAAATCTGGTGCAGCTCTGCATAGAAACCAATCGGCTTCTAACTTCAGCTTGTTCAATGAAGCTTTGACAATGAGGCTCCGTGCACCCGGGACGTTCAGAAAAAGTCTTTCTGGACGTCGGATTGCCGGCAGGAAAACGCTGCTTTAAAAACGCGCTTTTAACATCGGTTTTTGAGAGTTTGTCAGCGGTTTTGGGCATTTCTTTTTTTTTTTTTTGACACCCAGCTTACATTCAGTTCTGCAATGTAAAAAATGCTGAACGCTGATCAGAGGCGCGTTTATCTGCGTTTTTCAACGTTTTTTTTTGTGATCAGAAGAACTGCTCTTGAATGCGATTTTAGGGCGTTCAGACAACGGTCCATAAACTCCCCTGCTGATAAACTTCAATAAGCGTCCATGTGCGCCTGGACACATAGGACAGCATACAGGGGAGTTTAACAACTTGCAGACCAGCCGCCGCAGTTAGGCGTGGCTGCGCGATCCACCGTCATTGTACGTCGGCCGCTCTAAGAGCTATTGGAGGCGCGCACACGCGCACCCCCGCCGGAGCCGATGCACAGGGATCTGTCAATGTGATCAAACAGATCCCCATTCTGACAGGGGAGAAGAGAGAGAGAGATCTGCTGTTCCTAGTGATCAGGAACAGCGATCTCTCTCCTCCTCTAGTCAGTCCCCTCCCCCCACAGTTAGAAAAACCCTCCTAGGGAACATTTAACCCCTTGAATGCCCCCTAGTGTTAACCTGTTCCCTGCCAGTGACATTTACACAGTAATCAGTGGCAGTGGCGGCTGGTGCTCAAATTTTTTTTTTGGGGGGGGGGGGGGGGGTGCAGAAAGTTTTTGAAATAAAATCATTAATTGCAGCCACTGTTCAATCAAACGCTGCCACTGTGCCCATCAATTGCAGCCACTGTGCCAAACACTGCCACTGTGTCCACAAATTCAGCCACTGTGCCAAACGCTTCCACTGTGCCCACCAAACACTGCCAATGTGCCCACCAAACGCTGCTAATGTGCCCAAATGCTGCCATTGTGCCAAACACTGCCACTGTGCCATCAAATGCTGCCACTGTGCCCATCAAATGCAGTCACTGTGCCAAACGCTGCCACTGTGCCCATCGAATGCTGCTACTGTGCCAAACAATGCCACTGTGCCCATCAAATGCTGCCAATGTGCCCATAAAATGCTACCAGTGTGCCCTTGAATGCCCCCAGTGGGACCCCAGCCCGCCCGGCACTTACCTTGTCTTGGTGGGGTAGCGAGTGACAGCGACGAGCGGGGTCCTTCGTGCATCTCCTGCTGTCCTCATCTCCCGTCCTCTCCCCCTGATAGGCGTCCAATAGCGGCGCCTGTAGTTTCAGCCAATTGGGTAACAGGTAACAGACCCGAGCACCTGATTGGCGGAGAGCTGTTATAGTTTTCTAACACAGCTGAGTGAACTGCAAACGCAAACGCCTTTCTCGATGCCTATTAGAGCCTGATCAGAAGGAGACGCCCAGCGAGGACACCGCCGTGATGGTGAGAAGGAGACGCCCAGCGAGGACACCGCCGTGATGGTGAGAAGGAGACGCCCAGCGAGGACACCGCCGTGATGGTGAGAAGGAGACGCCCAGCGAGGACACCGCCATGATGGTGAGAAGGAGATGCCCAGCGAGGACACCGCCATGATAGTGAGAAGGAGACGCCCAGCGAGGACACCGCCATGATGGTGAGAAGGAGACGCCCAGCGAGGACACCGCCGTGATGGTGAGAAGGAGATGCCCAGCGAGGACACCACCGTGATGGTGAGAAGGAGACGCCCAGCGAGGAAACCACTGTGATGGTGAGAAGGAGACGCCCAGCGAGGCCCCCGCCGTGATGGTGAGAAGGAGACGCCCAGCGAGGACACCGCCGTGATGGTGAGAAGGAGACGCCCAGCGAGGACACCGCCGTGATGGTGAGAAGGAGACGCCCAGCGAGGACACCGCCGTGATGGTGAGAAGGAGACGCCCAGCGAGGAAACCGCCATGATAGTGAGAAGGAGACGCCCAGCGAGGACACCGCCGTGATGGTGAGAAGGAGACGCCCAGCGAGGACACCGCCGTGATGGTGAGAAGGAGATGCCCAGCGAGGAAACCACTGTGATGGTGAGAAGGAGACGGCCAGCGAGGACACCGCCGTGATGGTGAGAAGGAGACGCCCAGCGAGGAAACCACTGTGATGGTGAGAAGGAGACGCCCAGCGAGGACACCGCCATGATGGTGAGAAGGAGACGCCCAGCGAGGACACCGCCGTGATGGTGAGAAGGAGACGCCCAGCGAGGACACCGCCATGATAGTGAGAAGGAGACGCCCAGCGAGGACACCGCCGTGATGGTGAGAAGGAGACGCCCAGCGAGGACACCGCCGTGATGGTGAGAAGGAGATGCCCAGCGAGGAAACCACTGTGATGGTGAGGAGACGCCCAGCGAGGACACCGCCGTGATGGTGAGAAGGAGACGCCCAGCGAGGACACCGCCATGATAGTGAGAAGGAGACGCCCAGCGAGGACACCGCCGTGATGGTGAGAAGGAGACGCCCAGCGAGGACACCGCCGTGATGGTGAGAAGGAGATGCCCAGCGAGGAAACCACTGTGATGGTGAGGAGACGCCCAGCGAGGACACCGCCGTGATGGTGAGAAGGAGACGCCCAGCGAGGACACCGCCGTGATGGTGAGAAGGAGATGCCCAGCGAGGAAACCACTGTGATGGTGAGGAGACGCCCAGCGAGGACACCGCCGTGATGGTGAGAAGGAGACGCCCAGCGAGGACACCGCCGTGATGGTGAGAAGGAGACGCCCAGCGAGGACACCGCCGTGATGGTGAGAAGGAGACGCCCAGCGAGGAAACCGCCATGATAGTGAGAAGGAGACGCCCAGCGAGGACACCGCCGTGATGGTGAGAAGGAGACGCCCAGCGAGGACACCGCCGTGATGGTGAGAAGGAGATGCCCAGCGAGGAAACCACTGTGATGGTGAGAAGGAGACGCCCAGCGAGGACACCGCCGTGATGGTGAGAAGGAGACGCCCAGCGAGGAAACCACTGTGATGGTGAGAAGGAGACGCCCAGCGAGGACACCGCCATGATGGTGAGAAGGAGACGCCCAGCGAGGACACCGCCGTGATGGTGAGAAGGAGACGCCCAGCGAGGACACCGCCATGATAGTGAGAAGGAGACGCCCAGCGAGGACACCGCCGTGATGGTGAGAAGGAGACGCCCAGCGAGGACACCGCCGTGATGGTGAGAAGGAGATGCCCAGCGAGGAAACCACTGTGATGGTGAGGAGACGCCCAGCGAGGACACCGCCGTGATGGTGAGAAGGAGACGCCCAGCGAGGACACCGCCATGATAGTGAGAAGGAGACGCCCAGCGAGGACACCGCCGTGATGGTGAGAAGGAAACGCCCAGCGAGGACACCGCCGTGATGGTGAGAAGGAGATGCCCAGCGAGGAAACCACTGTGATGGTGAGGAGACGCCCAGCGAGGACACCGCCGTGATGGTGAGAAGGAGACGCCCAGCGAGGACACCGCCGTGATGGTGAGAAGGAGACGCCCAGCGAGGAAACCGCCATGATGGTGAGAAGGAGACGCCCAGCGAGGACACCGCCATGATGGTGAGAAGGAGATGCCCAGCGAGGACACCGCCATGATAGTGAGAAGGAGACGCCCAGCGAGGACACCGCCATGATGGTGAGAAGGAGACGCCCAGCGAGGACACCGCCGTGATGGTGAGAAGGAGACGCCCAGCGAGGACACCGCCATGATGGTGAGAAGGAGATGCCCAGCGAGGACACCGCCATGATAGTGAGAAGGAGACGCCCAGCGAGGAAACCGCCATGATAGTGAGAAGGAGACGCCCAGCGAGGACACCGCCGTGATGGTGAGAAGGAGACGCCCAGCGAGGACACCGCCGTGATGGTGAGAAGGAGATGCCCAGCGAGGAAACCACTGTGATGGTGAGAAGGAGACGCCCAGCGAGGACACCGCCGTGATGGTGAGAAGGAGACGCCCAGCGAGGAAACCACTGTGATGGTGAGAAGGAGACGCCCAGCGAGGACACCGCCATGATGGTGAGAAGGAGACGCCCAGCGAGGACACCGCCGTGATGGTGAGAAGGAGACGCCCAGCGAGGACACCGCCGTGATGGTGAGAAGGAGACGCCCAGCGAGGAAACCGCCATGATAGTGAGGAGACGCCCAGCGAGGACACCGCCGTGATGGTGAGAAGGAGACGCCCAGCGAGGACACCGCCGTGATGGTGAGAAGGAGACGCCCAGTGAGGACACCGCCGTGATGGTGAGAAGGAGACGCCCAGTGAGGACACCGCCGTGATGGGGAGGAGGAGAAACCCAGCGTGGACATCGCTGTGATGCCGAAGGGGAGACACATGGCGAGGACACTCAGTTGTGTGACAATATCGAATAAATATTCACTATTGTCACACTGATTCTGCCTCCTGGCCAAACAGGGAGCAGGTCCCGTGACCCGTTTTCTGATTGGCCGAAAGGAGAAGCTACCCTATTGGACGAGGAAGGAGGCGCATGGCGAGGACACTGCAGTGAGGCCAAGGAGACGTGGCAGTAAATGTTGCGGGTGACACGACCGGAGGGGGGGGGGTGACATGACTGGGGGTGTTTGTTTGCCACGGCCCCCCTAAAAAATACCAACGGCCACCACTGGTCCCGAGTCCCCCTTTACATCAGAGTCCGCAGGGCTCCCCCTTTCATTGCACTGACAATAAAGACTCTGATATAAAGGGTAACTCTGAGGACACTGATTTTTAGGGGAACATCTGGAACTCTGATGTGGGGGGGGGGGACTCTAGAGACCCCAGTCCACCTTCCACAGGTGAATACACCAAGGTAAGGAGGGGGGGGGGGGGTTACTGATATAAGGGGGAGCTATCACTGACCTGACCCTGTTCTTCTAGATATACCATATACCACCATGCACCCCTTTGAATTACTTCAGACCAGGCATGAAACAGTTAATGAAACTTTAATGAGCATCCAGCAGCACAGTTTAGGAGCTCACAGAGTCCAGCCCTAAATAACTAATGCAGGCTGCCCAGCTCATACCTTCCTCATACCTTCCTTCCTGATTCCAAGGAGAATCCCAGCAGGGTGACCCAGAAAGGAGCCACGAGCTCCAGCAGGACTACATGCTGCAGCAGCCCTTCCCCTGAAATCCCATGTGGAAGAGAGAGGAAGCTCTGAGCCCTCCCCTGCTATTTATGTGGCTTGCAGAAGGGGGCGGGGCTCAGAAAAGCCCGGGAAAAGTCTAGACACAGTTAACCTCTTCCCATCCAGGGCAGCCTGAACTGTCTGTATAACTACATAGTGCTATGAATAAAACAGCAGCACAAGCACCTTCTTACAGGCAGATGCTGATGACTTTTCTATAATGGGAGATCTATGATCACACACATTCATTTTATAACATTAGCATTGACACAAAAAAAACAATATCTGATCCAATATAAGCTTACTTGTGAAATCGCCTTTCATGTTGTGAGTGCTGCCTGTCTGCTGGGGTCTCTTTCCACATCTTCAACTCCCAGCATGCTTTGCAGCTTCTCCTCCATTTCTAAGGACTACATATCCCATGGTACTTTGCTTTCTGCTAGAACTGTTTCCTGTACTGACTCCGCCTTCTGAAACTCCTCCCCTCAGAAGGCAGGCTCTGTGTATACAATGTGGAAATGAAGACAGGATTTTACATTCTAACCACAGATTGGCTTAAAATTGGCAGCACAGGTTTCCAAACAGCGGGGAATAGACATGTGCACTAAAGAAAAATGTGTTTGTTTTCATTTCATTTGTTTATTTATTTTCTTTTTTTCGGGTCATTCTTTTTCATCGAAATTTGTACATTCCGAAATTTGTAAATGAGAAAATTCGTAAATTCAGAAATTCTAAAAATAAGAAAGAAAATCCTAAATAAAAATGACCTAACTAACGAATAATAAGTAACTATTAAAAAAATAACTATTTATAGGTATTGGAATTTCCTTTCAAATTTGGCTGTTAGTGAACATAACAAATACAAATTTATCCAAAGTTATGAATTATCCGAATAATAAATGCCATATCTAAGCGAATGGAACGGAATGAATTTAAATAATAATAATAAAAAGTTATTATTATTATTATTGTTATATATTATTATTAATTTGTTACGTTCCATTCGTTTAGATGCGGTATTCGTTATTTTGGATAATTTGTAACTTTTCGACAAATTCTTTCATTCAGAAATATTCTAATTGCCGGAAACACATTTAACAATTTTTTTTTTAGAAAATTCGGAAATCAGAAAATCTGAAATTTAGAAATTTGAAGATTTGAAAATTCAAAAATTTGAAGACTCGCAAATACGAAAATTCAAAGATTCGGAAATTTGGAAATCCAAAAATCCGAAAATAAGAAAACCCAAAAATTTGAAAATCTGAAAAAATAACTAATAATAACTATTATTATCGGTATTGGAATTTTATTTCAAATTTGGCTGTTAGTAAACATAACGAATACAAATTTATCCAAAGTTGAATTATCCAAAATATGAATGCCATATCTAAGCGAATGGAATGGAATGAATTTAAATAATAATGATACGTTTTTATTATTATTATTATATATTATTATTAATATGTTACGTTCCATTAGTTTAGATGCGGCATTCGTTATTTTGGATAATTCGTAACTGTTTGACAAATTCGTTTATTCAAAAATATTCTAATTGCCGGAAACACGTTTAACAAACTTTCTCAAAAATTCGGAAATTAGAAAATCTGAAATTCAGAAATTTGAAGTCTCGCAAATACGAAAATTCAAAGATTCGGAAACTTGGAAATCCGAAAATAAGAAAACCCAAAAATAACTATTATTATCGGTATTGGAATTTTATTTCAAATATGGCTGTTAGTGAACATAGCAAACACAAATTTATCCGAAGTTATGAATTATCAGAAATAACGAATGCCGTATCTAAACGAATGGAACGGAAGGAATTTAAATAATAATAACAAAAAGTTTTTTTTATTATTATTATTTATTATTATTAATTTGTTAAATTCCATTTGTTTAGATGCGGCATTCGTTATTTCGGATAATTGGTAACTGTTCAACAAATTCGTTAATTCAGAAATATTCTAATTGCCGGAAACACGTTTAACAAAATTTTTTCAAAAATTCGGAAATCAGAAAATCTGAAATTCAGATATTTGAAGATAGGAAAATTCAAAGATTCAGAAGTGTGGAAATCCTAAAATCTGAAAATAAGAAAACCCGAAAATTTGAAAATCTGAAAAAATAACTAATAATAACTATTAAATTATAAGTATTGGAATTTGCGTTCAAATTTGGCTCTTAGTGACCGCAATGAATACGAATTTATCCAAAGTTATAAATTATCCGATATAATGAATGCCGTATCTAAACGAATGGAACGGAATGAAATTAAATAATAATAATATTAATAATAATAAAAACTTTTTTTTATTATTGTTATTATTTATTATTAATTTGTTACATTCTATTCGTTTAGATGCGGCGTTCGTTATTTCGGATAATTCGTAACTTTGGATAAATTCGTATTCGTTACCTTCACAGCCAAATTTGAAAGGAAATTCCAATACCTATAATTTAATAGTTAAGTTATTATTAGATAGTTATTGTTTCAGATTTTTGGGTTTTCGAACTTTCGTTCTTATTTTCAAGGTTTTGAACTTCCGAATTTCCAAAATTTTGGATTTTCGCATTTTGAATTTACGAATTTATGAATATTCAGAAAAAAATTTGTTGGGCTAATGGTCTTTCCTTAATTCGGATATTTCCAAATTAACGAATTTGTCGAAGTTCGTTAAAAAAAACGAATCGCACATGTCTAGCGGGGAACACACAGCGCTCAGTCTGGGGAACTTCTTTCACTTTAGTTAATAGAATACATTAAGGTAGTCAGATTTATCAGGAAGGGGGTGGGGTCTGTTTTATGGACCTTTTATGCTGTTCCGCTGAAAAAAACGCATATGTATTCTTGGTGCATTTTTGGTGTGTTTTCTGGTTGCTTGACTCCAAGCATTCACCTATGAAACACGGCCATGTGACTCTAAAAGCGCACCAAAAACACAACCAGGGCGCGGTTTTATGAAGTTTTCCAGTTATTTGGAAGTTCTGTATTTGGTGCACTTTTTAAATCGGGGCAGGAAAGATGTAGCATGCAGGACTTTTAAAAAAACGCAGCGCACTGGTGTGAAGAGTTCCAGAGGAGTCAAAGCATAGTCTCTGCATGGCGTTTTTCTTACACAGCAAAAATGCATCATTGTGAAAGGGCCCAGACCACAAACACACCTCCGGGGGTGCAGTGGTCTCCAAACTGCGGCCCGGGGGGGCCAGATGCAGCCCTTTTCTTGCTTCTATCCGGCCCTTGGGGCAATATTTCATACACTGACACTAACAAGGCCCCAATGACACCAATAACGGGGGGGGGGGGGGGGGCGTTTCCTCTTAAAGACACCAACAATGAGGCCCAATTCAGATTCCAATGACACCAATGATGGGTACAATTTCCCACAATGGCACTACCGATGGGGCCCAATGACTCCAATGATGGGAAATAATTTCTCTTAATGACAAACAATGGGGCATAACTCCTCCCACTGACACCAAAGATGGGGCACAACCCCTCCCACTGACACCAAAGATGGGGCATAACTCCTCCCACTGACACCAAAGATGGGACACAACGTTTCCCACTGACACCAAAGATGGGGCATAACTCCTCCCACTGACACCAAAGATGGGACACAACGTTTCCCACTGACACCAAAGATGGGGCACAACTCCTCCCACTGACACCAAAGATGGGGCACAACGCCTCCCACTGACACCAAAGATGGGACACAACGCCTCCCACTGACACCAAAGATGGGGCACAACGCCTTCCACTGACACCAAAGATGGGGCACAACACCTCCCACTGACACCAAAGATGGGGCACAACGCCTCCCACTGACACCAAAGATGGGGCACAACGCCTCCCACTGACACCAAAGATGGGGCACAACGCCTCCCACTGACACCAAAGATGGGGCACAACTCCTCCCACTGACACCAAAGATGGGACACAACTCCTCCCACTGACACCAAAGATGGGACACAACTCCTCCCACTGACACCAAAGATGGGACACAACTCCTCCCACTGACATCAAAGATGGGGCACAACGCCTCCCACTGACACCAAAGATGGGGCATAACTCCTCCCACTGACATCAAAGATGGGGCACAACGCCTCCCACTGACACCAAAGATGGGGCACAACGCCTCCCACTGACACCAAAGATGGGGCACAACGCCTCCCACTGACACCAAAGATGGGGCATAACTCCTCCCACTGACATCAAAGATGGGGCACAACGCCTCCCACTGACACCAAAGATGGGGCACAACGCCTCCCACTGACACCAAAGATGGGGCACAACGCCTCCCACTGACACCAAAGATGGGGCACAACGCCTCCCACTGACACCAAAGATGGGGCATAACTCCTCCCACTGACATCAAAGATGGGGCACAACGCCTCCCACTGACACCAAAGATGGGGCATAACTCCTCCCACTGACACCAAAGATGGGGCATAACTCCTCCCACTGACACCAAAGATGGGGCACAACTCCTCCCACTGACACCAAAGATAGGGCACAACGCCTCCCACTGACACCAAAGATGGGGCACAACGCCTCCCACTGACACCAAAGATGGGGCATAACTCCTCCCACTGACACCAAAGATGGGGCACAACCCCTCCCACTGACACCAAAGATGGGGCACAACGCCTCCCACTGACACCAAAGATGGGGCACAACGCCTCCCACTGACACCAAAGATGGGGCACAACGCCTCCCACTGACACCAAAGATGGGGCACAACGCCTCCCACTGACACCAAAGATGGGGCATAACTCCTCCCACTGACATCAAAGATGGGGCACAACGCCTCCCACTGACACCAAAGATGGGGCACAACGCCTCCCACTGACACCAAAGATGGGGCATAACTCCTCCCACTGACATCAAAGATGGGGCACAACGCCTCCCACTGACACCAAAGATGGGGCATTGGTTTTTCCCAGTGACTTTGGGACCTTTTTTTACTGCCACTGGTCACAATCCGCCCCCCCCCCCCCACTAAAGTTTAAAGGGCAGTAAACTGCCCCTTTGTTTAGAAAGTATGGAGACCCCTGCTTTAGTGCATTGTGCTACATGATAGACATGTGTAGTTTTGTTTTGATTCGCTAGTTACATAAATTTGTTTAGTTAAATTAGTTTCATTCCTTTAATTTGTTTCCGTTTCGTTTAATTTCGATTCAAATTTCTCAAATTTGGATTGATTCGTAACGTTTCTGAATCAATTTCGAATAGTTTTCTAATTTCCAAAGAATAAAGAGAATAAAATAGAATAGAAAATAAAGGAATAGAATAGAAAAAAATAAAATAGAATAGAAAAGAATATAATATAAATATAGAGTAAAACCGAACAAAATAGCATAGAAAATAAAAGAACAGAATAGAATGGAATAGAATAGAAAAAAATTTAATAGACTAAAAATAAGAATATAATAAAATAGAAAGATTATGACCATCTTCTGAAATTCGAATAGATAATAATACTAAATATTAGAATTAAAAAAAAATAGAATAGAATAGAAATAATATACCCATTTATCAATATTCAAATATAAACAATTCAAATTTGAATAGAGTGGAATAGAAAATAGCACAATGGTATAGAAAAAAAAACGGAATAAAATAGAATAGAATGAATATAACCATCTTCCTATTCTAATCTATTCTTTTCTATTCTATTCAAATTCAAACTGATTATATTTGAATTTCGGGAAATGGTTATATTCTTTCTATTCTATTTTTTTAATTCTATTATTTGCTATTCTATTTTTTTTTCTATTCTATTTATTTCTATCATATTATTTTCTGATGTATTCAAATTCAAATGCGTTCTATTCTATGTTATTCTATTCTATTTATTTCTATACTATTCTATTATTTTATTTTATATTCTATTTTGTTCTGTTTTATTCTATTCTTTTATTTTCTGTTATATTTGTACTAGTCTATTATTATTTTTTTCTGTTCTATCCCTTTATTTTCTATTCTGTTTTATTCTCTTTGGAGATTTGAAATACATTTTTGCACTCTATTTCTATTATATTCTATTCTTTTATTTTCTATTCTATTTTGTTCTGTTTTATTCTATTCTATTCTTTTATTTTCTGTTATATTTTTTTCTAGTGTCATTTTTTTTTCTATCCTGTTCTTTTATTTTCTATTCTATTTTATTCTCTTTGGATATATGAAAACTATTTGCACACTATATTTCTATTCTATTATTTTATTTTATATTCTATTTTGTTCTGTATTTTTTTCTATTTTATTCTATTCTTTTGTATTCTGTTTTATTTTGTTCTGTTTTATTCTATTCTTTTATTTTCCGTTATATTTTTTCTAGTGTAATTTTTTTTTTCTATCCTTTTATTTTCTATTCTATTTTATTCTCTTTGGAAATATGAAAACGATGTTATTTCGGATTCGTTTTAAATTCGGTACTATTCTAATTTTGGAAATTCGGATACATCCAAATTTCCGCGAAAAAACTAAAATTAGTCCGCATTTTAATTCGTAACGAAAGGACGCGATGAATTTTCCCCCCGGCGAGCTGGGAAGCCGTTCAGAATGAATGGGGCCCCCATTGCAACGTTACGCTGGATATTGCAACGCGGAGGTGCGAAAATAAATAAATACACCCAGAAATTAAAAACGCCTTCCAAATAAAGAAGAGTAGATTCTTTTTTTTTTTATTATTATTATTTTTTTTTATTTATTTATAGCGAATTTTTTTCACAGCACCTCATTGTGTGAAAATCTGAGAATGACTTCTTCTGCAAAACGATTCCAAAATCACTCATCCCCCAATATTGGGACATTTCCCATCTGCTCCATGGCTGTGGGATGGCAGAGATCACGCGTCTCCACCGTGTTCTACAAATGATGCAACCAGAACAAGCAATAAATATATTTTAAAGTTGCACTTAAGCCAGCAAAGATGGGGCGGTTGGAGGGGGAGGGGGTGGAGCCTTGTCATAATGATGTCATAATGCTGTGAGCAGCAGGCTTACCTACAAGTCTCGGCCTCCCCCCTCCAGGAATGAGAGGTCTAGGCTTGCACTAAAGCCGTCGTTTTTGTTACCTTATACTGGTTGTAAACCCTTCGCATATACCGAGTGAAGTGACTGCTCTCATTTGAAACAAATCCCCCTCCGTAAGTTGTATCTGTCTATCTGCAGTCTTCTCTACGCCTGTTCAAAGTGCAGAATTTATAAAGCTTGTCTGTGTGGTCAGAAAAAAAAAAAAAAAAGCGGAGAGCTGAAGTTACACTCTGCACAGCTCGGTGAGGAGAGATCTGAGAGCTGATTGGAGGAAGAGATAACCCTCCCACCTCCCCCTCTACACACAGAACACAGGAACAGAGCTGAGGCTGTCAATCACAGGCTGCGTGCTGGAGCTCCCTTTATCAACTTGTCAGAGGGGACTCATGCTGACAGACAGAAAGCACACTAATGGCCCGTAACACACGATCCGAATATCGCACGAAAGCGGTCGCCCGAGGAAGGATCGTGCGATTTTCGGATCGTGAGTACACTACGTTCGACAGCCGATCACGACCGTTCATCCGATCTTATTCGATCGGACATGCGCGAAAATTTTCCTCGTACAATTCCAGACTGTGCGATTTTCGGTTAGTCGGTATGATTGTCGTTCCGAAAATTCAATACAAATACATTACAAGACGTGACATCACTTCCCATTTTTTTTTTTTTTTTTCTGTCGTACGAGAATTTTCCTGACTTTATTTAGCTATTCAATTTCTACTTGCGACTATTAACCACTTCAGCCCCGGGAAAGGATTTACCCCCTTCCTGACCACAGCGTTTTTTTTGCGATTCTGCACTGCGTTGCTTTAACTGACAATTGCGCGGTCGCGCGACGTGGCTCCCAAATGAAATTGACGTCCTTTTTTTCCCCCACAAATAGAGCTTTCTTTTGGTGGTATTTGATCACCCCTGTGTTTTTTTTTGCGATATAAACAAAAAAAAAAGAATGGCAATTTTGAAAAAAAAATCAATATTTTTTACTTTTTGCTATAATAAATATCCCCCAAAAATATTTAAATTTTTTTTCCTCCATTTAGGCCGATACGTATTCTTCTACATATTTTTGGTATAAAAAGAAAAAAATCGCAATAAGAGTTTATTCATTGGTTTGCGCAAAAGTTATAGCATCTACAAAATAGGGGATAGTTTTATGGCATTTTTATAAATTTTTTTTTTTTTTACTAGTAATGGCGGCGATCAGCGATTTTTATCGTGACTGCGACATTATGGCGGACACATCGGACAATTTCTATATAAACCTATTCCTAGTCAAGATAGTCACATGCTTTATCACGGGTTGTCGTGAGACAACTTTAGGGACAAGCCCCTTCCAGTCTGGCTGGCCCCTATATACACGCTCAAACCGCTCCCAAAACAGATCCAGTGAGTCTGGATGCACAAATGACAAATCATATTCATAGGATCCAGCCGGACTGATAAGAGTAAAAATATCCTCTGCCTTAAATCCCATGGCTAGGATCTTATCCACAACCTCCCTCCGTAGAGGTGGAATACCTCCTCCTTCCCATCTGAGCTGTACAGCATTCCTGCATTTAAAGGAGGAAGGTGCGTTAGGTGAAAGTCGCACAACTGGCTCCCTGCCAGCAGTAGCATGACTTTGTCCCTACACAGCCTTAGCATAACTCCTAACTGAGACAGATGACATATTAACTGGCTGCATAAGAATATTAACTGGCTGCATAGGAACCTCTAAAATCTGGTTTGGTAAATTACCCACCACTTGATCCTCCCTCCTCCCTCCAGCATAACAGTCCCGCTCACAATATTTCCAGAAGTACCACAGTTACCAGCAGTCTTGTCAGCAATAGGGATGAGCCGAACACCCCCCGGTTCGGTTCGCAACAGAACTTTTGAACGGACCCCAAATTCGTACGAACGTTAGAACCCCATTGAAGCCTATGGGACTCGAACGTTCGAAATGAAAAGTGCTAATTTTAACGGCTAATATGCAAGATACTGTCCTAAAAAGGGTTTGGGGACCTGGCTCCTGCCCCAGGGGACATGGGTCAATGCAAAAAAAAGTTTTAAAAATGGCCGTTTTGGCAGGAGCACTGATTTTAATGACGATTAAAGTGAAAAAAAAAAGTGAAATATTCCTTTAAATATGGTGCCTGGGGGGTGTCTGTAGTATGCCTGTGAAGTGCCACGTATTTCCCGTGTTTAGAACAGTCCCTGCACAAAATGACATTAAACGGAAATAACACCATTTAAAACTGCTTGCGGTTTTAATGTTATATCTGGTTCCTGCAATATGGTTGAAAATCATTGATAAAAATGGCATGGGTAGCCCTCCCTGCCCATTACCAGCCTATTTGGGTCTTGTACGGATATTAAGGGGAACCCCGTACCCATATTAAAAAAAGGAAATGCGTGTGGCCCCCAGGCCCTATATACTCAGAACAGCAGTATACAGGCGGTGCAAACAAGACAGGGACTGTGTAGGTTTGTTGTGTTAAGTTGAATCTGTTTGTAATTTTCAACTGGTACATTTTTAAAGTGTAGCTCAATCTCCTACAACTGACTGCAAGCTCTATTTAAAACGAGCAAGATAGTTAGCTATATAGGTGGATATAGCAGTATATACTGCGTTCAGAGCACGCAGACAGCACGCATAATCGCATAATCACAACAACCACTACGGAAGAGCAAGAACGAAAAATCGGCCGATAACGATCGGTGTGTACTGTGTTGAAGGTACACAGAACACCCACTAACTGCTACAGATGCCAACACACTACACAAGGCCGCCGCGCTGGCGGTTTTATATAGTGTGGGGCGTGTACTACACAGCCTGAGCTATGATTGGCCACAGGCATCCTGCCTGTGGCCAATCATGGCTCTCCTCGCTATCGGCGCTGTGATTGGCCAAGCATGTGGGGTCACAGTGCATGCAGGCCAATCATGAGCCAGCAATGCACTGCGCCATCGCAGTGCATTGTGGGCCGTGAGCGCCACACGAATTTGGCGCGAACGGCCCATAACGTTCGGCATTCGCCGAACGGGCGAACAGCCGATGTTCGAGTCGAACGTATGTTCGACTCGAACACGAAACTCATCCCTAGTCAGCAAGTAAAGTCTTCCATTTAGAAAAAACACCAGCTGTTTCAGCGTTCATACAGCCCTCCTGCTCTGCAGTTTCAATGTTCATGCGACATTCCTGCTCTACAGTCTTAGTGTCCATGCGGGACTCCTCGCAGCCAGCAGAAACTTATCTGACTGGATACACGACATCTCCTTCTGCATTCCCTGCTGATTGCAAGGATCTGTTGACAGGTGCAATTTTTTTCTTTGTAGCAGCAATCTCAGGAAAGTCCTCCACACACAGAGATTTTCAGCAAGCACTCCTTTACCAAGATCTTCATCTGTTGTCTCATGAGTTGGTGCCACTCAAGGGAGATTGCATTTCTGTTGTGGCCTGTAGCAATCCACCATTTTCCTCAACCTCCTCCTGAGATGACCCAGGCTGCTGGGGAGGGAGGGGGGCAGACACTGACTCAGGTGCAACAGATCCTGAGACAGGGGTAGTACTGGCGCCACTATGTGAAGCCACTTTCTTACCCCCCATCCATACTTTTGCCATTGCTGTGGTATCCACCCTCTGGCTGGTACTGACACAGGCACTCTCTTTCATCTGTTGGAATCTCTCCTCATTCTCATACTTCTCATTGAACACACTGCTGCTTTGCTTCAGAGAAGTGACCAACTTCTCCTGCATTTTCAATGCCTCCTCCAGAGACTTCAGCTTGGAGACTTCCCTCTTACTGTTTCCAGACTTACTATGGAGGGATTTCTTTTTCCTGAAATCTTCTTTCATGACAGCAAGCTCCTGTTCCTCCTTAGTAATGTGGTGAAGTGTATTCACCACTCTATCCTGAGAGACTGGTAAGGACTCCCCTTGCATAGGGACAAGCCCAGGATCCACTGCAGCTTGAGTACATAGTGTAGGCCTCAGTGCCTCCACCTTTGTCTTCCCCAGCGTTGTCCATACTTGCCTGGTAAAAGCCTGCAGGAGAGGCCCCAGGTTTGCTGCTTCTCCCAGCTGAGACCAAAGCAGAATGAGCCAACAGCACCCTGCAGAACAGCACCACCTGGTGGAGAAGTTCCTCTGGTGCAGAGACTGATGTTACTGGCTCTGTGTTTTCTGTACAGCACTGCGGTATATGTCAGAGCTATATAAATATATAATAGTGTGTGACGGGGGGGGCATTAGAATGTTAGCTTCAAAGGATCAAGGATGGGTGTGTTCTCTGTAGTATTTCTATAAATGTATACATAGAAGACTCAGACACACATAGTAGCCTGTCCCAGCATTGTGAAGGTGCTCTTTTGCATGTAAATGATGTAATACGTTTAAAATATTTATAAGAATTCTACTGAAATAAAATGTAAAAATAACATTACACTGTTTAAAATAAAATGTTTATTATTAATGAAAAAAGAAAATAAATTAGTAAAATGAAAAACTAGCAAGGAACACCTAAAGGTACATACAATATCTACATATTAACATGACCGTTGTCACAAGGTGCTGGAATGTCATGGAACAAAACGGTGAGGTATGTGAGAAGCTAACAGCGCCCCCTGCTGGTTACGTACATTTATCTCCATCCATTTCATCTGTTTCTTTTTTTGTGTTTTAAACCTTTTTCTTTGCCTTTTTTCAGTAATTACTCTCACGCACTCGTGTCCAGCCTTCTCTTCTCTACCAATAAGCAGAGAGTGGGTGGGATTTAGGAAGGAGGGTCACCTGACAATGACACTTCGGTGTGCTCACAGTGATGGGACATCATTGTTGGAACAAATCAGGAGGGTGTGCGTGGGCTACCTATAGATACATAATCGCAGGAAGCATATTTGTTCTTAAAGCAGAACTCCAAGTTTAAATGGGGAGCTCCAGCCAAAAGGGGAGGTTCCACTTATTTGCCTCCCCCCTCCGCTGTCAACTTGGCGCCCTTCAGGGGGGAAGCGGGGAACGGGTACCTGGTTTTGACAGGTACTTGCTCCCACTTCCAGCTGATCTCGCTGTGAAGTCAGCAGGACTTCCTCTGTCACCGGGGAATTCACAGAGCGCAGCGAGCTTCGCGCATGTGCAGCAGGGAACTGACTGTGATGCTGCAAGGCTTCACTTCAGGTTTTCCTTGGTGGAGATGGCGGTGGCAGCCCCCGACAGCCGACTGAAAAATAGGCTGGGGTGAAAACAGCTGGATTTGTGGACAGGTAAGTGTCCCAATATTAAAAGTCAGAAGCTGCCAGTATTTGTTCCCCCCCCCCAGGAAAAACGTCTTCCTTGCACTGGGGCTGCCCCTGCACTGCTGCATTAAATGCTCACAAAACAGCGTAGCCTACTATCCTGGACCACTGAACGTGTCCCAACTGCAAGTAGACCTTCTGAAATGCCTGATGCGCTTTGAGGGGAGATCTCTTGCCTTCCTCAGAGCCAATCAAAAGAGGGAGAAGCTCGCCTCTCAAAATGCGTCAGTAATTTCTGAGGGTCTTCTTGAGGTTGAGACTCGTTTAGTGGACCATGCGGTCCAGGATAGTTGGAAATTGATGAGCTTGTCTTTTTTACGCTGTTTTGTGAGTAGATATCTCTTAATAAAAGCTATTATAACTAATGCACAAGGCTGATGTGCCTTGTTATTGTGTTGTAGTGTCTTCCGGGCTTCCCCAGCCCTATGGGGGCTGCAAAGGTTTGCCAAGATTTAAGTAACTGAAGATCTGTGGCGACCATTGCTGGAAAACATCACTCTCGAGCGCAGGAGATTGTTTTCTCTTTATTGAGCGAGTGACACTGATCTTCTTCTGTAGCTTATACCCTGATGGGCGCTGCAAGGGGAGCAATACATTCTTATTATTGGTCTCTTGCTACACCCAAATACTTGTCACATGTCCCTTGCTGCTGGAGGAGCAAGGGATTATGGGACATGTAGTTCAAGGTGTTCCTCTCTACTACAAGGAGGTTTTTGGCAGCTGCTCCCCACAGAAGAAAAAGGAGACTGGGACTAGAACTCTTTATTTCATTTTATGGAATTCCTGGAGACTTGTTTAATGTTATACATATAGTTAATTGATTTGGGGGGGGGTTGGTGTAGTCACTACGGCTTTTTGCTCCCAGCGATAAATATTATACCGTGGTCCAGGTCGGGGATGTTGCTTGCAAAGCTGTCGTCTTCCTCTACAAACTCGTCGCTCAGCTTCTTCCACCAGGGCCAGCGGCTGCGTTTCAGCATGGTGCTGTGACTCTGTTTGGCCTTCAAGGCCACAGGGATGGATCTGCTGGTGAAAAGATCGATGTCTTTCTCTGTGGCTTCTTTTAAGCTGGGGGCCCCTGAAAAACACAAATCGGCATCTCATTCAGGGAGTGGAAAAAATAAATAAAAAATGAAATGAGACGCTGGGCTGCATGGCTGCTGCAAGTAAATCAAGCAAAAGGCAATACAGCTGCTCTTTCAGGGCTCTCAAAAGGACACCAACTCCCTGCCAGCCAGTGGCATAGCATGGGGGGGGAGCCAGTGCGGTCTCCCCGGGCGCAGCATTTAGAGCTGCCACCAGAATTCCTTCTAAAGATATTCTCCTGCCTGTGTGGGACACAGGTAATCCTCCTATCCCTATTTCTGCCGGACCGGTATGGTGTGAGGGGGATTGTGTGTGTGAGATCGGGAGGGGGTATCGGGGGTGGGTGTGATCAGAGTGGTGGTGTCAGGGGGTGTTTGATCAGAGCTGGGGTGCAGAGTGGGAGTGGTCTCTGGGAGTGTGATCAGAGTGGGGGTGTGGTCAGAGTGGGAGTGGCATGTGGGGGTGTGGTCAGAGTGGGAGTGGCATGTGGGGGTGGGAGTGGAATCTGGGGGTGTGATCAGAGTGGAAGTGGAATCTGGGGGTGTGATCAGAGTGGGAGTGGAATCTGGGGGTGTGATCAGAGTGGGAGTGGAATCTGGGGGTGTGATCAGAGTGGGAGTGGAATCTGGGGGTGTGCTCAGAGTGGAAGTGGAATCTGGGGGTGTGATCAGAGTGGGAGTGGAATCTGGGGGTGTGATCAGAGTGGGAGTGGTACCAGGGGGTGTGATCGGAGTGGGAGTGGTACCAGGGGGTGTGATCAGAGTGGGAGTGGTACCAGGGGGTGTGATCAGAGTGGGAGTGGAATCTGGGGGTGTGATCAGAGTGGAAGTGGAATCTGGGGGTGTGATCAGAGTGGGAGTGGAATCTGGGGGTGTGATCAGAGTGGGAGTGGTACCAGGGGGTGTGATGAGAGTGGGAGTGGAATCTGGGGGTGTGATCAGAGTGGGAGTGGAATCTGGGGGTGTGATCAGAGTGGGAGTGGTACCAGGGGGTGTGATCAGAGTGGGAGTGGTACCAGGGGGTGTGATCAGAGTGGGAGTGGTACCAGGAGGTGTGATCAGAGTGGAAGTGGAATCTGGGGGTGTGATCAGAGTGGAAGTGGAATCTGGGGGTGTGATCAGAGTGGGAGTGGTACCAGGGGGTGTGATGAGAGTGGGAGTGGAATCTGGGGGTGTGATCAGAGTGGGAGTGGAATCTGGGGATGTGATCAGAGTAGGAGTGGAATCTGGGGGTGTGATCAGAGTGGGAGTGGAATCTGGGGGTGTGATCAGAGTGGGAGTGGAATCTGGGGGTGTGATCAGAGTGGGAGTGGTACCAGGGGGTGTGATCGGAGTGGGAGTGGTACCAGGGGGTGTGATCGGAGTGGGAGTGGTACCAGGGGGTGTGATCGGAGTGGGAGTGGTACCAGGGGGTGTGATCAGAGTGGGAGTGGTACCAGGGGGTGTGATCAGAGTGGGAGTGGTACCAGGGGGTGTGATCAGAGTGGAAGTGGAATCTGGGGGTGTGATCAGAGTGGAAGTGGAATCTGGGGGTGTGATCAGAGTGGAAGTGGAATCTGGGGGTGTAATCTCAGTGGGAGTGGAATCTGGGGGTGTAATCTCAGTGGGAGTGGAATCTGGGGGTGTAATCTCAGTGGGAGTGGAATCTGGGGGTGTAATCTCAGTGGGAGTGGAATCTGGGGGTGTAATCTCAGTGGGAGTGGAATCTGGGGGTGTAATCTCAGTTGGAGTGGAATCTGGGGGTGTAATCTCAGTGGGAGTGGAATCTGGGGGTGTGATCAGAGTGGGAGTGGAATCTGGGGGTGTGATCAGAGTGGGAGTGGTACCAGGGGGTGTGATCAGAGTGGGAGTGAAATCTGGGGGTGTGATCAGAGTGGAAGTGGAATCTGGGGGTGTAATCTCAGTGGGAGTGGAATCTGGGGGTGTAATCTCAGTGGGAGTGGAATCTGGGGGTGTAATCTCAGTGGGAGTGGAATCTGGGGGTGTAATCTCAGTGGGAGTGGAATCTGGGGGTGTGATCACAGGAGTGGGAGTGATATCTGGGGGTGTGATCAGAGGAGTGGGAGTGATATCTGGGTGTGTGATTAAAGTGGGGGAGGGATCAGCGTGTGGATGGGATCTGGGGGTGTGATCACAGTAGAAGTGATATCTGGGGGTGTGATCAGAGTGGAAGTGGTATCTGGGGGCGATCAGTGTGGGAGTGGTATCTAGGGGTGTGATAAATGTGGGAGTGGTATGTGGGGGTGATCAGTGCGGGAGTGGTATCTGGGGGTGTGATCAGAGTGGTATCTGGGGGTGTGATCAGTGTGGGAGTGGTATCTGGGGGTGATCACAGTGGGAGTGGTATCTGGGGGTGTGATCAGTGTGGGAGTGGTATCTGGGGTTGATCAGTGTGGGAGTGGTATCTGGGGGTGTGATCACAGTGGGAATGGTATCTGGGGGTGATCAGTGTGGGAGTGGTATCTGGGGGTGATCACAGTGGGAGTGGTATCTGGGGGTGTGATCAGTGTGGGAGTGGTATCTGGGGTTGATCAGTGTGGGAGTGGTATCTGGGGGTGTGATCACAGTGGGAATGGTATCTGGGGTTGATCAGTGTGGGAGTGGTATCTGGGGGTGTGATCACAGTGGGAATGGTATCTGGGGGTGATCAGTGTGGGAGTGGTATCTGGGGTTGATCAGTGTGGGAGTGGTACCTGGGGGTGTGATCAGTGTGGGAGTGGTATCTGGGGGTGATCAGTGTGGGAGTGGTATCTGGGGGTGTGATCACAGCGGGAGTGATATCTGGGGGTGTGATTTCAAAGACCACGGGTTAGGGAGGCGCAAATTACTTGTCCTGCCTCGGGCACTGACAACCCACGCTATGCCACCACTGCCAGCCCTAATGAAGAGGGTGCAATATCTATGAAATGCGTTGGTCATCGACAAAGAACCGACTAAATGCAATTGTTTGGTCCTCCTTCTACAATAAGTGCACATTTTTTTCTGCAAATGCATGTGCATTTATAGATTTTTTTTTGTAAATGGGGGACCTCGCCTTTAAAAGATTTACAGAAGCATTAATATAATGGTAATGACATCCCAATCTGTCTATGAAGATGTGAACAGTACGTAACAAACGGACCGTACCCATCAGCATATTAATATCGGTGTTGATTTGGGCCAGAAGGGCCTCTCGCCGTTGCTCAGCTCTCTGCTCCTGCTTTCTCTTCAGTAGAAACTGCCCCAGCTTCTCCTGGACGGCAATGTGCAGCTCTTGGCTTTGTTCTGGCGCCCTCTGCTGGGCCTGAGGGGAACACACAACAAATTTCAATCACAGCCAATGTTATTTTTGACGTCAAATTTCGACTTTGTTGTATCATTATTATTACTATTATAATACAGGGTTTATATAGCGTCAACAGTTTGCACAGCACTTTACAATATAAAGGGAGACAATACGGCAACAATACAATTCAATACCTGAGGGTTAGGAGGGCCCTGCTCCTGGGGGCTTACAATGTAATTTTTAGTCAAAGTCTTTTGACTAAAATGCCATTTTAGTTTTAGTCGTATTTTAGTCATCTGAAATGTTTAATCTTTTTTTTTAGCCGACTAAAATCGAATGGGTTTTTTTAAAGTGGAGCTCCGTCTAAAAAAAAAAAATTAAATTAAAAAGTCAGCAGCCACAAATATTGCAGCTGCTGACTTTTAATATATAGACACTTACCTGTCCAGGGAGCCCGCAACATAGGCACCTCAAGCCGATTCGTCCATCTTCATGCGCAAGTTCCGGCATTGTAAGTAAAACAAACTGTCAGTGAAGCCTACTAGATTCCTACTGCGCATGCGCGAATCACACGGCGCTTTCTGAATGGTCCTGCCGTCTTCTAGAATATACACAGGTCCCCGAAGGCAGCGGAGTGGGAGGAGGAGGGGCCAGATATGTCGTAGATTGTCATGTGGTGATCTTACCCAGAAGTGGGAGCAGGTACCTGGTTTTGACAGGTGACCCCCCCCAAGAAGTGCCAAATGTGATGGGGGGGGGGGGGGAGCTGCAAACAAGCGGAGCTACCCCTTTTGGGTGGAGCTACGCTTTAAATTGTATTGTATTATTTAATTGCTTGATCTCCAGAAAATTTACCCCCCTTCATGACCAGGCCATTTTTTGTGATACAGCACTGCAGGACAATTGCTTGGCCATGCGGCGCTGTACCCAAATAATATGCATGTCCTTTTTTCCCCCACAAATAGAGCTTTCTTTTGGTGGTATTTAATCACCGCTGCAAAAAAAAAAAGAAAAAAAAAGCGCCAATTAAAATAAATAAATAAATATATATATATATATATATATATATATATATATATATATATATATATATATATATATATATATATATATATACATATATATATATTTTTTTTTTACTTTCTGCTATAAAACAGAAAGTCTCCTGGGATAATTCGCCTCCTGGGACATGCGACTTGTCCCAGGAGACTGCAGAAGAGGAGGGGGTGGGACAAGGGACTTCATCGTGGCCCAGGCGAGGATAGCAGGAAATCGATACGCCCCACAAAAAATAAAAAAAATTTGGGGGTGTGTGTCTATGTTCCACAATCCTCCCCCTCCGCCCCTCCGGGCTCCAGATAAGAAAGCAAATAAAGCTGCTAGAATGGCCCAGCCAATCACCTGACTTGAATCCAATAGAAAATCCATGAAAAGAACTAAAGATCAGAGTTCACAGAAGAGGCCCACGGAACCTTCAAGATTTGAAGACTGTGTGGAAGAGCTCCGTGCGAGCTCCGCGACCGCGTCCGCCGAGGGTCCCGTGCACTTGATCACTGTGGGGATACCCGCGATCGCGTCACGGGGCTCAAGAACGGGGAGATGCCGATGTAAACTGCACCTCCCCGTTCTGCCTAATGACAGCACAGCGATCGTCTGCTCCCTGTCATCGAGAGCAGCGATAAGTGTGATGTCACACACAGCCCATCCCCCAGACAGTTAGAAACACTCCCCTAGGACACACTTAACCCCTCCCCCGCCACCCCTTCCCTGCCAGTGACATTTTTACAGTAAACAATGCAATTTTATAGCATCGATCGCTGTATTAATGCCAATGGTCCCAAAAATGTGTCAAAATTGTCTGATTTGTCCGCCATAATGTCGCAGTCATGATAAAAAATTAAAAAAAAAATTTAAAAAAAATTTAAAAAATCGCTGATCGCCGCCATTACTAGTAAAAAAAAAGAATTATTAATAAAAATGGCATAAAACTATCGACTATTTTGTAGATGCTATAACTTTTGCGCAAACCAATCAATAAAACGCTTATTGCGATTTTTTTTTTTTTTTTACCAAAAATATGTAGACGAATACGTATTGGCCTAAACGGAGGAAAAAAAAAAATGTTTTTTTTATATATTTTTGGGGGATATTTATTGTAGCAAAAAATTAAAATATAATGCGTTTTTTTTCAAAATTGTTGTTCTTTTTTTTTTGTTTATAGTGCAAAAAATAAAAACCGTAGTGGTGATCAAATACCACCAAAAGAAAGCTCTAGTTGTGGGGGAAAAAAAAAGGATGGCAATTTTGTTTGGGAGCCACATCGCACGACCGCGCAATTGTCAGTTAAATCGGCGCAGTGCCGAATCGCAAAAAAAAAACGCTCTGGTCAGGAAGGGGGGTAAATCCTGCCGGGGCTGAAGTGGTTAATACATCTGATAAAACATTAACAACTAATAGAAGACAGTTGTGTGTGTGTGAAGCCAGCATAATAGCTGTGACAGAATTGTGAAATCAGAAGATCCATGGTCGCCTGTATTGTAACATTCCACCTACAGGATCGCAGCTGTTCTATGAGATTCATTTGTTTTTCGATGCCGTTAATTAGAACATTCCATCGAGGAAACGAAGCCACAGTCTTCGCTCTAATGGTATCCTAACAGCACACTTCTGGAATCCCTTCATTTGCTCAGCTGTGAAAAGCAAATCGCAATCACTGTGCTTTTTAAAGAGGAATCCCACCCTTACCATCGAAAATTAAACGCTTTAACCACTTCAGTAATGGACACCCCTCCACCCCCCCCCCCCCCAACCCCCTCCTGCCAAGGCCAATTTTCAGATTTCAGCGCTGTTGCACTTTGAATGATATTTAGTCATGCAACACTGTACCCATATGACATTTTTATATATATATTTTTTTGGGACAGATAAAGCTTTCTTTAAGTGGTAATCACCGGTGTTTTTTTTATTCTTTTTTTGCTATATATAAAAAAAAAAGAGAAAAAAGAATGAAAATTTAGAAAAAAAAAAACAAACAAATTTTTCTTAGTTATAAAGTTTTGCAAATAAATAATATTTCTTCATAAATTTAGGCCACATTGTATTCTGCTACATTTATTTCTTTGGTGAAAATAACCCCAAATCAATGTATATTATTTAGTCTGTAGGTAAGTTAGAGAGTCCACAAACTATGGGATATATATCTGAAAAAAAAATCGATCAATCCTGATGTACTGACGGCCGATCTCATTTCTTGAGGCCTGAAAATGCCAGGACAGTTCAAATACCCCTCCAAAATTACCCCTTTTTGGAAAGTAGGCAGCACAAGGTATTTAGTAAGAGGCACGGTGAGTTTTTAAACTTGTAATACTTTGTCGCAATTTTTTGGAAAAATTAAGATATTAAATAAAATGTTTTTATTTATTTTTTTCACATTTTGTTTTTACATACTGTCACCAGTGCAGTACAGCATCACCATATGACTGGTGTGGCAGTGATCAGGGACACTGTCTGGTGATAGTATGTTAAAAAATAAATAAAAAAGTAAATCTCTTTTCCCCCATTGTTTTTATAAACTTTTTTTTTCCTTTTACCTTTAAAAAAAAAAAAAAAAAAAAAAAAAGTTATACATACTGTCACCAGATCAGAGACATTGACTGGTGATAGTATGTTAAAAATAAATAAATAAGCAAATAATTTTTTCTCCATTTTTCTTTTAAACATTTTTTTTTCTTTTTACCTTTTTTAAAAAAAATTTTTTTTTTTAAATCATTGTGACACTGTACTGCTCTGGAGAGGTTGATCGGGATTTTTTTTTAACACTATGATTGCTTATTACAGTGATAAATCGCTGTTTACAGTAGTTGTAAACCCTTTACAACCACTTTTTATTACAGGCAAGCCTATAATTAGACTTACCTGTAGCTACACTGGATATCTCCTAAACCTGCACGGTTTAGGAGATATCCCTGTATTTGCATGTGCCGACGTCATCTGCACATGCGCACTTAAGCAAACTGAAGCAATGGCACGTATGTGACGTTGCTTCAGTTGTACTCTGCCGTTACCGGCGGCTCCCGTGCGAATGCGTGGGAGCGACGTCATCGCGGCTCCAGCCAATCACAGCGCTGGAGCCACAATACCCCCTGGAGAGATTTTGGCGCCGGAGCGGTAAACGAGGACCGCTGCGGGGGCTTCGATCTCAGGTAAGCAATTCATAATGAGCTAGGAGGTTATGCTATGCATACTAGCTCATTATGCCTTTGTCTTGCAGGTTTTTTTTTTTGGGGGGGGGCGGGAATTTTTTAGAAAGGGTTTACAACCACTTTAAGCAATCATTTTAACTTTGTGAGTGGCATCCATTTATGTACAATTGTGATAGCTGTGATTGGCCAGGCTTGCTGTGATTAGCACTGTATCATGTGATATTTGTGACCAATCACAGAGATCATCACAATAGTACACAAAGCCTATGATTGAAAGTCAATGTCTACAACGAACATGTGATCGATGTGATTGGTCACAGCCATCACATGGTACAGCGTCCCGGTGCAACAATCTGTGATACAGATCGCGTCACTGAGCAGCCCCTAGGGCGCGACTGGGAGGAAGTCATAGGATAGCAGTTCTCCCACCTGGCTGTATTATAAAAGACTGGGCAGACACACACACACACACACACACACACACACACACACACACACACTTATTAGACACTTAAGCCCCGGACCATTTGGCTGGCCAAACACCAGACCACTTTTTCGATTTGGCACCGTGTCGCTTTAACTGACAATTGCGCGGTCGTGCGACGTGGCTCCCAAACAAAATTGACATCCTTTTTTCCCCGGTTCTCCATGTGCCCTGAGTGATCGAGGACAGTGAAGGGGGGGGGTGGGGGGGTGGGGGGGGTCTGTCACACGCGCCCCCTAGTGGCAGTTTATGCTTTCCCGACGTAGCATAACGCCGATTTGCGCAGCTGAGCCATGCTGCCGCAGTACAACTGTTGCGGCTGGTCGGCATGCGGCTAGTCCAGCATTTTCTTGCTTGTACGAAAAATTCTCCCTACATTGCACCACTTTGGTTCTGCCACCTCGAATACATTTTTTGTCACATATACAGGCATGCCGCAGAGATCCTTGTCAGGACCTGGCAAAGCCGAATGGTGTATCTGTGCATGCGCCGGACCCCTTGTTCCTATGCAGACACAAAGCAATGTCCCACAGGCAGGGGCGGACTGACAACTCATGGGGCCCCCGGGCAATAGGAGAAGATTATGGGGCCCCCGGGCAATAGGAGAAGATTATGGGGCCCCCGGGCAATAGGAGAAGATTATGGGGCCCCCGGGCAATAGAAGATTATGGGGCCACACAGTATACACACACATACAGTATACACACACAGACACACAATATACACACACAGAATACACATACACACACACTGAAAAGGTACTGGAGAGGCGGGGCAGCTATAATCTTGGGATTTTTAAATCTAGCAGGCAACCCTGATGGGGCCCCTTAGTGGCATGGGGCCCTCGGGCAGTGCCCAAATGGTCAGTCCGCCCCTGCCCACAGGAGACATCTCACACCATTTCTGCACACGTGTAAGTTGCAGTGATCTGGAAATGGGATGAGTGATGCGAAACGCCCGAGAGGCAGTTCGCAGGAACCTGTGTAGGAACAGAAATGACACAAGGGATCCCAGAGTGGCCTGCGGCTTCCCTGCACATGTGCTGGGTCCAAATACGCCATCCTTACCTGAGTGAGAATGACAGACCTGAACTGAAAAAAAAAAAAAATGCAATTCTGCTATAGGGAGGGGAAGGAGGCAAGGGGAGAGCAACATTAAAAAAAAAAAGGGTGAAGGTCCGCTTTCATAAGTTATTTCATGTGTAATGGGGATCTAACCGGGTGGAGCTGAAGATAAGTGTCCACTTTCTGCTGGAGCCGCAGTCGCTGCTCATCACTCAGCTCCTGATGCTTTTTCCAAGGAGACAATGATTCTCGCAGTCGTCTGCGTCTGTTTAGGAACCTCAGAGCCTGAAAGAGAAGGAGGAAGGCAAATGGTCAGAGATATTAAAGGGCAATTCCCTATGAATTGATATCAGCCTCTCAGTTATTTATTGTCCTTAGCACATATAAAACTCCCTATTCACCATTATAGAGCCGGCTTTCGGGATTGTCCAACTTCTACTAAGCAAACCCTGGGAGATTTCATACATCTTAAGCCCTTTTCACACTTGTGCAACCTGAAAGTTGTGCGATTTTGATTGCGACTTTAAGCCAATGCCTGTGTAATCTTGAGGTCTATGGACCTCAAATTGCATCAAAGTTGGACCAAAGTAGTGCAAGGAGTACAGTAAAACCTTGGTTTCAGAGAGTTTTGCAAGACCAGCAACATTTTTAAATACATTTTGACTTGATATACAAGTAGCGTCCTGCCACAACTGAGTATAAAAGAGAAGAGAGGGCGCCTCTAAGTGTAGCAATATGGTTACATTTAATGAAGGTACAACATTTAGCAACTCACATGGTTGATGATTAAAACAGACACATCTAAGTATGCAGGCATCCGGGGAAAAGCGGTCCACATAGACCATCCCCCGCACCGCCATCGATGTCATTCCTTCCAGACTGCGCTCCATGAGCAGTTCAAGCCTCACTTTTAGATCGCTCTACTGCGCGGTACCTTTCATGGTCACGATTGCAGACTGACAGCGGTGAGAGCCGGCGGTGTGGGGGATGGTCTATGTGGACAGCTTTATGAGCCCTTTAAGAGCTATGGACAGAAGTGATGTTTTTACGTCGCTTCCGCCCTGCAATGATATGGAGACGGGTGGGGGCCATTCTTCCCCTCACTCATCTCCATACCACACATGGAAGAGGGCCCGATCGCCTCCGCCATTGCCAACGGCTCCGGTAAGCGTCGAGGGGCACCAGAGAGGCGGGGGGGAGAACAGCCCTCTCCCGCCGCCGATAAAAGTGATCTTGCGGTGAATCCACCGCCAAGACCACTGTAATCAGAAACCGGACCTCCCGCTGAAGAAGAGGATACCGGGGTTATGACAGCTGCTGCCATAACAAAGATATCCCTCTTCAAACCGCTGACGTATATCGGCATGCGGTGGTCCAGAAGTGGTTAAATGTAACCATATTGCTACACTTAGAGGCGCCTCACTTCTCTTTTAGACCCCTTTCAGACTGGAGGCATTTTTCCGGTGCTACAGCGCTAAAAATAGTGCCTGCATAGTGCCTGAAAAAAGGCTGAGGGCTTTCACACTGGAGCGGTGTGCTGGCTGGGCATCAGAAAAGGTCCTGCCAGCAGCTTCTTTGGACTCAACTGCTCCTCCCCATTGAAATCAATGGGGCAGCGCTGCTATACCGCTGGCAAATGCGGGCGGATTTAAACCCTTTTTGGTCGCTGGCGGGGGGTCAATACCGCCCCGCTAGCGGCCGAATAGCACCGCTAAAACGGTGCTATAAAAGCGCCGCTTTACCGCCGACGCCCTAGGTGGCTCAGTGTGAAAGGGCTCTTATACTCTGGAGCTTCTGCTGCATTTTCCTTCTAATCCCCTTGTGGAGGCTTCCATTTATGGACATTTTGTTGTTACACAATATGTGTGGCATACATCTGTAATCTAAACTAGACAGAAAAAGGGGGAGGAAGAAAATTCGGACTATAAAAGGGCAGACACAGGAGGAAAAAAAAAAAAATTTTTTATATATATATATATAAAAAAATCATCAATTTTTATTATATAATAAAAAAAGTAATAAAAGCTTATACAACATGTGTATATCTTAGTGAATAAAAGCAACTGACAGTAATGCTAATCAGATTAGTTGTATATTTACATACAAATGTTTTTAAGCTATACAAGTTTCACAAGCAGTCTCCATGTGTTGACGTGTTTCACCAAAATATAGCTTCATCAGGACTCATGAAAACCATACAATATTCATCTCAGCACCCCAAGCACCAGCATGCAAAATAATGCCCAGTCGCGCATTGGAGCATTAAGAGAGACCACTGCGGACACGAGGCCAACAAGAGTAGATCACTAGGTATCTGATCAAGATCCACTCATAAAAGATAAACGTATGCCTTTGGGTAAAAGGTAGGGGGTTCATCCTTGTCCACTGAGAGATAATATCTCCAAGCAGGGGGGGGGCACCAATTGTAGATCCAAAGGATCAGGTCCGCTCCCACGGTGTTGAGAACCCAAAACCGGCCAACTACAGTATGTTACGAGACCCTGGAATAATAAATTGGGTAGCAATCAATCTTGTAAGTCCTATGTTGGGTATAGCAGCTCTTATGGGGATATCAAACACATCATAGGAGGTCCATATAGTGTATCTGCAATGCAGCCGATGACGAAACGTCTGGGTGGCATCATCATATGTCAGCCAACATATTTTTAAAATCTATGCATGGATATAATCCATATATTTGTATTTTGGGGCATCTGAAAACCAAGTTTACTTGAGAACGGTGTATAGTAGATTATGGTTTCCTTCTCGAAAAACTGATTGCCCAAAAGTGGATTTCACCGCATCCACCGCCAGAATACTCTTATCAGCACCACCGGTTATAGCTGGCAGCACTGATCAAGAGAAAATGTTCCAACAGGCTGGCTGTACAGAAGTCGATGGAGAGATCGTACAACCAGCCTGCCCAGAGATGGATCGGAATTCAGCCAGTCCTTGCATCTATTGCTGGCTTTAAAGGGAGATCCAAACACAGTGCGGTACTTACAGCTCTCTGAATGGTGACGGCTGCCTTAAATTGTTTTAGTGTTTGTTTTTCAAGGTGGAACCGTCTTCTGGCTTTATACCCTCTCCAGTGCTTCTGAACCATCAGGGCAGACCTCTCCTGGATTTCCTGCATGTGCTTCTCCATTTGTCCTGCAGAATACAGAAGATATAGGATTTACAGCATGCTGGAGTTACAAAATACAAGCACAGAAGAAGAGACTGTTGCATTCTGGTGGGATTTTACTGGATGCAGATTTTGTTTCAGCGTACAATATCAATTCCGCTGGAAGATGATCCAATGGGGGGGCTTCATCATAACCCTCAGCTGTTCTGAGCTGAAGTCCCGAATGATCCCTTAGCTTAGGACATTACCATGTGACACAAGTGTTGGGGGTGAACCCTAGGGCCTGATCATTTCACAACTGCACTTTAGGCAAGTCAAACACATGCATCTGTTTAGATCAGGTTATAGTCATGTCTGGACGTCAGATCTGGACCTGGGTCTGAACCTGCGACCTCTGCTGTGTCTTGCGAGGTCCCTTCTTGATAAGCCACCTGAGATACTCTAAAGCTCCCTGGACAATTCCTTGAATAACCCTGCCTTGAACCTTGGTTCTCCTGAACTTTGAACACTTTGCTCCTCCCCATGAACTTCCTATTTAAGCCATGCCTTTGCACTTCCTGTTGGCCAGATTATTGTGCTCTCTCCAGCCGATTGCTCTTGTCACTCCTGCTGCCATCCGTATCTATGCTACCACTCATTACCGACCTTTGGCTTTTTCCTCCACTGCGCTTCTGCGTGATCCCAACCGGGAACCACTTGTTACCGACCTTTAGCTTGTTTACTGACTACACATCTGCCCGATTCCTACCTGCTATATCTGCTACTGGACCCCGGCTTGCTCACCTCCTGGTGGGGCAATCCTGAGGACTGGTGAACACCGATTAGTGCTTAGACCTCGTACCTCAGGTGAGCCCGCGTCACCTGCCAGGATAACCCATGGCTGTTCCTATCCAGCTGGTCAGTGGGAGTATTTCTACCGCTATAGCTACTGGTCTCCGAGATGGACCCCTGACAGGTCTTTATAGTTGCTCAATTTTTGCAATCTATGGACTCTCTGTTGCTATGGAACTTGAGCCAAGCAAACAAAAATCAGCTCTTGTATCCTGGTGAACTACAAATATAAGGCCAATGTATAAAAAGTGTATTACTTTCGGTTCTGCCAAAAAATTAAAAACTCTTTTACAGATTTAGACACTTTAATGTCCTCCAGCTGAGACCTTATCTCCTCTTCATCTTAAAGGTCAAGTAGAGCTGTATACTGTCAATGATTAATCCAACTGCAATCTGCATATAAATCCATCCTCCGGCCTCCCCTTCAGTCATGCACAGGTGTACCGGCTCCTCTTATTCTGATTTCACCGCACACTGTGAGCTTTTCACAATGTGCATTAGAAGCTGCAGCAAGTCAGATAGAGCCCCACCCCCTTTCCTGGCTGGAGGGTGTACAGCATTAGACAGTGATTACCTGTATCAGGGAGCAGTGGGGGGGGGGGGGTCAGTGATTACCTGTATTAGGGAGCAGTGGGGGGGGGGGGTCAGTGATTACCTGTATCAGGAAGCAGTGGGGGGGGTCAGTGATTACCTTTATTAGGGAGCAGTGGGGGGTCAGTGATTACCTGTATCAGGGAGCAGTGGAGGGTCAGTGATTACCTGTATCAGGGAGCAGTGGGGGGGGGTCAGTGATTACCTGTATCAGGGAGCAGTGGGGGGGTCAGTGATTACCTGTATCAGGAAGCAGTGGGGGGGGGTCAGTGATTACCTGCATCAGGAAGCAGTGGGGGGGTCAGTGATTACCTGTATTAGGGAGCAGTGGGGGGCCAGTGATTACCTGTATTAGGGAGCAGTGGGGGGTCAGTGATTACCTGTATCAGGGAGCAGTGGGGGGGGGGGGGGTCAGTGATTACCTGTATTAGGGAGCAGTGGGGGGTCAGTGATTACCTGTATTAGGGAGCAGTGGGGGGGGGGGGGGGTCAGTGATTACCTGTATTAGGGAGCAGTGGGGGGTCAGTGATTACCTGTATTAGGGAGCAGTGGGGGGGGGGGGGTCAGTGATTACCTGTATTAGGGAGCAGTGGGGGGGGGGTCAGTGATTACCTGTATCAGGAAGCAGTGGGGGGCCAGTGATTACCTGTATCAGGGAGCAGTGGGGGGCCAGTGATTACCTGTATCAGGGAGCAGTGGGGGGGGTCAGTGATTACCTGTATCAGGGAGCAGTGGGGGGGTCAGTGATTACCTGTATCAGGGAGTAGTGGGGGGTCAGTGATTACCTGTATCAGGGAGCAGTGGGGGGCCAGTGATTACCTGTATCAGGGAGCAGTGGGGGGTCAGTGATTACCTGTATCAGGGAGCAGTGGGGGGGTCAGTGATTACCTGTATCAGGGAGTAGTGGGGGGTCAGTGATTACCTGTATCAGGGAGCAGTGGAGGGTCAGTGATTACCTGTATCAGGGAGTAGTGGGGGGTCAGTGATTACCTGTATCAGGGAGCAGTGGAGGGTCAGTGATTACTTGTATCAGGGAGCAGTGGAGGGTCAGTGATTACCTGTATCAGGGAGTAGTGGGGGGTCAGTGATTACCTGTATCAGGGAGCAGTGGAGGGTCAGTGATTACTTGTATCAGGGAGTAGTGGGGGGTCAGTGATTACCTGTATCAGGGAGTAGTGGGGGGTCAGTGATTACCTGTATCAGGGAGCAGTGGGGGGGTCAGTGATTACCTGTATCAGGGAGTAGTGGGGGGTCAGTGATTACCTGTATCAGGGAGCAGTGGGGGGGTCAGTGATTACCTGTATCAGGGAGTAGTGGGGGGTCAGTGATTACCTGTATCAGGGAGCAGTGGGGGGTCAGTGATTACCTGTATCAGGGAGCAGTGGGGGGTCAGCGATTACCTGTATCAGGGAGCAGTGGGGGGTCAGTGATTACCTGTATTAGGGAGCAGTGGGGGGTCAGCGATTACCTGTATCAGGGAGCAGTGGGGGGCCAGTGATTATCTGTATCAGGGAGCAGTGGGGGGGGGGGGGGTCAGCGATTACCTGCATGGACGATCTCCAGCAAAGTGAGCTGCTTCTCCCGGAACACCCTCATAGCGCGGAGTTTTTGCAGGTGCAGTTGCTCCCGCAGTTCCTCTTCCTCTTTCTGTCTCTTCAGTTGAGTCATTTCTTGCTCTCTTTTTGCTCTACAAGTTAATAATTAGAAAAATTGACTTTCAGAGGCCTTCAAAGACCATGATTATTTAGTTTGACTTCGATGCGATTTCTATATCAGTTTGAAAATGTTCAGGCTGAAGTAATATCAATAAGACTAGACCATTTCCTCTGTGAAATACAGGTGTGTACAATGATCTGCCACACTCATAAGGTGGGGCATTTTATCACAATTAAAGGATAAGTACACTTTACAAAAAGGTGCATTAATTAGTTTTGCCATTGTCAGGTGCTAACCACTTAGCCACTATGCTGCCCATTTCCGAACCACGTATACTCCCTCCAGAGTGGGGTGCGCATCAAAGTTTAAGTGGTTCTAAAGTTTATTGGGAGCACTCGACAGGGGTGTGGAGCAGGGACCGCTGGAGGGGGACCCAAAAAAAGAAGAGGATCAGGGCTGCTCTGTGCAAAATCATTAAACAGAGCAGATAAGTATAACATTATTATTGTTTGACGGACTCTGCTTGCCTAGCGGGGGCTCGCTCCGCTGAGCAGGCGGATGACAGGTCCATCTCCGTTTACTGTGCAGAGACGGACCTGTCAGAGCCCTGCTCTCCTCTATGGGGAGATCAGATGAAAACAAACCGCCTGTCTGTTTTCATCCGATCTGATCTGCCAGACTGTTGGAAAATATAGTCCCCATCCGTCTGGATTTGGTGGATAGGATCGGATCAGATAGCAGCGGGTGTCAGCAGACATGTCACCGCTGACATCCGCCACTCCATAGGGGTGAATGGAGAATCCGATCAGTTCCGCCTAAAAAACTGACAGGCGGACCTTATCGAAAAGCCTGCATGAAAGGGCCCTAAGGCCTTGTATACCGATTGTGCCAATGGTGTGCTACGTCAATTCAATATGGGTCGGCGTGGCAGATTGTGGTCTCCACCAGGGAAGCATGACAGGGCGACAACCCAAAAACACAATTGGGAGACGTGGGTTTCATAATAGGAAGTGGCTGAACAAGGACCACCATGGCAGGATCACCAGGTATTATTTTAATGAAAGCTGTGTATTTAAAGCAGAACTTCAGTCATTTTTTCAACTTTTTCCATCTATTAAAAAGTGGAGGGCCACCCTAAAAAAATAAAAAAAAAATAAAAAAACTATATTAAAATGTTCCAAAAGTTATATAAAAAAAAAAAAAATTTTATATATATATATATATATATATAGATATATATATATATCTATATATATATATATAGATATATATAGAGAGAGAGAGAGATATAGAGAGATATAGAGAGAGATATATTTTGAAAAATTTTTTTTTTTTTAAACTTACCAGAAATGGCTATTGCTAGGCAGATCATCCTAATCTGCCTCTTCCTACTCCACGGTGATCTTTGATGGTCTTCAGTCTTCTTACGCGCGCTGTCTTCTGGGGAATGGGGCGCGGTGTGTTCTGGGAACTCTGTGTGTCCCATAACACAGCGCATCCCATTCACAAAGCACTGTGCGACTGGCACATGCGCAGAAGGAAACGGGCAGTGAAGCCGCAAGGCAGCGCCGGGATCTGAGAGACGGGTTGCCATCGGGCGGCCAACATCGCGGGCACCCTGGACAGGCAAGTGCGCTTATAAAAAGTCAGCAGCTACAGTGTTTGTAGCAGCTGACTTTTAACCACTACAATACAGGGCACTTTCGCCCCCTTCCTTCCCAGCCCAATTTTCAGCTTTCATCGCTCTAGCGCTTTCAGTGACAATTGCGTGGTCATGCTACACTGTACCCAAATGAAATTTTTATCATTTTGTTCGCACAAATAGAGCTTTATTTTGGTGTTATTTATTCACGACTCCGTTTTTTTTTTTTTGCGATATAAGCGCAAAAATGCGGAAATTTGGAAAAAAAACAATATTTTCTTTTTTCTATTTTAAAAGAAATCCAATAAAATCAAATTTTGTCATAAATTTAAACCAAAATGTATTCTGCTACATGTTTTTGGTAAAAAAAAATTCCGTTAAGTGTATAATAATTGGTTTGTGTGATCACGGACATATGTACGCAAATGATCATGTACATATGTGTGCAGGTGATCACGTACATATGTGTGCACCTAATCATTGGGACAAGTGATTTTAGTGGGACATATGTGGGGGACATGTTTTTATTATTAGGGACATGTGTTTTTATGTTTTGGGGACATGTGTGTTATGGGGACATATGTGAGGACTGTGTTTACACTGTGTGGTGTGTTGTGTGTTTACACTAGACTGGTGATCAGTGAGTAAAAAGCTGTAAAAAACAGCTCACACTCACTGATCATCAGCCGGCTGCAGCGATCTGCTCTCCTCTCCTCAGCGACGACTTCCGTGTGAGGAGAGGAGAGCCGATTGCCTAGCAACCGGCTGTTTGTTTACATCACATGACGGCCGTGATTGGACACGGCCGTCATGTGATCAGGAGGGCCAATCACAGAGCCCTCCTGCCGATCTGAGATGCGCCGTGTCCCGGTGACACGGGCGCATCGGGATCGCGCCGCTGCGCGGTCACGCGCGCGTGCGATCCCGCTCCTCCTGATGGACGTTCCTGAACGTCCTATCAGGAGTAGACGGCTCCCACCCGGCCGTATATGTGCATTGGCCGGGTGGGAAGTGGTTAAAAAAAACAAAATTCAGCTGGCCCTCCCTTTTGAATCTTCTGCCCTTGTTGTTGATTTAACTTTGAATAGTAAAACATTTTTTTCTGCCGGCAAATACCTTATACAGCCCACTTCCTGTTTCTTGTTAGGTTAAAAAAAGCCTATTCTTACGACATCATGCACAGCTCTCTCTCACTCTTGTGAGAGTTTGCCATCTAGGGAGGGGGAGCGAGTCATAAGAGGACCAATGAGAGCTGCAGAGCTGGAGGTGTGCCTCTGTGTAAATCCAGGAAGGGAACAGGCAGCAGCTTCAGTTAAAATGGCTGCAGCCAGACTCAATGGAGGGAGATTTCTGCAGCATATTTGGCAAGTACAGAATCAAAGTATATATAAAATAAACATGCAAAGTGGTTGTAGGGAAGCTTCAGAATGGCAAAGATGTTTTTATTCCAAATTACGCGAGCAGACTGCAGTTCCTCTTTAAATGGGTTTAAAGGAAGTTAACAAGGACTTGTGAGATCACCTGTGCCAGAAACAGGCGAGGATGTCATACTGGAAGGGCGCTGTGAATGTCGTGGCAAGGCCAAAATGCTCTGAATATGAGAGCGAAAGGGCATGTGCAATTGAAGTCACCAGGAATAAAATCATCTATATCTCACGAATGGCGTGGCTTTGAAGGATCTGGATGCTATGAACTAGTAGTGGGTATAATCTCATTGCAGATGAGGACAAGTTGTAATTTTGACATAGTAAACATACTGGGGATGATTTATTAAAACTGCATGGTGCAAAATCTGGTGCGGCTTCTGCATAGAAACCAATCGGCTTCCAGCTTTTATTGTCAAAGCTTAAAAGAGGAAGTATACCCTAATGGGTTTACTTCCTCTTTGTCTCCCTGCAAAGGTAAAGCATAATGGGCTACTATGCATCATATAGTAGCCCATTATGTGTCACTTACCTGACACAGAGGCGCACAATACCTGATACATGCGCACGGGAGCCGCCACTAACGGCATATCACCGTTAGCAGCGGCATGCTCAGTGCGCATGCGCCGTAGAGCGCGGTGCCTGTCGTTTTGCAAATATCTCCTAAACCGTGTAGGTTTAGCAGATATTTCTTGGACCTACAGGTGAGCCTTAATCCAGCCTTACCTGTAGGTCAAAGTGGATTGTAAGGGTTTACAACCACTTTAATTGAACAAGCTGAAGTTAGAAGCCGATTGGTTACTATGTACAGCTGCACCGGTTTTAGTAAACAACCCCCCTTTGTGTCCCTGGGGGAGTTGCAGGAATATTATTTCACAGATGTTCATACCTAAAGCTTCTCTGTAGCGATGTCACCACCCGCGGCAGTTTCTTCACCCTCCTCCGCACCAGGAATCCCCTCCACACCGCCTGTATTGTGAGGGCAGCGTGGTGCAATCTCTGTTCACACAAAATCAAACTCAGGTAAGACCGCAAAGAACCAGAAACTGAAAAAATAAATACAGTCATTTACAGAATAACGGTGGGAGATGTTCTCAGTAGAATGCAGCTGCTCCACTCCTAAAACCCCCCTAGTAGCACTTCTTTTTGCTTTTCAAGAAGTGCATTCACAATTCAGAGCAGACGTGACTGGAAGCATCAGAATTAAACAGGGCGAGCTTCAGGAATAGGAGAACGTTAAATTGTTTTCAGATTTGCAATAAACCATTGCAGGGTACCCTTTTTATATTTTAGATGGTTTACAGTGGTCATGTGACCAAGTGCAGTGTGATTTAGGCTGCATTCACACCTGAGTGTTGCATTTTCAAGCAGAAAACCGCACGATTTTGCTGCGTTTTTTACCGCGATTCGCTGCGTTTTGGTGCAGGGCAAAAGGTCACCAATGTTAAAAGAAGAAAAACGCCCAAATCTGCTCAATTCGAGCGAAAAAAAAAGGGTCCGGAACTTGTTTGAGCTTCAGACGTGTTCGGCTTCAGGCGACATGGAGTGAAGATGTGAACCATCTCCATTGAGAATAATACATTTTTTCCCCTCCAGGGTTTTGTAGCTTCATGCTTCAAGCTACAAAACGCTCAGGTGTGAATGGGGTCTAAATGTCTGCAGGTGCATGGTGAGAACCCACAGCTGTGCATTACCTCCTTTGTCCTGGACATTGGAGGGTAGGGTTGCCACCTGTCCAGGATTCACCCGGACAGTTCGGGTTTGGAAACATATGTCCGGGTTTCAGACTGCCTGAAACCCGGACACTATATTTAGCCTGGACTATGGCCGCCCAGCAGGTTTGCTGGCTGCAGTTGTCTAAGCTTAGAATGTTTGTTACACTCTTTTACACTGCCCAAAGCCAGCACTAACAACCACCCCCCCCCCCCCAAACACACACACAGATGGGAGAGGAGAGAGGGCTCGATCTGTACCTCTTACCCCCATGAGAGGTGCCAAGGGCTGAGTGAGCTCACCATCCATCCCTGTCTGTGACTGAAGTCTCCCACCTTCTCTCTCCTGCCTCTGAGTGAGTACACTAAGGTAAATCAGGGTTCTCAGAGCACCCCTTACATCAGAGTTCCCCTTTACACCAAAGGCCACAGTGTTTCCCCTTACATCACAGTCCTCTCCTTGCATCAGAGTTCTCAGTGTCCCCCCTTAAATCAGGGTTTCCAGAGCATCCCTTATGTTAGAGTTCCCAGAGTCCCCCTTTACATCAGAGTCTGCAGAGACCCCCTTACAGTGTAAAGGAACTCTGCAAGTTCAGGTGTAAAAGGTGAACTCTGTGGACTCTCATGTAAAGGGGGACTCTTGTTATTAACTTCCTATGATTAGAAATGTTATTTAATAGCAAAATATTTGTATAGTTTATACTATAAAAAGAATAAAAATTGCATTGCGCCCCTAAAGTTGTCCGGGTTTGACTTGAAGAAAAGGTGGCAACCCTATTGGAGGGGGGTGCTGTTGCTTCTTCTCCTGGACAGGATGACATAGGCTGCAAAAAGGGGACACTAGCAAGGCACATTGTGTGCTGGAATGGCAGCTTGTAGTCCCACATTTGCGATTGGGGCTGGCAACACCTCCATGTTGGAAGGCAGCGTTG
>NW_027507784.1:344060359-344147859 GCF_037356315.1 Lithobates pipiens
CTGCCTCCTATTGTAGTATCCCTCTCTATGTGCGATTTATAAAAATAAATGCTGCAAATACCTAATTTCACTGCCGAGATTGCGATCACATGACTGCCCAGCTTTCTCCTTTCTTCCTCTGAGAGATGCAGCGGGCGGGGCCAAGATTCCCCTGCTAATGTCAGTCTGGAGAGGAGGAGGAGAGAGCTGGCTGGTCACGTGATAACAATCTCGCCTGTAAAATTAAATATATTTACACCATTTATATTTATAAATCATTCACAGAGGGGGACACTGCAATAGGAGGCAGTGCTGATGGTGTATACAGGTTAGTGTTATGAGAGCAGCAGAAGGGGGGAGAGGCGGCTCACACACAGAGAGAGGGGAGGGGGGGGGGGGGGTGGAGGACACAGGAGCATTACTACATCATTACAGCAGTTACAAAACTTTTCTGGCCCCTTTAAAATGACCCCCATCTAATTCCGAGACGCCTTACAACTTTTTTTTAGAAGATCTGCCACGTGCGCCAGATTGAGGTAGTTCTTATTTCCACCACTTTAAGAATCAGTCACTATGGTTGCAACAACTTCCAAAGAAGCACCGCTGATGAGCAAACTGGCGGTATTTAAGACCAACTCTGAGTTGGTGTACAGAGAGATGCTAGTGCTCAGTGTGGGTCATTTTGTGTTGGGGTACGGGGGTTCGTGGTCGTCAGGACAGCTAGCGGCTGCAGGCTTCCTAGCAACCGATGACGCATTCCCAGCCCCAATCAGCTGCCATCAAGGAGACATCCCAGTTCACAGCAGAATGAAAGCAAAGGGGTGAAGGATGCTTTATGACATCATTATCCACATATGTCAATGGCCATTTTTGGGTACTGACAGAATTCTCCCAGCCAGCAAGTGAATGAGGCCAAAGATTTGTCATTGGTTGCTATGTCGCTTTTAGCTACAAAACTGTCTTAGCAACCAATGAGGCTATGCTACTGGGGCTGAACGTGCACCAAATACAGGAGGGCATAGACATTTCAACATCAGTGCTGCCCCTCCGATAAATTTATTTACATGTCAGGTACATGAAATTGTTGCTGACATCAATTGTCATGTGGAGGTGCAAAAGAATTCTAAAGAGTCCTGTAGACAACATTTATGAATTCCCCAGTTTAGGTTGTAAAATTTTTCTGTCACTGTATCCAAAGCAGGAATTAATTCTGGCGAGGTACCTTTATAGCGCGTGCCCACCATCTGCATAATATTCGGACTGGACTCAAGTATGAGAAGCAGCGATCGTGTAGCAGCGTTCCCAATGACGGGATTGGACGATGCCGAGAGCTTGTAAATGAGTTCATCCAATATGGGGTGCAGCGCGTCTTCTGGGACCTGATTCGGGAGAACACTGCAAAACACAAGAATGGGGGTTCAGTCTGGATTTGGGGGGTTATGAATGGAGATTTTCTCAAAAATCCTTCTCTCTCCATTTTTCTTAGGCTCTCAGTGATGTAAGTGATAAAAGATCAGTTTCTGCAAACTTCACCCTGACATGAAGATGACCTGTGCTGAGACCGGGTACACCACGGTTTGGGTATTTTGTGGTTGACATGGACTTTCATTGTATTGTTCATTCATGCACAAGAGACTCTACCTTGCTTGCAATGTGTTTATGTCCTTCAGACTAAAGCACACACGCACACAGGCACACACACAGGCACACACACACACACACTTCACAGAAGTCCCCCCCTCCCCCCCATCTCAAGGTTTTAGTTTCACAACAGTCTTGGCGAGCCAGCCAGGAGTGGCCAAGTCTCCAAAAAGGTAGCTGTACTGGGATTTGGTTCATTTTAATGCATATGACTGACAGTTTGTAGTGCTAATAGGAATTGTGTATATAGGTTAAGTATTAGGGGGCTGCTGCACAAAAGGTTTTTTTTTTTTTTTATCTTAATGCAAAGAATAGGGGAAATTTTTGGGAAAGGAAAGGGGTTTTTTACACTTGGGACACTATAACCACGAATCGCCCCTGTATCTCCCAGTAAAGTGAAGGACTGTCTTGATACCTTAGGTTTGTAAAAAAATTTGATTTTTATTAAAGAGGAAGTAAACCCTGATGGGTTTACTTCCTCTTTTTTTCCCTGCAAAGGTAAAGCATAATGGACTACTATGCATCGCATAGTAGCTCATTATGTGTCACTTACCTGACACAGGAGCCAGCGAAGTCGCCGCTGATCCCTGTAGTCCGCCGCATCCATGTTGCTTGTGGCGTCTCGCAGCTCCGACGAATCACAGCGGCGCAACCGCGATGACGTCACTCCCGCGCATGCGCACGGGAGTCGCGCCTCGCAGCTCCGCCGCTGTCATACGGCGAAGCCGCGATGACGTCACTCCCGCGCATGCGCACGACAAATTTGGCAAATCCATTCTTGGATTTGCCGCATTTAGTGCACATGCGCGCCGCTGTCTACGGCGCATGCGCCGTAGACAGCGGTGCCCATTTTCGGGCAAATATCTCCTAAACCATATAGGTTTAGGAGATATTGCTTGGACCTACAGGTAAGCCTTAATCTAGGCTTACCTATAGGTCCAAGTTGTTTGGAAGGGTTTACTTCCTCTTTAAATACAATTTAAAAAGAAAAGAAAAACACATAAAAAAAAACATTCAAAATTTTGATTGATACACGGTATGGTCGTGGCATATACACTTAAGTTACGGCAGTTAGGCAGATCGCCTGTTAGACACCGTCAAACGAATGAAATAGACGACCGGGATGAGGTGAGATTATGGATGCTGGGAACTTTACCCCTTGGCTACCTGTATATATTTTTGTTTGTCCCCTCCTTATCTGGCAATGAATGATATGGTCCATGTCTTTTACCAGGATAACCCCCCTGTGGGTTCAAAAAGTATCCACCTCGCATCAAATGAACGAGAGGATCTTCCTCTGCATTCAACCATTTATATCTCGTCTCCACTCCTGTGGACCTTGTGTATTACCCTTTGTACTGCAGTACCTGAAAAACGTTGGATATATTGGTACGTGGATCTTTCGATTAGCTATTGGGGATATTAACGTCACTAATATATTCATATACCAGCAATAATGGACTACTGTCCAGTGATAAAATGGGTTATTCATCCATTTATCTATCCACCCCCCGGTACAACACCTTCTTTTTTCTTTTTATCTTTTCAGCTGGCTCTTATAACCTCCTGTGTCCGCCCCAAGGGTGGTCAAAAACCTGGCTGGTGGGGACCACCCTGGCTCTAAGGTCCTTTCGCGACTTGGTGTCTCCACAGTGGTGAGCTGCCCACTCTCCAACCCTCTTTTGTACAGTAATACACTATATGCTTTGTACTATATTAACATGGATATAATTAATTCTGACATGGTATGTTCAATTTTAGATAAAAACAAGGTCTCCTGAAGAAGCGACAATAAAGTCGCGAAACTAGTAGAGAATAAAGACCGAATCGGATGTTAAACACTGCCGTAACTTAAGTGTATATGCCACGACCATACCGTGTATCAATCAAAATTTTGAATGTTTTTTTTTTTATGTGTTTTTCTTTTCTTTTTAAATTGTATTTAATAAAAATCAATTTTTTTTTACAAACCTAAGGTATCAAGACAGTCCTTCACTTTACTGGGAGATACAGGGGCGATTCGTGGTTATAGTGTCCCACGTGTAAAAAACCCCTTTCCTTTCCCAAAAATTTCCCCTTTTCTACATCGATTGTATAAGGATGAGGATACCATATACTCTATTATACCCTATTTATAGTAATTGAGGCACAACAATATAATTATTAATGCAAAGAATGCATTAAGATAAAAAAACCTTATGCCTTTACAATCACTTTCATTTTATCTTTAGTGTCTCAACCAGAAATTTCCATAACAGTGGTAAACGGTGCATTAGGTTCTTTTTATGGGGAACATGTGGTGTTTTTGGCACACAGGTGATTAACCACTTCCCACCCGGCCAATGCACATATACGGCCGGGTGGGAGCCGTCTACTTCTGATAGGACGTTCAGGAACGTCCTTCAGAAGGAGCGAGATCGCGCGCGCGCAGCGGCGCAATCCCGATGTGCTTGTGTCACCCGGACACGGCGCATCTCAGATCGGCTGGAGGGCTCTGTGATTGGCCCTCCTGATCACATGACGGCCGTGTCCAATCACGGCCCGTCATGTGATGTAAACAAACAGCCGGTTGCTAGGCAATCGGCTCCTCCTCTCCTCACACAGAAGTCATCGCTGAGGAGAGGAGAGCAGAACGCTGCAGCCAGCTGGTGATCAGTGAGTATGAGCTGTTTTTTACAGCTTTTTACTCACTGATCACCAGTCTAGTGTAATACACAACACACCACACAGTATAAACACAGTCCCCACATATGTCCCCAAAACACACATGTCCCCAAAACATACATGTCCCCAAATAATAAAAACACATGTCCCAATTAATAAAAACATGTCCCCCACATATGTCCCACTAAAATCACATGTCCCAATGATTATCTGCACTCATATGTCCGTGATCACCTGCACACATATGTACATGATCATTTGCGTACATATGTCCGTGATCACACAAACCAATTATTATACACTTAACGGAATTTTTTTTACCCAAAAACATGTAGCAGATTACATTTTGGCTTAAATTTATGACAAAATTTGATTTTATTGGATTTCTTTTAAAATAGAAAAAATAAAATATTGTTTTTTTTCCAAATTTCCGCTTTTTTTGCGCTTATATCGCAAAAAATAAAAAACGGAGTCGTGAATAAATAACACCAAAATAAAGCTCTATTTGTGCGAACAAAATGATAAAAAATTTCATTTGGGTACAGTGTAGCATGACCGCGCAATTGTCACTGAAAGCGCTAGAGCGATGAAAGCTGAAAATTGGGCTGCGAAGGAAGGGGGCGAAAGTGCCCTGTATTGTAGCGGTTAAAGCCACTTATGTTACAGGGATAGGGGGATTAAAGCTGAACTCCACGACATTACTCAGTTTTGATCTTTTATCTCACTTTCCCTTATGTGCAATAAAAATGTGTAAAAGATTAAAAATGCCTTACTTTTGATTAATAAATACTTTTTTTGTGACGTCATAAGCTCTATAAGTATAGTTTATTGTGCCTGGGGGGGAAAAGGGGGGTACGGCCAGTCCTCCCATACCAGACCTGGGCCCCACTGGGTCAGCAGGGGGACATGGGCCCCACCAGCAACCGCAGTGCACACAGCAGCCAGTCAGATGGAAACGCTGAAATGCTTTTAGAACTGCTTGAATGACAAATGATGTCATGGTCTACGGTATGGCTGCATGTTGCTAAGCAGGAAAGGAATTGCTGAATGTACAGTGCTGCGGCTTGGAGGGCGCTGCGGTATGTTGGGAAGAGAGGAAGCCAGAAAGAGGGGAGGATTGGCACACTGGTGTTCCCAGCAAGACCTCTATCAGCATACCATTATAGGGATATATATATATATATATATATATATATATATATATATATATATATATATATATATATAGAAGAAAGAGAAAAAAAAAAGTATATACCGTATATATTCTTTTTTTTTTTTTCTCTCTTTCTTCTTTTGTTGATTTTCTGGGAAATTTATCTTGGTGGTAGTAGCATAGTAACATCTTTAGTGAGTCCATGCCCAGTCCAAACTGTGTTTTAGGGCTTGTAATGAAATTAAAGTCGTTTTTCATGCAGGGGTTTTCACCATCTAAACACTAACTGTGAAATTAATACTGAGCCCCCGCACTTCCTCTCCTTAGCAGGGCCACTGCTTAAGCCTCAGACCTTGTCTTTTGACTGGTCCCCCGCACCTTCTTACATAGTACCTGTGTTCCTGTGCCCCTCTCTCTCAGCTCACCCAGCGTCCCTGGCTCTCTCAGCTCTCCGGACTGTCTGTCTATATAGTCGTAGGCCACTTCTACACAGACCCACACCCTGACCACTCGATAAAGGATCTCGACTCGCTCAGCCCCCTCGACATACAACCTTCTAAATCCAGCAAGGATTTCGATTTCTTTCGAGCAGAGCACATCTGTTTCCTAATTGGAACCCTGAACTATGCCCAAGCCTGTCGTTATACAGGTCTCTGGCAAGACCTGGACATTGGGATGGAGTTCTTCCTTCTCAAAGCTCTTTGAAGTCTCCAAACTCCAGAACCCAATCCAGGAATACCAAAACCCAGAGAAAAGCTCAAAATCGTTATTCCAGAGCTCAGCACTCTGCATTTCTGTGAACCCTGGGTCACTTACTTTCATTCTAACAGTGGCAGGGCCTCGCATACTGCGACTCATTTTTAAAGCGGAGGTCCACCCTAAAGTGGACCTTCCGCTCATTGGAACCCTCCCCCCCCCCCCTCCGGCGCCACAATTGGCACATTTCAGGGGGGAGGGGGGTGCAGGTACCTGTACAGTACAGGTATCTGCACCCACTTCCGGCGTAGATTCTGCAGAAGCCACGCCCCTTTCCGCACAATCTACGCCCCTTCCCGAAGGTCCCCCGCTGCCTGCTGGGAAACACACGGATCCCAGAGACAGCAGGGACCATCCTTATTGCGCAGCGTGACTCGCGCATGCGCAGTAGGGAACCGGGAAATGAAGCCGAAAGGCTCCACTTCCTGATTCCCATACCCAAGATGGCCGCGGCAGCACCCGAGAGACGATGGAGAGATCGGCTTCAGGTGCCGACATCGCGGGCGCGCTGGGCGGGTAAGTGTCATTATTTTAAAAGTCAGCAGTTGCAGTATTTGTAGCTGCTGGCTTTTAAAAAAACAAAAACGGCGGACTCCCGCTTTAATCTCCTATAGAGGAGCACACATAATCTATCTATATATATGGCTACATTAGTACAATGAGGTAACAGCTACCTGTTTGCTCTCAGAATATTCTGTAGAACCGACATCACAGAGGTTCCCGTTTCCACGTCATCCGTCATCAGCAGCTGCAAGAAGTGTTCCTGTCTGAAGACTGAAATGACACGGGTCATAGTAAGTCCGGGTCATCCTTTGCTATCATGAGAGTCAGACAGAGGTACTTTATGCGGTTTACCATTTTGTGTCAGCTGCACGTGACCGCTAAACAGCCAGGATAGCGAATCCATCACCTGCCTGAAACACCGGAACAGTTCTGTCCTCTCTTCATCCTATAGATTGATGAATAAATGCACATTATAGACACAGAATAATAAAAGCCTCAGAGGTGCCATCAGTTCTTCCTATCAGATGGGATTTTTGTTCATCTTTTTATGCTTTTGTCTTTAAAAATCCCCAAAATTAAGCACTTTTTTTCCCTCCTTAAATGTTAGAAATCTAGACGTTAAAACACAAAAAAAAAAAAAAAACACACAAACAATATGAACATGAATAGCCCATTAAAAGGAAAAAAAAAAAAAACACCAACATAACAATATGGACAAAAAACAAACAAAAAAGAAAAAAAAGAAAAAGAAAAAAAAAAAGCACAGTTTTTGCTGTAATATTCGCCTGCAATACAAAGATTTCTTTCTCCGTACTTTTTTTATGCCATTGTGGTCATAGAACCATTGAACAATGGCCAGCGCTGCCGGGGAATGACAGTGCTAAACTCCAGAAGTGAAGCAATACAAAATCGCTTCTTGCTTCCTTCATTCACTGAGCTCTACTCTGCCACACCCATTGCCCGCCTTTGCGATTCACATGCAGTTCGGTGCGGTGAAATTTCAGCTCATCCATTTTGAATGGGATAAAATTGCACTGCAGCACACCAAAAGTAGTGCATGTGCTACTTTTTAAAATGCACTGCAACCGGATTGCCGAGTAGGTGCTGGCAAATGCACTGCGCGTTCCATGTGGGTATGGTATGAACCAGCCCTTAAAGCTGAACTCCAGGAATTCAGCCGCTTTCCGAAATGTGGCGGATTACTATGGATGAAGTCCATCAAGGCTCATCCCACCTCGTGGCCTTATCTCTTAGAAAGATTTACATTTCTACTGAGCACCAGGAGCATAGCTATTACTATACTCCAGCCGCTGCAGAACTGTATGCAGTCGCTCTGCCTGGCCCTCCCCTCCTCCTGCCCAATCACAGAGTGCTTTGTATTATGTGAACCCATTCAAAAAAATACAAAGCCTTCTGTGAATAGACAGGGGAGGGGAGGGGCGGGGAGAACTGCTGCTGTGCTACTGGAGTCCAGCTTTAAAATAGTGCAATATAAGCTTGTACAGAATTTCCTGCCATACAGTGACATTTCTTAAAAAAAACAAAAACAAAAAAATAAAAAAAAACAGAAATCACGCTGACAAATCAAATGATAGCAGCTGGCAAAAACAACAACACGATAAATTGTGTAGATTATATTATATTATATATATATATATATATATATATACACACACACACACACACACATTTACATTGTTACTTATTGTGACAAACAAAAGTCATAAAAACAACTATTGTGTCATAATAAATGAGAAGTGGAAAGAAAAATGCAGATAACAGTCCCAGTAAGTGATGATAAAAAGAATCTTTACTGTCCAGATACTTTCAACACCAAAAGTGTACCACAATATTAAAGGGTTAATAAACCTTCGTTTTTTTTTTTTTTTTTTTTATAAAAATAACAAACGTGTTATACTTGCCTGCTCTGTGCAAAAAAGTTTTTCAAAACAGCCCAGATCCTTTTCTTCTGGAGTACGCCACCGGCGCTGCTGGCTCCTCCTCTTCATCAGGTGCCCCCAGGAAAAGCCGCTTTCCATGGTGGCATCCGTGCGGGCATGCTCCTGCTGTATTGGCACAGACAGCAGGACTTGGCCCCGTCCCTGGCTTCACAGTATTTTATTGACAGTAGCGGGAGCCAACGGCTCCTGTTGCTACCAATCTGTCTAATGAGGTGAGAGACAGCAGCTGGAGCCGCTGCACTTGAGCACATCACTGGATCGGATTGGGCTTATGTTAGATGTTAATGCAATTCCTATGCATTAAGGTGAAAAGAATTCTGTCACTGACCGGCCCCCTCAGCCATCCCGTTTTACTTACCCGAGTCCTGTATTTCCCCGCCAGAGACGCACTCTTCCCCTCTGCCCGTTGTCTGGGCTCCTGATTGGATAGATTGATAGCAGCGCAGCCATTGGCTCCCGCTGCTGTCAAATTATTATTATTATACATGATTTATATATCGCCAACATGTTTACGCAGCGCTTTACAATGTAGAGGGGGGGACAGCACAATTACAGTACAGTTCAACACAGAAGGGACAGGATCCATTGATGCGGGAGCTGGGGTGGCAGGGCAGAGTCCAGCATTCTGTGTCTATGGATGCAAATGCTGAACTTAGGAGCGTGCCCGCAGGGTAACCCCCTGGGAGAGCGCTTCTCCTAGTGGGTTATATGATGTGGGGGAGGAGCTACCAGTGCTGTCGGGGGACCCAAGAAGTCAAGGATAGAGGCCACTCTGTGTAAAATGAACTGGAGGTAAGAGCCCATTCACACAGGGGCAACTCCTGATCCGACTTCAGGTCGCCCCTAGTCACCTCAGGTCGCCTCAGGTCGGACAACATTTAAAAAGCAATGTAAGTGAATGAGAGCCGTCTTAATGCACACTACTGAAGTCGCTCCGACTTCAGAAAAGGTTCCTGTACTACTTCTATCCGACTTGTAGGCGACCGGTACCCATTGATTTCAATGGAGATCGCCTCCAAGTCGGATCTCCGTTTATACGGAGGCGACTTTGACAGAATTATCAGCTCTCAAGGGGGAACTCCACGGCAAATTTCTGAAAAAAATTTGGCGTGGGTTCCCCCTCCGAGAGCATACCAGGCCCTTAGGTCTGGTATGGATTCCAAGGGGAACCCCCTACGCCGAAAAAACGGCGTGGGGGTCCCCCCCAGATCCACACCAGACCCTTATCCGAGCACGCTACCCGGCCGGCCAGGAAAGGGGGTGGGGACGAGCGGGCGCCCCCCCCCCTCCTGAGCCGTACCAGGCCGCGTGCCCTCAACATGGGGGGGGTGCCTTGGGGGAGGGGGGGCGTGCGGCCCCCCCACCCCAAAGCACCTTGTCCCCATGTCGATGAGGACAAGGGCCTCTTCCCGACAACCCTGGCCGTTGGTTGTCGGGGTCTGCGGGCGGGGGGCTTATCGGAATCCGGGAGCCCCCTTTAATAAGGGGGCCCCCGGATACCGGCCCCCCACCCTATGTGAATGAGTATGGGGTACAATGTACCCCTACCCATTCACCTGTGGAAAAAAAGTACAAAAAAAAAACACAACACAGGGAAAAAATATTTTATTGCACAGCTCCGGGGGTCTTCCGTCTTCGGGGGTCTTCTCGCCGGACTCCTCCGCTATCTTCTTGTAGCTCTTTTACTAGCGGAGGAGTCCGGCTTTCTTCCTCCCCGCCGCCGGCCTCTTCTCCCGACTTCGGGGGTCTTGTCCCCCCTCTTCGGTTCTTCTGCCGGGCCACCGCGCCTTCTTATAGCTCTTTTACAGGCGGTGGCCCGGTCTTCTGTCGTCGCCGCCGCCTTCCGTTCTTCTTCTTCTTCTTCTCCAGGAGATGTTGACACGACGCTCTCTCCGGCCGGAATGCCAGAGCCGCCCTGCGCTGCTACTTATATAGGGACAATGGGGCGGTGTCACATGGGTTGATGTCACATGGGTTGGTCACATGGGTTGATGTCACATGGTGACCCCGCCCCCTTACCATGTGACATCAACCCATGTGACCAACCCATGTGACATCAACCCATGTGACACCGCCCCATTGTCCCTATATAAGTAGCAGCGCAGGGCGGCTCTGGCATTCCGGCCGGAGAGAGCGTCGTGTCAACATCTCCTGGAGAAGAAGAAGAAGAACGGAAGGCAGCGGCGACAGAAGACCGGGCCACCGCCTGTAAAAGAGCTATAAGAAGGCGCGGTGGCCCGGCAGAAGAACCGAAGAGGGGGGACAAGACCCCCGAAGTCGGGAGAAGAGGCCGGCGGCGGGGAGGAAGAAAGCCGGACTCCTCCGCTAGTAAAAGAGCTACAAGAAGATAGCGGAGGAGTCCGGCGAGAAGACCCCCGAAGACGGAAGACCCCCGGAGCTGTGCAATAAAATATTTTTTCCCTGTGTTGTGTTTTTTTTTTGTACTTTTTTTCCACAGGTGAATGGGTAGGGGTACATTGTACCCCATACTCATTCACATAGGGTGGGGGCCGGTATCCGGGGGCCCCCTTATTAAAGGGGGCTCCCGGATTCCGATAAGCCCCCCGCCCGCAGACCCCGACAACCAACGGCCAGGGTTGTCGGGAAGAGGCCCTTGTCCTCATCGACATGGGGACAAGGTGCTTTGGGGTGGGGGGGCCGCACGCCCCCCCTCCCCCAAGGCACCCCCCCATGTTGAGGGCACGCGGCCTGGTACGGCTCAGGAGGGGGGGGGCGCCCGCTCGTCCCCACCCCCTTTCCTGGCCGGCCGGGTAGCGTGCTCGGATAAGGGTCTGGTGTGGATCTGGGGGGGACCCCCACGCCGTTTTTTCGGCGTAGGGGGTTCCCCTTGGAATCCATACCAGACCTAAGGGCCTGGTATGCTCTCGGAGGGGGAACCCACGCCAAATTTTTTTCAGAAATTTGCGGTGGAGTTCCCCCTTGAGCTCATTCTCTGCTTGGCCTCGGCAAAAGTCGCCTGGCCTGGGGCGACTTGTAAGTCGTCCCAAGTCGGGCTTGAAGTCATCACAAGTCGTTTTGAAGTCGTCCCAAGTCGCACTGTGATCTTAACTCAAGTCGTGTCCAAGTTGCCTGACTCAAGTCGCCTACAAGTCGTGTTGCCCCTGTGTGAATGGGCTCTAAGTATGACATGTTTGTTATTTAAAAAAAACAAAAAAAAAACAAAAAAAAAAAACAAAGCCTAAGGCTCGGTTCACACAGTGGCGGCACGACTTGCAGCGCGACTCACAGACACGACCTGCAAACGACTTCAGCGGCGACTTGCAAAACGACTTCTGTATAGAAGTCAATGCAAGTCGCCTGAAGTCGCCCCAAAAGTAGTACAGGAACCTTTTTTCTAAGTCCGAGCGACTTGAGTCGCTCCTATTAGAATGGTTCCATAGTACAGAATGGAGCACGACTTGTCAGACGGCTAAGTCACCTGGACAAGTCGCCCCTGTGTGAACCGAGCCATATGCCGTCAGCACACGACCGGATTTTCTGGCAGACTAGGTCCGAGGGTCTTTCGGTGGAGTTCTGATGGACTTTCCAAACTAACGCAAGTCTGTTTGTTTTGAACGCAATGACGTAAACGGGAACAAACAAGGAAGTTCAATAGCCAGTAGCCAATGGCTTCCCTTGTGTCATATTTGGTCCATCGGACCAGCACACAGATGAATGGTTTTCCCCGATTTTAGTCCGTCGGACAGATTTGAAACATGTTGTATTTCTAGGTCCGTCAGATTTTTTTTGAAAAACGATAGCCCACGCACGATTGGATTGTCCAACGGACTAATCCCTTCGGACCTAGTCTGCCGGAAAGTCCGGTCGTATGTACGCGGCATTACAATCACTTTAATGCATAGAATGCATTAGGGTGAAAAACCTTGAGGCTTTACAACCACTTTCAGTTTAGAGGACTGTTATAGGAACAAATGGACCCTTTATGTAAAAAGAGTCACATAAGGCTGTAGGTTAATACATCGTCTGTAGAGGACCTGATATCACCTCCAAATCTCCATATAAGATCACCTCGGTATCACATCCAGTGATATTAGGTAGTCCGACCTTGACATAAGACAATCAGGAAGGCTTACATCAGGGGTCAAGTCCTGGGAAAAAAAGTACGGGAACTTACCCAAGATCCTCCACCCCCCACCTCCAAAAATACAAAATGTGTGTATATCGCCTTTACATCAGAGTCTGCAGAGTTCCCCCTTGCAGTGTAAAGGGGAATGCCGGAAACTCTGCCCCCTTCACTCTGCCCCCTAGTGTTCTCTGCATCCTTCACTTCCCCCCCCCCGTAATGTCCTCTGTTCCCTTCACCCCCCCCCCAGTAACATCCTCTGCCTCCCTTCACTCCCCCTCCCAGTTATGTCCTTTGCCCCTTCACCCCCCCAGTAATGTCCTCTGCCCCCCTTCAACTCCCCCCCCATTAATGTCCTCTGCCCCTTTACCCCCCAGTAATTTCCAGTTCCTGGGAGAGTGGGGGCTGGTGAAATCTCAACTGACCCGTCAGCGAGGTGATGAGCTGACAGCGGTGTGGTGCTGTTCCTTCATTGACCATGAGGTGGCAGCGGTGGCCCCGGAGGCTAGGTGGTATCGGTAGTAGTGGAGATGTGTGCAGCAGCGGGATAAAGGAGGAGGAATTGGGAAGGAGAGTGGAATGGGGCACACTTGTGACATCACACACCAGGCATGCCGATTCTACGAGGTTTGCCATTACACCGGGACACTCACAGCCGTTGTTTGGGACTCGGGAGTTGTAGTTTCCTTCTGCGCTGCTCACTTCTCTTCAGTCTCCACCCACTGCCACCGGGAACTTGAGCGCGGTCCGGACTACAACTCCCGGAATGCAGCGCAGCAGACTGCTCTCCCAGCTCAGCCCGCCCCTGTTCAAAGGCCAGTCCTGCTAAAGGGAACTGCGTTCCTGCTATGGAGAAAGTACAGGAACTCCGTTCCCATGCGTTCCCGCTGGACTTGAGCCCTGGCTTACATTTTGTAAAACCGTATGTATCCGATTATAAAAAATACAATAACTAACCCACTCACAATGATTAAAACCAACAAGCTTAATAGTAAAAATACCAATCCCGGAAAATTCGATCTGGCCACTTCCTGGTTAAAGTGGTTGTAAACCCTTACAAACCACTTTGACCTACAGGTAAGCCTAGATTAAGGCTTACCTGTAGGTCCAAGAAATATCTCCCAAACCTATACGGTTTAGGAGATATTTGCCCGAAGACGGGCACCGCTGTCTGTGGCCGAGCTGCGAGACCCCACCGAGAAGATGGATGCGCCGGACTACAGGGGACACAGCGGTGACTTCGCTGGCTCCTGTGTCAGGTAAGTGACACATAATGGGCTACTATGCGATGCAATGCGATGCGATGCATAGTAGTCCATTATGCTTTGCCTTTGCAGGGAATGAAAGAGGAAGTAAACTCATCAGGGTTTACTTCCTCTTTAAAGCATGCGTGGTGACATCATGAGCGTAAGCTTTACAGCACAATATTTGTTTTTAGGACTTTTGTTTGTCACAATAAGCGCGCCAATGTAAATTTATACAGATAACTGTATCAACAATTTTTAACAGTTATATTCTGCCTTAAAAAATACAAACAGAATAAGAACCTTGACGGAGCGGACGTATCTCGCCTGAATGCGCCTTCCCAGCACCAGCATGTTCAGGACAGCAGAGGGCAGGATCTGCGAGTGAAATTCTTCCGGGTCATTCTTAGGATTCAGTCCTACACAGCAGGAACTGGACAAAGACACACCAATTAGCACCCTTTCTGATACGTCGGGGTAACATGGAAAAATGGGAGTCACATCCCGTGAATGAAGAGTGTAAAATTACAAAATATAATGTGAAACTCAAACAAATAAATGATGGTAACAACAATCTGAATTATGACAGGACTCCAATCTCCAATGGGGCTTCTACACCACAAATCTGCACATATATTTTCCTGGAGAAAGCCTCCTGAACAGTGAACGTGAACTGAATCATTTCATTCCAATATTCTTTACTGACGCGCGGCACTCTACCTTAGAATATCGGCTAGACTGGCAGCCGTCGTCCAGCCTCCTTCCACCCGACTGTAGTCCTGTTTCAGAACCAGCACACAATACTGGATGAGGCCGTAGTTATACAGGTCCTCTTTAATTCTCTGCAGTTCTTTGCTTCCAGCAGCGGCACCTTTTAAGATCTCTGCAGACACAATGATTATTTGTTAAAAAGGAAAACCACAGACTAAACCCGATTTTCCAATACCCCTATCTAATATCTAATCCCCTGTACACACGGTCGGAGATTACGACGGAATGTATCCTATCGGACTGTTTTGTTGGATATTCCGACTGTGTGTGGTCTCCATCGGACTGCTTTCGTCGGAGTATCCGACGGACCAAGTTTTCCAACTTGTCCGTAAAATTTTCCGACAAAATGCTCCTATCGGACATACTCCGATCATGTGTAGCCTACTCCGACGGACAAAGTGCCACGCATGCTCAGATCAAATTCCTAGACCAAAGCTATTGGCTACTAGCCTGAACGTAGTCCCGTCGTAACGAAATAACGTCATCACGTTATGTACAATCGGATTTTCCGACAACTTTGTCCGACCGTGTGTACGCAACAGTTTCGGACAAAATCCAACGGATTTGGTTGTCAGAATGTCCGACCGTGTGTACAAGGGCTTAAAAACGTCTCTACTGTTAGATAACATCACTTTGCAAAAGCTTCTCTTAAGGTGTTGCCACCATTTTGACACTCCCCCTCCCCCACATCCATCCAGTTAAAATGGTACGCAGCTAGACCGGTCCCACAGCTTTTGCACCCCACATGCTCTAGAGGTCTAGGGTCCTCAACATCAAAACCAGAACAGGGTCCATAGACCTGTTCTGGACGTGAGCGACAACAGACCACCGCCAAGATTAGGGAGAAGCACCGCCCACCAGGGGAGCAGAGGATCGGGAAAGTAAAACAGTTTCTTCTCATCTCTAGACAAAACGAGCCATTAACCCTTCGCACTACGGGCTCAGCTCCACTGCAAAGGATAGTTTTTTAATCTGGAGTTGGGCTCTAAATCTGGGGGGGTAGAGGAATAAGCTGTAATATTTACCTTATTCCTTGCTTTGGCGCCATTCTCTTCTATGCTTTAGGTTGCTGTCCTCACGTATAATGCAGGTCTATTGGTCCTGCATTGCATATTATGATATTGGAGTGTGACTGCCGGCCAGAGTGTCTCAGAGAAGAAGCTTCTAGGAAACTTGTCACCCAGCATGGTGGAAGCCTGCTGGAGCAAAGAATGGGGCGAGCATACAACCTATTCTGCTACCCCCCTGTACTGGGCCCTCCTGACAAAAAAATATGTCCAAAGAAACCTGTTTCACACCAAACCCTGACCCTCCTTAACTGGGCCCTCCTTACCCACCCTTATACTTAGTCCTCCTGACCCCTCTGTACTGGGGCCTCCTTATTACCACCCCTATACTTAGTCCTCCTGACCCCTCTGTACTGGGGCCTCCTCTAACCCCCCCTCCCGTACTGAGTCCTCCTGTCCCCCCTCCTCCCCCCAAATAAAATTGTCTATGTGTCCCATTCAGATTGCAATGCAGCATAGCACAATGCATTTCACATAAAGTTTGTTTAAAACCTTACATAAAAAAGGGGGGGGGGCGCGTTGGGGTGAGCTGAATCGTCCACCACACTGCCCCCTGGTCAGCCGGCAATGCAGAGTGGCCGAAGCGCTGAATTGCTCTCTGAGATTTGGCTGCGGGCCAGTGTGAATTGGCCCTTAGTCCTGACCCCCCTCCCTGTACTGAATCATTCTGACCTTCTGACCCCCCTGTACTGGGCCCACTTGTTCCCCCATGTACTGAGCCCTCCTGACCCCCCTCCCCGTACCGAGCCCTCCTGATCCCCCCATACTGAGCCCTCCTGACTAGAGGTCGACCGATATATCGGCCGATATTTGCCGTTTTTTTAATAATCGGCATCGGCCGATTGTGCTGATAAAAAGCCGATTTAGAACTACAGTGGGACTTTGAAATGACTTCTGTAATAGAAGTCAGTGTAAGTTGCCTGAGTCGTCATAGAAACGTCTTCCTCCTCTCTGGGCTGCCAAGAAAAGAACAGAAAGATACAATGTTTACACTTCTAAATGAATGAAATCATCTCAGTGTGTAGAAGTTCTCAGTTTAACCATTTAAAGACTAAATCTTTTCTGACACTTGTTGCTTACAAGTAAAAATCCTGTATTTTCTGCCAGAAAATCACTTAGACCCCCCAAAAATTATATATATTTTTTTAGCAGAGATCCTAGGGAATAAAATAGCGGTTGTTGCAATATTTTATGTCACACGGCATTTGCACAGAGGTCTTTCAAATGCATTTTTTGGGGAAAAAAATACACTATTTAAAAAATAAAAATAAAATAAAAACAGTAAAGTTAGCCCATTTTTTTTTTCGTCCAAAAGTTTTGACTACCTGTTTTTATTTAATATATAGTTTTTTTTTTTTTTTTTTTTTTTTTTTTTTATCTAAATCATACATACAAGTAAACTGATTGGAGGTTTGTTTTGTTTAATAAATGTTTAAATGTAAGAAATTTTCTGTATCACTTATGAAGGCGGCTTTCACACTGGAGCGTTGATGGTAAAACGCAAGTTTTAGCGGCTCTTTACCATCATTTTAGCGGTGCTATTTGGCTGCTAGTGGGGCACATATAACCCAGCTAGCGGCCAAGGAAGAGGTTAAATTCGCCCATGAAGCACCGCTGCCAAATCGCATTGCATGCGCTTCGGCAGTGGTGCCCATTCATATCAATGGGCAGGAGTGGTGGAGGAGCGGTATACACCACTCCAAACGTGCTGCTTGCAGGACTTTTTTTTTAAGATCCTGCCAGCGAATCGCCTCAATGTGAAAGTACTCTATCTTTCACACAGACTGCAGGGGAGCCATTTTGCAGGCACTTTACAGGCGCTATTTTTAACCCAAAAGCGCCTGAAAAACGCCCCAGTGGGAAAGGTGTGTTAGATCAAGGGGGATTAAAAAAAAAAAAAATTATAATAAAAAAAGGAAAAAAATAAATAAATAAAATAAAATCGGCCTAACATATCGGCCCAAAAAAAAATCGGCATCATATATCGGCTATCGGCCGCCATGATTTCTAAATATCGGCATCGGCCAGAGAAAAACCCATATCGGTCGACCTCTACTCCTGACCCCCTTCCACGTACCAAGTCCTCCTGACCCACCCCCGAGCCCTCCTGACCCCCCCTGTACTGAGCCCTCCTGACCCCCCCCAACCATACTAAGCCCTCCTGACCCACCTCCTCCCCTGTACTGAGCCCTCCTGACCCACCTCCTCCCCTGTACTGAGCCCTCCTGACCCACCTCCTCCCCTGTACTGAGCCCTCCTGACCCACCTCCTCCCCTGTACTGAGCCCTCCTGACCCACCTCCTCTCCTGTACTGAGCCCTCCATACCCTTCTGTACTGGGCCCATGTTGTTAGGGTAGAGCGCCACCCCCTGAAGGTTGCCTACCCCTGGTTTATACTTTCTTTCCTCTGTAAGCTGGTACTGCTGGCAAATTACTTGGGGGGGGCCACATTTAGTTCAGCTTTACAAGGAACGTGTGATGGTAGGGATATGGAAACTGCAATTGCAGACTTATTTTTGAAGATTCAAGTTCCAGAGGCAGTCGTCCCCGTAGCTGGTGGAGGAAGTAGTTTGCACTTTCAATACAATAGAAGTCGGCAATTACAATTTCTGTCCCGACTGTCCTCCCCCAGTCACCAGCAGTAGAGAAAATATAAACCGATGAAGCCTTACCCTTCAGTTTCAGGAGTAGGACCGGCACTGAACTGCTGCTGCTCTCGGTCAGTTTGGACGCCAGTTCCAGCACCCGGGAATCCACCGTCACTGCCGCCGCCGTCGCGCTCATTTCTCTTCTGTGTGATAAAAACAAAAAGCAGGAATAAGATTCTCTCCCGATATACAGTCTGTTCTGAGTCTCTACACACAGTGATGACTAAACCGAGCCACGTGCACCGCCACGCCGACCAATCAGATCCTTTCCAGGACAGAACAATGATATCTGGACTCTGACGTAATGCCGGGGGAATCGTAATCATATTCCTTCCAGAAAAACGAGAAGCCCCACGGAGGAGATTTATCACCGTTCCTCCACACTCCGCAAAAAGATAATGAGACCAATTTACTATTAGATCTCAGGCGGGTTCATCCGCTCACTCCTCCATTGCTCTGTATTGTCGAGTGTCTATTAACCCCTTCACTGCCAGGGCCTTTTTTTTTTGCAAAAAATAAATAAATTATATATATATATATATATATTTTGACACGTTTGCAAAAAAATAAATAATTTAGGCTTGAATGATTACACCCCCACCCCCCCCCCCCCCGCCCCATACATACATAAAATAAAAACGCAATGATTTACAAATCTCAAACCTGGATTTTATTCACAATAGAAAAACACATCAAATATTTGAAATTGAGAAAATGGACCATTTTAACCACTTTAGCCTCTGAAGATTTACCCCCCCCCCTCCTGACCAGGCCATTTTTTGCGATACGACACTGCGTTACTTTAACTGACAATTGCGCGCTTATGCGATGCTGTACCCAAATAAAATTGATGTCCTTTTTTTTTTCTTTTTAAACCACAAAATAGAGCTTTCTTTTCGTGGCATTTGGTCACCTCTGCAGTTTTTATTTGTTTGCGCTATCAACAAAAAAAAAGACTGACAATTTAAAAAATAAAAAAAAATAAATAAAAAAAAAAAAAGACAAAAAAAATAATACCTATAATTTTTTACTTTCTGCTATAAAACATCCAATAAAAAAAAAAAAAAAGTGAAAAATCTAATTTCGTCATCAGTTTAGGCCAATATGTATTCTGCTACATATTTTGGGTAAACAAAATCCCAATAATTGTATATTATATTATATTGGATACTTTTATGGCATTCATTTTTATTTTTAATAGGAATGGTGGTGATCGTCGAAATTTTTTGCGGGACTGCGACATTGTGGCAGACGAATTGGACACTAACTGACACTTTGTTTTTTTTTTTGTTTTTTTTTTTTTAGGGACCAGTGACATTACTACAGTGATCGGTGCTAAAAAATATAAACAGACACTGTACTAATGACACTGGCAGGGAAGGGGTTAACATCAGGGACGATCAAAGCGTTAAGTGTGCTCCTAAGGGCAGTGATGGCGAACCTTGGCACCCCTGATGTTTTGGAACTACATTTCCCATGATGCTCAAGCACTCTGCAGTGCAGTTGAGCATCATGGGAAATGTAGTTCCAAAACATCTGGAGTGCCAAGGTTCACCATCACTGCCCTAGGGAGTGCTTGCTAACTGTGTGGGAGATGCTGTGACAGGAGGAAGACAGAGATCTGTGGTCCTGCTTAGCAGGAACACAAGATTACCACCTTCCTCCCCCACAGAACAGTGGTCTGCCTTGTTTACATAGGCAAACTACCGTTCTGCATCTCCTGTGAACGATCGGCGGGTCCCAGCGACCATCGCGGCTGCCGGAAACCCAATGATTGGCTCCCACCAGTTCGCACCCCAGACCCGGAAGAAGCGGCAACATACAGGTACGTTGTTTTGCACAGCCGGGCCGCCCTGCCCCAGTAAGGGCCGGTTTCACACCACAAAAAACGCACTCCAGATCCGTTCCGGATGCATTTCTGCATGTGCGTTTTTTGATGATTTATTTTCCAGTTTTTTTTTTCCTCTCACTATACTAGCTTCCAGTGTGTTTTAATGCATTTTACAGCATTCTAGTACAGGAAAAATGCAGCATGTTCTACTTTTTTTTTCCTGGAACTGAAAAGCCCTGGAACTGACCGCACTGGTGTGAACTATGCTATTTGAAACCATATAACCTTCTTTCCATGCATTTTTGATGCAGAACAAAAACGCACTGGACTGCATGTGGTGTGAACTGCCCTTAAATGAGGGGTGGGCAGTCCGGAAGCAGAAGCAGAATCAGGTCATTTGGAAATTGATGGCAGCAACACGTCTCAAAAAAGTTGGGAGAAGGCAACAAAAAGCTGCAAAGTAAGTGGTACAAACAAGGAAGAGCTGGAAGAAAACGAGAGTTAGACTTACCGGTAACTCTGTTTCTAGGAGTCGTCCAGGACAGCACTAGAGAGATAGGCTCCACCTCCAGAGGCAGGAAACACAATCCAGATCTTTAAAGGGCGGTCTCCGTCCCTTCCCCTTCAGTCTTGTAAACGAGAACTTCCCCGGAAACGGCTTCTGTAACGACAAAAACACTTGTCCAGCATTATAACAGCATATAGGGAGGGAATCCATGCTGTCCTGGACGACTCCTAGAAACAGAGTTACCGGTAAGTCTAACTCTCGTTTTCTCTAGTCGTCTGTCCAGGACAGCACTAGAGAGGATCAACGAGAACTTACCAGATTAGGGGGGGACTACCGCTTGAAGGACCTTTCTCCCAAACGCCTGGTCTTGCGCTGAGATAAGGTCCAATCTGTAATGCTTCATAAACGTCGAGTAGCTTGACCAAGTTGCTGCTCGACAAATTTGTTCTGGTGTTGCTCCAGCTCGCTCTGCCCATGAGGTCGATAGCGCCCGTGTGGAGTGAGCCATGGGGGAAAAAGGACATTCCATTTTCATTCCTTTGTAGGCTTCTACAATAGCTTGTTTGATCCACCTTGCAATTGTATTTTTTGAAGCTTGTGACCCCAATTTTTTACCCGCATGTAAAACAAATAATGCATCTGATTTTCTAATGTTTCTTGACATCTCCAGATATTGTAAGACACAGGCTCTCACATCCAGTTGGCTGAACTCAACCTTCTTAGGATTAGTGGGAGACCCACAGAACGAAGGCAAAACAATTTCCTGTGTTCTGTGGAATTTTGTCACTACTTTGGGTAAAAACCCAGGGTCCGTGCGCAACACCAGCCTATCCTCAAAAATTTGTAAAAACGGCTCTTTCACCGAAAGTGCCTGAAGCTCGCTAATGCGTCTGGCTGTGGAAATAGCCACTAGGAACACCGTTTTAAGCGTGATCCATCTCAAGGAAGGTTCTTCTTCCAGAGACTTTTTTACCCATCCCTGTAACACAATTGACAGGTCCCATTTGGGTAAAATTTTGAAAGGAACAGGTTTAATCCTGGTCAACCCCTTAAAGAACCTGCTAACTAGCGGGTCTATCGCCAGAGGTTGATCCAAAAAAAACAGACAGGGCCGTAATTTGTACCTTTAAAAGGTACTAATGGCCAGCCCCTTATCCACACCGTCTTGTAAAAATTCCAAGACTGTCGGGATACTTATAGACACCTTTTTAGTGTCCAACCATGAACAAAAAACTTTCCAGTATTTAACATAAATTGCTTGGGTTACCTTCTTCCTACTAGCAAGAAGTGTTTTAATTACCCTATCTGAGAGTCCCTTAGACTTCAAGAGACTTTCTTCAGACGCCAGGCCGATAACTTTAGGGTCTGTAGTTCTTGTAGCAGAACTGGACCCTGAGACAGCAGATCCTCCCTCTCGGGCAGTATGAGGGGAGGTTCGTCTGTCAGGCCCAGCAGCACCGAGAACCATGGTCTCTTCGGCCAGTACGGAACCACTAGTATCAATGTGGTCTGTTCCTGCAAAAATTTCCTCAGGACTAGAGGAATTAACTTGAATGGGGGAAAGGCGTAGCAAATGTGAAAAGCCCAGCTTTGTGCCAAAGCGTCTATCCCTTTTGCCCCTGCCTCCCTCTCTAGGGAAAAGTATACTGGGACCTGGGTGTTCGCTTTCCTGGCGAACAAGTCCACTTCCGGAAGACCCCATTTGCGCACTAACATCTGGAAAATCTCCCTGTTTAGTGACCATTCTGATTCGTACACCCGGTGTCGACTCAGAAAGTCCGCCAGGTGGTTGTCCACCCCTTTTAGATGGACCGCTGAAAGCGATTTTAGGTTTTCTTCTGCCCAATGCATGATCGTACTTGTTAGCTTGATCAAGGACGGGCATCTTGTTCCTCCCTGCTTGTTTAGGTAGGAAATCGTCACTATACTGTCCGAGAGGACCTGTACATGGTGGTCCTTCAGATCCCTGGCGAACACCCTTAAGGCTTCCCAGACTGCCTGCAACTCCCTCCAATTGGCTGACCTCTGGGACTGTGTCTTCCCCCAGCATCCTTGGGCTACCTTCGACCCCAAGTGGGCCCCCCAGCCCCAAGCACTGGCATCCGTGGTGATGCGAACAGACACTGGAGGAGACCACCAAAGACCCCGTACTAGGTTCTCTTCTCTCTTCCACCACCAAAGAGACCTTTTGGTCTTTGAGGATAGATGGATAGTCCTGTCCAGGGACTCTTGTGTCCCGTCCCAGCTGCCCAGAATATTGGCCTGGAGACACCTGAAATGAGCTCTTGCCCAAGGAACTGCAGGGATTGTTGCCACCAATAGGCCCAACCCTGCCATAGCTGACCTGATGGAAATTGTCTGATTGGACTGCAGGAAGGTTACCATGTCTTTCAACTTTATCACTTTTTCCTCCGTGAGGAAGACTTTCTGTGACACTGAATCCACCAGAAAACCTAGATACTGTAAGACCTGTGTTGGTATCAGGTGTGACTTCTCTTGGTTTATCAACCACCCCAACCTTTTTAGACAAGAGATAGCTACCCTCAGATCTCCCTGCAGTTGAAGCTTTGAGGGGGCAAAGAATAAAAGGTCGTCCAAGTACGGTATGACAGCGATCCCTTTCAGTCTTAGGGGAGCCAATGCCTCTGCCAGGACCTTGGTGAAAATCCTGGGGGAAGAAGACAGACCGAAAGGCAGAGCCCTGAATTGGAGGTATCGAATCTGACTTCCCCAAAGAATCGCTATCCTCAAATACTTTTGAGAGTCTTCTCGAATCGGGATGTGAAGATACGCGTCCCTTAGGTCGAGAGAGGCCATGAAACAATTTGGAGGGAGTACTGATCTCACTGTAAAAATTGTTTCCATCCGGAATTTCCTGTAAGTTACCCACTTGTTCAGTAACTTCAGATTCAAGATCAACCGGAATTTGCCTGACGGTTTCTTTACTACAAACACGTGTGAATAGAAACCCTGATTTATTTCCTGTGGCGGAACTGGCACTAGAACCCTCTGATCTATTAAATCGCCAATTTGCGACAGCAAAGCTGACGCTTTCTGGGGGTCTTTGGGAGGTTTGGTCAGACACATCCTTGCAGGTGGGACGTGTGTGAACTGTATTTTGTAACCCTCCCTGATGATCCTCCGGATAAAAGGACTTGGAGTAGTGTATTCCCACTGTGGGAGGAACTGCCCCAGTCTCCCCCCCACAGGAACCACGTCACTGGGATTTAGTGGTTTTTTTAGAAGAGGAAAAGAGATTGCTTTTCTGTTTTCCTCCCATCCACTGTTTCTTAGGGGTTGACTCCTTAGAGGTCTGTCCTTGTGACTGTCCCTGTCTTTGAGGACGAAAAAAGCGTTTGCCTGTAGTCTTCTTAGGTTTGACAGGAAAAGCCTTTTTCTTGTCTGCAGTACGGTCCAGGACTTTCTCAAGATCCTGTCCGAACAGAAGGTCTCCCTCAAAGGGGATGCCACATAACCTCACTTTTGAGGCTGAGTCTCCCGACCAAGACTTCAGCCAAAGTGCCCTACGTGATGAATTTACGAGGGCAGCGGTCCTGGCTGACAATTTAACAGACTCCGCAGAGGCATCTGCTATATAGCCTGCTGCTTTATGTAGCATAGGAAGGGAATCCAGAATTTCCTTTCTGGAGGTCCCCCCTTCCAAGTGGCCCTGTAATTGTTCCAGCCAGACCTCCAAGTTGCGAGCCACTATTGTCGTGGCCATTGCAGGTTTTAAGTTATTCATGGTTACTTCCCATGACCTCTTTAACAGTACTTCCATCCTTTTATCCATGGGTTCCTTTAGAACACCCATGTCCTCAAAGGCGAGATCTGTTGACTTTGCACACTGGGAAAAAGCTGCGTCTACCTTGGGCACTTTATTCCAAACACAAGAGGGGTCCTCGCTGAAGGGGAATCTCCGCTTCATGCTTTTAGGAAAAAATAACTTTTTCTCTGGTTCCTCCCACTCTTTTTTGATTGAGTCTATCAGTGTGCTATGAACCGGAAAGACCCTAACTGAATCAGTTTTAAGGGTCTGATACATCCGGTCATGCAAGGACAGGGAGACTGGCTCCTCTCTGATTTCGAGCGTCTCATAAATTACCCCCAGTAAGGCATCAACCTCCTCGAGTGAGAGCCTGTATTTGGGAGAGCTTGACCCTTGAACAGGAACATCTCTGGATGATGCCGCCTCACTTAGGCCATCCAGAGAATCAAGTTCCTCCTCCTCTGATTCGTCACCTATAACTGGGGTGGAAGCAGAGGGGACTGCGGCTGGTTTTGGGGTTTCAAGGTTCGCTAACATTGCTTTGATGGACTCCATTTCTTTCTGTACTCCAGAAATCAAATCCTTACAAGCTCCCGTAGCTTCCTTATAGACCAATTTGTCTATGCATGGTTTACAAAGGGGCTTAGACCATCCTTCTTTTAATTTAGCCATACATGAAGGACATCTCTTCTTCCCCCCTGACCTCTCTGGTTCTTTGGGCAGAGCCTAAGGCAAGAGAAGGAGAGAAGAAGGAAGGGAAAAAACAAACAAGCCAACGTCAGCGCAACCTTTAGCAAAATAGGATGCCTTCACCAAACACCTATGTGCACCCCACCAACCGCTAACAGGATTCGCAAGACTCTTTAGTCCGGATCCTGTTTTGAGAGAGAGAGGGAGGGAGGAAAAATACACCTGGACCATTTCAAAATGCCTTTGCATTGATTAGTCCATTACTCCCCCCCCCCCCCTCTCTCCCAGCCCTGTAGGTACAAGACACCTCTGTGTTTGCCTACCTGAGCTGGTTCGGCTCCACTGCCACTCTCCACTGCATCCATTTCGTTCAGAGCACGCCTGAAGGCTTCCCCTCGTAACGGTGATGAAGCGATGCAGCACGAACGCTTGAAGCACGCGCTTAACCGCCTGGAGGTTTTCCTTCGTAATGGCGATAAAGCGATGCAGTGCGAACGCCTCGTGGCTGCGGCTTTTTATAATAGCCGCCAAGGTCCCGAACGTCCACGCTCGCCGCGCGACCCGGAACCGGTAGTGGATTGCCGGAAGTCCTCTATCCTCCTCCTGTGATGCACAGGCCGGAACTCGAAGCCTGTGCCCGCCCCCCGCCTGACTTCGCGCCAATTTAGAACCTATTGTCAGGCGGGGAAACGAACGCCCTCCCCGGGCTTCAGAAGGAGAACGCCGGTTCGAAGCTGCAGTCAACCCGACCGGAGGACTTCAAAAACGTCCGTTTACCAACAGGTAATCCGAACTCCTTCCCCGTCTCTTATGGGCTATCCCACCGTCAGGGGAAGGGGAGCTCCTGATCCAGCCTCCTCCTCCGGTGGAGGAAACACAAAGACTGAAGGGGAAGGGACGGAGACCGCCCTTTAAAGATCTGGTTTGTGTTTCCTGCCTCTGGAGGTGGAGCCTATCTCTCTAGTGCTGTCCTGGACAGACGACTAGAGAAAAAATTGCAACTAATTAGGTTAATTGGCAACAGGTTGGTGACATGATTGGGTATAAAATGAGCATCTTAGAGAGTCAGAATGTCTCAGAAGGAGAGGCGTAACTAGAAACTTCAGGGCCCCCCCAGTGCAAGAAACCATGAAGAGTCCCCCTGACCCCCCCCCCCCCTTTCCCTCTGAGCCCAGGGCCCTTTATTACAGTCCCGCAGCGGGCCCCCTTCCTGCTGTCTCGGGTAGGAATGCCACCGTTTCTTCAAGCTAAACCCAAACATTAAGTGGCACACAGTAAATTTGTTTTGGTAGTATACACGATACATATATTTTGTGATTAATAGAGGTGCACTGAATGGAAATTTTGGTGCTAAAACCGAAAATAACAGTTTAAAAAAAAAAAAAAAAAAATAAAAAAAATATATAATTATATATATAATTTTTTTACAGAATTGTTTTCAACTTTCAACTTTTTAATTAATATCATAAATTTCAATGAATATGACTTCATTATCGGCTCCTTTGGTGCAAGAAAAACTCAAGAAAAATGCATCCCTTTAAAATTCTATATATGTCTTCACACTGGAACGTTGCGCTTCCATTATGGGGTTGGAAATCTTACATGCTGCATGTTTCGTCAGTTAAAAAAAATAAAAAATAAAATAAAAAAATAAATAAATAAAAACACACCTCCCCGTTGAAATTTATTGAAAAGGCAGCAAGAATGCATCAATAACACACCTGTGTTATGTTTTTGATACAGTTTTTGAGTCACGTGACCTATGAAAGACACACCATAAGCACAGTAATGCCCCCTACACACGATCCGAATATCGTACGACCAATCTCACGACCGTTTTCGGTTAATAATTGCAAGTAGAAATTGAATAGCTAAATAAAGTCATTAGGCTCCATTCACACCTAGGCGATATGAATCACAGGCGGAATTGCTGCAATTCCAAATCACGGAAAGTGCTTTGCGATGCCATTACTTCTTAACGGCACCCCGATGCGCGTTGTCATTTATCGCAGCAAAATCGCACCGCGATTGGGGTGCCATTAAGAAGTAATGGCATCGAAATTGCGGCCTGAATCATGGCCTGCGATTCAAATCGCCTAGGTGTGACTGGAAACTAAAATTACAGCAAAATCGCGTGCGGTTTGTTAAATCGCCACCTTTTTCTTTATCGGCGAAATGCTGAAAATACAATTTTCGGCTGCCGAAATCTAGGGATTAACCCCCAACAATGGTGTCAGTGGGCGCAATAATAACCCCCAGCATTGGCGTCAGTGGACGCAATAATAACCCCCCCCAGCATTGGTGTCAGTGGACGCAATAATAACCCCCCCAGCATTGGTGTCAGTGGACGCAATAAATAACCCCCCCAGCATTGCTGTCAGTGGACGCAATAATAACCCCCCCAGCATTGCTGCCAGTGGACGCAATAATAACCCCCCAGCATTGGTGCCAGTGGACGCAATAATAACCCCCCAGCATTGGGGTCAGTGGACGCAATAATAACCCCCCAGCATTGGGGTCAGTGGACGCAATAATAACCCCCCAGCATTGGTGCCAGTGGACGCAATAATAACCCCCCAGCATTGGTGTCAGTGGACGCAATAATAACCCCCCAGCATTGGTGTCAGTGGACGCAATAATAACCCCCCAGCATTGGTGTCAGTGGACGCAATAATAACCCCCAGCATTGGCGTCAGTGGACGCAATAATAACCCCCCCAGCATTGGCGTCAGTGGACGCAATAATAACCCCCCCAGCATTGGTGTCAGTGGACGCAATAATAACACCCAGCATTGGTGTCATTAGATGCAATAACCCCCAGCATTGGTGTCAGTGGACGCAATAATAACCCCCAGCATTGGTGTCAGTGGACGCAATAATAACCCCCAGCATTGGCGTCAGTGGACGCAATAATAACCCCCCAGCATTGGCGTCAGTGGATGCAATAATAACCCCCCTGCATTGGTGTCAGTGGACGCAATAATAACCCCCCCAGCATTGGCGTCAGTGGACGCAATAATAACCCCCCCAGCATTGGTGTCAGTGGACGCAATAATAACACCCAGCATTGGTGTCATTAGATGCAATAACCCCCAGCATTGGCGTCATTAGATGCAATAACCCCCAGAATTGGTGTCATTAGATGCAATAACCCCCAGCATTGGTGTCATTAGATGCAATAACCCCCAGCATTGGTGTCATTAGATGCAATAACCCCCAGCATTGGTGTCAGTGGACGCAATAATAACCCCCCAGCATTGGTGTCAGTGGACGCAATAATAACCCCCCAGCATTGGTGTCAGTGGACGCAATAATAACCCCCAGCATTGGCGTCAGTGGACGCAATAATAACCCCCCCAGCATTGGTGTCAGTGGACGCAATAATAACCCCCCCAGCATTGGTGTCATTAGATGCAATAACCCCCAGCATTGGTGTCAGTGGACGCAATAATAACCCCCAGCATTGGTGTCAGTGGACGCAATAATAACCCCCAGCATTGGCGTCAGTGGACGCAATAATAACCCCCCCAGCATTGGTGTCAGTGGATGCAATAATAACCCCCCCAGCATTGGTGTCAGTGGACGCAATAATAACCCCCCCAGCATTGGTGTCAGTGGACGCAATAATAACCCCCCAGCATTGGTGTCAGTGGACGCAATAATAACCCCCCAGCATTGGTGCCAGTGGACGCAATAATAACCCCCCAGCATTGGTGCCAGTGGACGCAATAATAACCCCCAGCATTGGCGTCAGTGGACGCAATAATAACCCCCCCAGCATTGGTGTCAGTGGATGCAATAATAACCCCCCCAGCATTGGTGTCAGTGGACGCAATAATAACCCCCCCAGCATTGGTGTCAGTGGACGCAATAATAACCCCCCAGCATTGGTGTCAGTGGACGCAATAATAACCCCCCAGCATTGGTGCCAGTGGACGCAATAATAACCCCCCAGCATTGGTGTCAGTGGACGCAATAATAACCCCCCAGCATTGGGGTCAGTGGATGCAATAATAACCCCCCAGCATTGGTGCCAGTGGACGCAATAACCCCCAGCATTGGTGTCATTAGATGCAATAACCCCCAGCATTGGTGTCATTAGATGCAATAACCCCCAGCATTGGTGTCAGTGGATGCAATAATAACCCCCAGCATTGGTGTCACTTCACCAGAAGCCTTTCAACAATTGGATCTCCATTATATTTGAGGGGCCGGTCCTCATCGGAGCGGCCCCGTCAAAAAGTACCCGAGCTCAGCCACTTAATCTCGCACAGCCACTTAATCTCGCACACATATCCACTGTTGTTTCAGGACAGCGATAAGCACAACCTCCATATACAGCAAAAATGGTCTACTGACCTCCAAGTGGAAGTTTCTGAAATTGACTGGGATCATATTTATAGATGTGCCCATAAAGGTTCGGTTAACGCCAACACACACAAGAGACTGCCTTTAAAATAGCTTCCAGGTGGTACCTCACGCCCCACAAACTTCACATAATTAACCCCTCCATCTCCCAGAAGTGTTGGAGATGCAACACGGCAATTGGAACATTTTTGCATATTTGGTGGTCATGCCCTGCCATACAAACATATTGGTCGGAAGTACACAAAACGATAGAAGAAGTCACGACCTATCACTTAGAGTACACCCCGGCCCAATTCTTGCTGCATCACTCAAACCATTCCTACCTTAAGTCTCTAGCCATGCACATGGTCAATGCAGCTAGAACATGCATTCCACGGAAGTGGCGCTCCCCTGACCCCCCCCTACTCCGGGACTGGTTTCATTGCATTAACAATGTAATGACTATGGAAGACCTGATCCACCAGGCCAATGATACTCCTGCAAAGTTCACAACTACATGGGCCTGTTGGATTCACTTTCAGACCTCTGATACGTATAAACGCCTTATGCAGACCTGACTGCAAGGACTGGGGCACAGACCTCTTCCATAGAAATTTAACCCCTTAAAATGAAATCATTTATCATGTCACAGTATATAACCTCTTAGACTCCCTGGATTCGGATATCTACAAAACCCCTTCTATATTTCGCTAAATTTTCGTGTTGATTTGTTATACCCATACTTTCCAATAGCTATTCACATAAGTCGTCGTTTTCCTCTGTCTATACTCATAACAATTGATATGCCTTGGCAGGGATGTCCATTTCGCACAAAACACCCTCAGAGACTCGATAAAACACCTCTGATACACAGGTAGCGAGTTAGCTACCTTCTAATTGCCACACGATACATTTTCTTTTGCTAGTGCTCCCCTTTATGGTTGCGCATAGCATCCTGTTGTCTACTATTATATCCTGTTTTTTTTTTCTCTCCTTGTTTGTATCAAGGCGCCTGCGTTCGCCTATATGTTTTAACAAATGTCATTGAACTTTTGAATTCTATTGATTATGCACTGTCTGAACTTCCTGTATTGTTGTATGCATCTTCAATAAAATGTTTTTGACAAAAAAAAAAAAGTACCCGAGCTCAGGGGCGGAGTCACGTGTTTTGGTCGCAACAGAAAACACACGCAATGCTCTTTCTTTTTTCTTTTTTTTCTTAGTAACCGCGGCTTTCCATTGGATAAATGCAATTTTAAAAAAAAAAAAAACATCTCACACGCGATACGTGTACAAATATGTGCAAAAGCCAAAAAAAAAAAAAACTAAATCAAAGCTGCCAATCAGAAGCCTCAATTCTTGATGCCATAGCAGTTCTACTGTAACCCATAGCAACCAGAGCTGAGCTGCCTCCCCCCTCCAGTCCTCTCACCATGAATGTGCCCTCACTGGTCCCCTGGATGTCACCGGCCCGGTGCGGCTCCTCGTCTCCTAGCAACCGATAACAACTCGAGCCAGGTCTCTCTTCCTGTCCAGGCCGCGGCCGCACTGCATTTCGGGAGAACAGCCGGGCCGGTGAATCACTACTATTGGTGAAAACTTTAAAGACACTAGAGGTTCATTTACTTATACCAACTTGTCTGCTTTGTCATCGCCATTTTGTTGCCGTCCCCCCTTAGGATTATACAGCGCTGGTATTCGACAAAATGGCCGCCGCGGGAACTTTATTGAAGACACGACAGATGACAGAACTTTCTCTAGGAATAGAAATCTTTTACTCAGCTTTTCTCGGCAACAGGTAAAGGGGGCGGTGTTATCTGGTGACGTTTTATCCAAACAACGAACCACGGCGGCCCATTTTTTCCCAGGCCGCCAATGGAAAGCCGCAGAACTCCGGGGCCCCGCCCCCCCAGTGGCTGGCATACGGAGTCTGTGGCTGGCGGAGGCAGATGGTCGGAGCCGGGGAGCGCAGCGATGAACGGTCCGGCCTGTTCGCAGTTTGACAGCAAGGAGCGAGTGCTGAGACTCGGGGAGAGCTTCGAGAAGCAGCCCAGGGTCGGATTCCACACCATCAGATGTAAGGAGGGGGCGGGGAGTGCGGTAACCCATAGCAACCGACTTCCGGCTGGCCATATGTGGGGGAGGGGGAAATCAAAGTGCAGTAACCCATAGCAACCGACCCCTGCCTGCCCATTAACCGGATTGGCATATGGTAACCCATAGCAACTGACCTCCGATCACCCCTGGCTGCCCATATGTGGGGGCTCAGAGTGTGGTATCCCATAGCAACAGATCTGCGGCTGCCCATAGAGAGGGGAGGGAGAAGGTCAGAGTGCCGTAACCCATAGCAACCGACCCCAGGCTGACCATAAACAAGATTGGCATATGGTAGCCCGTAGCAACTGACCTCAGCCTGCCTGTGGATGGCACAAGGGGGGATAAAAGTGCAGTAACCCATAGCAACCGACTTCAGATCCTGTCAGGCTGCCCATGGATGGGGGGAGGGGAGTCGGAGTGTGGTAATTTATAGCAACCAGCCTCAGATCACCTCCAGCTGCCCATAAATTGAGAAGGGAGATCAAAATTTAATAACCCATAGTTACAGCGCTCAGATGGGGAAGGGGGATCAGAGTGAAGTAACCCATAGCAACCAACCTCAGACTGCCCATAGATGGGGGTTCTAAGTGTGACAACTCCTACCAACTGACCTGAGCTTCCCGGGAGACAGGCAGTCACAGGGGTCAGAGGCGGGCAGATCCCAGGAGGCGGGCAGTCACAGGGGTCAGAGGCGGGCAGATCCCAGGAGGCGGGCAGTCACAGGGGTCAGGGGCGGGCAGATCCCAGGAGGCGGGCAGTCACAGGGGTCAGGGGCGGGCAGATCCCAGGAGGCGGACAGTCACAGGGGTCAGGGGCGGGCAGATCCCAGGAGGCGGGTAGTCACAGGGGTCAGGGGCGGGCAGATCCCAGGAGGCGGGTAGTCACAGGGGTCAGGGGCGGGCAGATCCCAGGAGGCGGGCAGTCACAGGGGTCAGGGGCGGGCAGATCCTAGGAGGCGGGCAGATCCCAGGAGGCGGGCAGTCACAGGGGTCAGGGGCGGGCAGATCCCAGGAGGCGGGCAGTCACAGGGGTCAGGGCCGGACAGATCCCAGGAGGTGGGCAGTCACAGGGGTCAGGGGCGGGCAGATCCTAGGAGGCGGGCAGATCCTAGGAGGCGGGCAGATCCCAGGAGGCGGGCAGTCACAGGGGTCAGGGCCGGACAGATCCCAGGAGGTGGGCAGTCACAGGGGTCAGGGTCGGGCAGATCCCAGGAGGTGGGCAGTCACAGGGAACAGAGCCAGTCAGATCCCAGGAGGTGGGCAGTCACAGGGGTCAGGGCCAGACAGATCCCAGGAGGTGGGCAGTTACAGGGGTCAGGGCTGGGCAGATCCCAGGAGGCGGGCAGTCACAGGGGTCACAGAGGTGGGCAGTTACAGGGGTCAGGGCCGGATAGATCCCAGGAGGCAGGCAGTCATAGGAGGCGGGCAGTCACAGGGGTCAGGGCCGGAATGATCGCAGGAGGTGGGCAGTCACAGGGGTCAGGGCCGGATAGATCCCAGGAGGCGGGCAGTCACAGGGGTCAGGGCCGGATAGATCCCAGGAGGCGGGCAGTCACAGGGGTCAGGGCCGGATAGATCCCATGAGGCGGGCAGTCACAGGGGTCAGGGCCGGATAGATCCCAGGAGGCGGGCAGTCACAGGGGTCAGGGCCAGATAGATCCCAGGAGGCGGGCAGTCACAGGGGTCAGGGCCGGATAGATCCCAGGAGGCGGGCAGTCACAGGGGTCAGGGCCGGATAGATCCCAGGAGGCGGGCAGTCACAGGGGTCAGGGCCGGATAGATCCCAGGAGGCGGGCAGTCACAGGGGTCAGGGCCGGATAGATCCCAGGAGGTGGGCAGTCACAGGGGTCAGGGCCGGATAGATCCCAGGAGGCGGGCAGTCACAGGGGTCAGGGCCGGAATGATCGCAGGAGGTGGGCAATCATAGGGGTCAGGGCTGGATAGATCGCAGGAGGCGGGCAGTCATAGGGGTCAGGGCTGGACAGGTTCCAGGAGGCGATCAGTCACGGGTCAGAGCTGGAAGGATCCCAGGTGTAGGGGATCACAGGGGTTGGGGTGGGCCGGATTCCAGGAGCCGGGCAGCCAATGTGTGTTGTTTATAGCCGGGATCAGTTCCCGTCCCTCGTCTGTTGATGACATCACTGTGCACCACATTATCACACTTTTGCTGAGCTCTATCACAGAGAGATGGTAAATCTGAGTCTGAGGAGCAGTGTGTACAGCCAGCATTTACTGAACAGTCACAAAGCTCTCAGAAAACCATCTTGAAGCAGTTATAGTCCCGTGGGCTCCAGTTTGGGGACGTGACACGTCTTCATGAAACTCCTGACAGCCGACACTCCCTTCTAGATCCATTTACCATCCACAAATGGAAGCTGCAGAATCTTCAACACCCGAATCGGGTGACATGCTTGGTGTACAGACTGAGTGCGGGCCGGACCTCTCCATCATATGCTTCTACTACAAATAGTTTACAGGTTTTCTTTTTCTTCCAGATGACTTCAAACCGGCTTCCATTGACACTTCTTGTGAAGGGGACCTGGAGGTTGGTAAAGGAGAGCAGGTGACAATCACTCTGCCCAATCTAGAGGTGAGTGCCGTGTGATCCGTCCTCCTGTCTCCTGGGAGTTCCCTTTCATGCCGGTGTCCTGCCGAGAAAGGTCCCCCCGGCGAACAATGTCCCCCCTGTACTGCGCAGGTGCATCGCTTGCGCATTACGAACCACAACGGAGTCGCCGAAAATAGCAAAGAGTCAGTCGGCTCTACACGGCGCCTGCGTTCCAACACTGTTTAGGGCCCCTCGCGGGCTCGCTTCACTCGCCACGCTTCCGGCACGGCCTCGCATATTATTATTCTAACTATGTGTCCACTTGGTGGTGGGGCTTGAACCTGGACTCAGTGCGCAGGCGCCGTGTAGAGCTCACGATCAGCTGTTCATCTTTGGAGACTTTCGGCGGCTGCGTAGTGGCTCCTACTGGGCAAGCGCTGCGCCTGCGCAGTAAAGGGGGGACCTTATCCGCCGGGGGGACCTTTTTCGGCAAGACACCGGAAGGTCTCACTTCATGCATTGTCGCAGCACAGCGGGGGACTGTGCGGGGATTTGCAGCAATGGTATTCAAGCTTTATAGTGTCAGATGATCCGTTATCTGTGATTAGAAGACTGCAAGAGCCGGGGGGCGCCATGGAGGAGCCGTTCTTCTCACCTAAAATATATTGTGTTCTATAGAAGACTTTATTCATGTGGCCATAACAAGAGCGGCCCGGTGTAATGGGAATCGGGATCGGGAGATCCGGCACTAATACATGAGAATACATTTGGGGCTACATTCCTTTGTCCCTTAGAATTAACAAATATATAATAGTGGAGGGCTCAGTAAATACATGGTGAGCTTGCCAGTACCCATGGCAGTGCCATCTTTGTAGCCTCATAGGCCCCTTGGCAAAGTAATGCACTGAGGCCCCTGCCAGCCTGCATCACAGATCCCCATCACAGTGTCCCCATACATCAGGTGGTCCCCATACATAAAGTGTCCCCATACATCAGGTGCCCCCTATCACAGTGTCCCCGTACATAAGCTGTCCCCTTACATCGGGTGTCCGCCGTCACGCTGTCCCCTTACATCGGGTGTCCGCCGTCACGCTGTCCCCTTACATCGGGTGTCCGCCGTCACTCTGTCCCCTTACATCGGGTGTCCGCCGTCACGCTGTCCCCTTACATCGGGTGTCCGCCGTCACGCTGTCCCCTTACATCGGGTGTCCGCCGTCACGCTGTCCCCTTACATCGGGTGTCCGCCGTCACGCTGTCCCCTTACATCGGGTGTCCGCCGTCACGCTGTCCCCTTAAATCGGGTGTCCGCCGTCACGCTGTCCCCTTAAATCGGTTGTCCGCCGTCACGCTGTCCCCTTAAATCGGTTGTCCGCCGTCACGCTGTCCCCTTAAATCGGTTGTCCGCCGTCACGCTGTCCCCTTAAATCGGGTGTCCGCCGTCACGCTGTCCCCTTAAATCGGGTGTCCGCCGTCACGCTGTCCCCTTAAATCGGGTGTCCGCCGTCACGCTGTCCCCTTAAATCGGGTGTCCGCCGTCACGCTGTCCCTTTACATCGGGTGTCCGCCGTCACGCTGTCCCTTTACATCGGGTGTCCGCCGTCACGCTGTCCCCTTAAATCGGGTGTCCGCCATCACGCTGTCCCCTTAAATCAGGTGTCCGCCGTCACGCTGTCCCCTTAAATCGGGTGTCCGCCGTCACGCTGTCCCCTTAAATCGGTTGTCCGCCGTCACGCTGTCCCCTTACATCAGGTGTCCGCCGTCACGCTGTCCCCTTACATCAGGTGTCCGCCGTCACGCTGTCCCCTTACATCGGGTGTCCGCCGTCACGCTGTCCCCTTACATCGGGTGTCCGCCGTCGTCTTGCACCGTGTGTCATAGCAGTTGCTTTAAAGATTCCGACCCCCCCATCTCAGAATTTTTGATTTTATTTTTTATAGAATTTTTTTTGTCCTAATGTGCATACCTGCAAAGTCTTTTCCTTTTCTCCGTTGGTCCTGACTGATGCAGAGTAGTCAGTACTGGCCTCTCTATAACTACATAGAGTGCACTACACCATGTTGATGCCCCTGGTGGAATCATGACGCTCTGCACTCACAGTATGTCCTCAGTCTTCTGGAGTTAAAGTAGAAGAAAGTAATTGCTGCAGGGGACTGCCCCAGAGAGGAGAGTATTAATGCCATTCTTTTTATTTTGAATCCGTCTGGGGCAGCAGGTAATATATTCAGTTTCTGTCTTCAGGATAAGTGACTGTGAACTCATTTGTTGCAGGGCTCTACCGCTCCAGTGACAGTATTTAAAGGGTCAAAGAGACCGTACCTAAGAGAGTGCATATTGATTGTCAACCATGACACCGGAGAGTGCCGGCTGGAGAAACTGAGCAGCAATATCAGTGTGAAGAAGACCAGGTACGTTGTATTGTTCTGTGGGACCAGCAGATGTGCGCCCCTTCCTCGATTGGGTGATTCAGAATAGTGGAAGAAGATTCGCTTGGATCTCCAAGGGCGGGGCTTAGCGTTTGAGAACTCGCCACACATGTTACAAAATAATGGTCCAGAAATTTTTGGATGAGCTGGATAGGTCAAGTGATATTCCTGTGTGTGGGGTTTTTTTTTTTTTTTTCATAATTTCTTACCTTTTCTGAAATCTTCAGACCAATAATGTGGCGCCCAGGGTTCTCTTCAGTGGTGGGCGGTCTTTCATGAGAGTGTTCTATATTCACCTTTCACTGATCTTACTATGAGAGACTGAAACCTGCCCCTCCCCAGCTTCACAGCAATCTTCCCTGCTGTGCTGTCTCTTTAGCTAACCCGTAGTTCTCTATGGGATCCTTTGTCATGTAATAAAAATTTTTTTTTTTTTTTTTCCCCCTCTTCCGGCCAGAGCTGAAGGGAGCAGTAAGATCCAGTCCCGCATAGAACAGCAGCAGCAACAGATGCGAAATGCCTGCAAGACACCAAGTGGCAAGAGCTCCTCTCCGCTGGGCAAACTGTCCCCCACCTCCCCCATGGATGAGATTGAGAAGGGTAGGTGTCCCTGCTGACGCCTCACTGCCGTTCTGCAGATGTCAGATACTTCATTATATTAATGTGTATGTTTTTGTACAGTTTTTTTGCACCTGTTATGAAGCCACAAATGATAATTCGTTATAGGCCCACATCCTGCTAAGCTGATCTTGAGCAGCCAAGCGTCTGGGCACAGCGTTAGTCACGTTCTCTTCTGTCCAAGAATAGACACGGGAAGCGTGTACAGAAAAATGGAGCCAGCTCTGTTATGATGAAGGCTTTAAAGTGGTTGTAATTGTAAACCCTTACAACCAACTTTGACCTACAGGTAAGCCTAGATTAAGGCTTACCTGTAGGTCCAAGAAATATCTCCTAAACCTATATATAACCAAAGACAGCCACCGCTGTCTACGGCGCATGTGCCGTAGACAGCGGCGCACTGGGCAGGCCGCAGATCGCGGCGACATGCCGCTCGTGTCGGCTCCGTGCGCACGCACGGGAGTGACGTCTTTGCGGCTCCGGCGAATCACAGCGCCGGAGCAGCAAGACCCGGAAGTCACTCCGGGATCCATGGCAGCGGCAAAGAGGAAGACGGAGGACCGCTTCGGGGGCTTCGTTCTCAGGTAAGTTATTCATAATGAGCTAGTATGCTATGCATACTAGCTCATTATGCCTTTGCCTTACAGGGTGTGTTTTTTTATTTTTTATTTGGTGCGCTGGCAGGATGTCAGAAAAAAGTCCTGCCAGCAGCTTCTTTGGAGCGGTGTGTTTACCGCTCCTCCATCGCTGCTCCCCATTGAAATCAATGGGGCAGCGCTGTAATACCGCCGGCAAAACACCGCTATTGCGGCGTATTGCCAGCAGTTTTAACCCTTTCGCGGCCGCTAGCGGGGGGTAAAAGCGCCCAGCTAGCGGCCGAAATGCGCCTCAAATCCAGCGGTAAAACGCCGCTAAAAATAGCGGCGTTTTACCGCCGACGCAATGGGCGGTGTGGTGTGAAAGGGTGTCTAAAATCTTCTATTGCCCAATGAAGCTCTTCCATTTATCAGTTGAATGATGGAGGGGCGGAGTAAGTACCAGGAGGGGGAGGGGCTTCACTATTTTCGGGCTGGGACAATTCTGACATTCCTCTCCTACATTTGTGAAACATCATTTTTTATTTGCTAGTGCAGTAAACTACTTAAAACCCATAAACAATATATAGTGTGTGTGTATATATGTGTACACTCACACTCACACACTCGCACCCAAACTCGCTCATCCATGTCTTTATGGGCCTTGCTTTGTGCACTGGTCCAAATCATTTGGTGGAGGAGGAGGGATTATGGTGTGGGGGGTTGTTCGAGGGTTGGGATTGGCCCCTTAGTTGCAGTGAAGGGAACTCTTAAGGCGTCAGCATTGGGGTGGAGGAACTTGACTGGCCCACACAGAGTCCTGATCTCAACCCGATAGAACACCTTTGGGATGAATTAGAGCGGAGACTGCGAGCCAGGCCTTCTCGTCCAACATCAGTGCCTGGCCTCACAAATGCGCTCTGGAAGACTGGTTAAACATTCCCATAGACACCCTCCTAAACCTTGTGGATGGCCTTCCCAGAAGAGGTGAAGCTGCAAAGGGCGGAGCCAACTCAATATTGAACCCTATGTCCTGGGATGCCTTTAAAGTTCATGTGTGTAAAGGCAGGCGTCCCAATACTTTTGGCAATATAGTGTTTGTGTGTATATATATATATATATTTTTTTAAAGCACACACCCTGGAGAATAAAATGTTCAGTGTTGCATATCTTTGTTACCACGTTTGCACAGCGTTTTTTCAAATGCAAATTTTTTGGGGGTAAAAATAGATGTAGCGCTCTGCTCCTAATGGGCAGACGCTATTGTTTTTCAAATTTAGTTGTCTGAAGCTGCGGTTGGGCTCAGGCTAATTTTTTCCTAAAAGTTCCGGTTTCTGTGTCAGTCCAGCTGGGTTGCACTGGTTCCTACTTGACCGTAGGTGTCGCTGTCACCGCCAGTAAGTGTGTAAATGCAGCAGGCTGGATGTGTTGAATACCACCTCTTGCTCGGAAGTAGCTCAGTGGAAGTAGGTTCCCTGCTGTGCATTCTGGGAGAGGGTATTTAAGGTGCAGACGCCATTTTTTGTGGTCTTCTTTTTTTCCGGGGTCCGCTATCCCGACCTCATGGCCCTCCTGGCCTGGGGTCTGTGTCGCATAGTCCTGCGCCTCGGGGGCCTCAAGTATACTCGATTATCCACCTCAGCTCTTAAAGGTTTTACCCCCTTCATGACCAGGCCATATTTTGCTATTTAGCACTGAGCTACTTTAACTGGTAATTGCACTGTTATGTAACACTGTACCTTAACCACTTCCCGACCAGCGCACGACGATGTACGTCGACAGAATGGCACGGGCAGGCATATTGGCGTACAGGTACGTCCAATATTCAATGCCGCCCTGCCATCGGGAGCGCGCCGGCGGCGGCGCGCTCCCGCGCTGGTCGGGACCCCCGTGAGTCCGGTCGCGGGACCCGCGGACTCGATCGCCGCGGGCATCCCCGCGATCGTCTCACGGAGCGGCCGAATGGAGGAAATGCTGTGTAAACAACATTTCTCCATTCTGCCTAGCAACTAGTGACGCTGATCTCTGCTCTATGTGATTGGAGCAGAGATCAGTGTTCACTAAATGAAAGCCCAACCCCCCCACAGTTAGTAACACACCCCTAGGAACACTTAACCCCTACACTGCCACCCACTGGTTAACCCCTTCACTGCCAGTGTCATTTACACAGGAATCACTGCATTTATATAGCACTGATTGCTGTATAAATGACAATGGTCCCAAAAATGTGTCAAAAATGTCCGACGTGTCCCCCACAATGTCGCAGTCACAATAAAAATCGCTGATCGCCGCCATTACTAGTAAAAAAAAAATAATAAAAAATTATTAATAAAAATGCTATAAAACTATCCCCTATTTTGTAAACGCTATAACTTTTGCGCAAACCAATCAACAATCGCTTATTGCGATTTTTTTTTTTTTTTTTTTTTTTTTTTTTTACCAAAAATATGTAGAAGAATACGTATCGGCCTAAATTGAGGGAAAAAAATGTTTTTTTATATATTTTTGGGGGATATTTATTATAACAAAAAGTAAAAAATAATGCGTTTTTTTGAAAATTGTCGCTCTATTTTTGTTTATAGCGCAAAAAATAAAAACCGCAGGGGTGATCAAATACCACCAAAAGAAAGCTCTATTTGCGGGAAAAAAAAAGGACGTCAATTTTGTTTGGGAGCCACGTCGCACGACCGCACAATTGTCAGTTAAAGCGACGCAGTGCCGAATCGCAAAAAGTGGTCTGGTCTTTGACCAGCAAATTGATCCGGGGCTGAAAGTGGTTAAGGTGCCGACGCCATTTTTTGTGGTCTTTTTTTTCCAGGGTCCGCTATCCCGACCTCATGGCCCTCCTGGCCTGGGATCTGTGTCGCATAGTCCTGCGCCTCGGGGGCCTCAAGTATACTCAGTTATCCACCTCAGCTCTTGAAGGTTTTACCCCCTTCATGACCAGGCCATATTTTGCTATTTAGCACTGAGCTACTTTAACTGGTAATTGCACTGTCATGTAACGCTGTACCTTAATGAAGTTTATATCATATTTTTTTTTTTTTTTTATGTTTTATTTTTTTTTGGGTGACAGAGTTAATGGCAGAGGCCAGTGTTATTGACCAGATGAGCGGCTCGGACAGCTCCTCGGAATCCAAGAGTTCGTCATCCAGCAGTGACGACAGCTCCAGCGACTCGGAGGACGAAGGAAAGAAATCTTCTCAGTCCGGCTCAACGTCGCAGTTTCACCAAACCTCCTCCACCTCCGGTATGGACGGCCGACATGGCAAATCTCAGGACAGCAGCGGCCAGCTGATAAACACTCTCAGTGAGTACTCAGTGCTGGGGGACCTCTACTTATGTTCTTTTTTTTTATAGATGTAAATGGCTGTATGTGGTCGGAAGCCATGGCGCACTCAGTAAATATAGTAAATGATAAGCAAGATACGGCTATCTGCTCATAGCTTGAGACCATGTCCATTGTATCATAGAACCACCAAAACCCGGGGCAGCCATTTATAGACATCTGTGAGGTCAGAGCTCCGGCCCGCCTATCTCCAGATTACTATCCGCTTCTCAGTAGAACTTCTGCACACAGCACAACTTGCCTTCAAGGCTCAAGACTGTCATTTCCTCTACCTGTCAGTATTGTGTTGACTTGGCACCACCACTAGTCAATCCCAGCTTTCTGTCTTGAATTAGTATCTCGTTATAGTGCAAACAAAACACCAGTGACCTCAGGAGTGGCAACAAGCAAGCCACGTAATAATAAATATGTCCATGAGCGGTATAGTGCAATAGTTAGCGGACAACAAAGTCCTTAGTGCGGATAGAAGGGATATCTGTAATAGATCAGAACACAAGAGGGCGCATCTAAGTGCAGCACATTAGTACGTTTATTAATACAAAGAAAAGTATATCCACTCACATCTAGTAGAACAAAAAGAAAAATATTCACTCACATGTAGTAAAATAAAAAGTATAATATCCACTCACATGTATTAGAATAAAAATCATAATATCCACTCACATGTATTAAAATAAACAGTATAATGTCCACTCACATGTAGTAAAATCGTATAATATCCACTCACATGTATTAAAAATAAACAGTATAATATCCACTCACATGTATTAAAAATAAACAGTATAATATCCACTCACATGTAGTAAAATAAACAGTATATTATCCACTCACATGTAGTAAAATAAAAAGTATAATGTCCACTCACATGTAGTAAAATAAACAGTATATTATCCACTCACATGTAGTAAAATAAAAAGTATAATGTCCACTCACATGTAGTAAAATAAACAGTATAATGTCCACTCACATGTAGTAAAATAAAAAAGTATAATATCCACTTGCATGTAGTAGAATAAAGTGTAATATCCACTAACTATTTTATGGAAAAGTTTTTTTTTTTTTTTTTTTTTTTTTTGTGTGTTTTTGTTGTATAATGGAAAAAATTTAATAAACTATTTGATTAAAAAAAAAAAAAGGTAAAATAAGCGGAATATCCATTCACATGTAGTAAAATAAAAAGTATACTATCCACTCATATGTAGTAAAATGAAAAGCATAATATACAGTCACCTGCAGTAAAATAAAAAGTAGACTATCCACTCACATGTAGTAAAATAAAAAGAATAATTGTGCACATGTAGTAAAATAAAGACCCCTATCTAGGTTCCTGCCCCCCCCCCCCCCCCCAACAGGCTCCTGTATGCTCCCCTGGCCCCCTCCTGTCCACTGCCAGTGCTGCCAGCTTCCCCCTCCCCCTCTCTTGCTGGCTACTGCAAGAGATGCTTTTAGGATGGAGAGCGGGGGGGGGGGGGGATAATATGTAATTTACTGGCGCTGCCTTTTTCTGAATGGACACAGTGAGTGATCGGTACTGATCGCTCCTGTGTCCATTCATAACTGAAGCAGAGTAAGTTGTGAATGAACAGGAAGCCTCTGTACAGAGCTATTTCTGTCCGTCCATTCTGTGCAGCTGAGGCTGCAGAGGTGGAGATTGAGGGCTGTGTCACGTGAAAGGGTCCAGCTGTGGGACCATATTAAAGGGCCTTGTAACGTGAGTAAAGGGCCCCAGGAACAGTGGGAAGGGCCCCGTGCTGCGGGTCAGAGGGGGACCCTTCATGGTTTCTTGTACTGGGGCCCTGAAGGTTTTAGTTACGCCTCTGCTTCTTGGGATTACATTTTATTGCAACAGGTGCAGTGTTATCAGCCAGAAGGAAGTAAGGAACTCGCTGGATTTCTGGCAGATTGATGAGTATTTTTCTGTTTTTGCAGCTTTTTTTTACAAGAGATAAAACATTGGGAATTTGCACATGTAGCAGAGATCAACTCATCATTTTTTTTTTTTTTTGGTCCTGAAATACACTTTATCATGGCACAACCTTCTGATCTTCCTTCTGTCCTCTATGCCCATCGCACGCCACACCCAGAAAACTTATCTCCTGCCACAGGCGGAGGGTGTTGGCTGTCCTGAGCTGTGAAGTACTTTCCTTATCTCCTACGAATGACCTGTAATATGTGTTCTGCCCTTTTTTTATATGGTTTTTATTCTACAGCTTTAAAGCGGAGGTCCACCCTAAAATGGACCTCCGCTCATCGGAATCCCCCCCCCCCTCCGGCGCCACAATCGGCACCTTTCAGGGGGGAGGGGGGTGCAGTTACCTGGATAATCCAGGTAACTGCACCCACTTCCGGGCTAGCTCTCTGCGGAACGGGGCGTACGTTACGCCCCCGTTCCGCAAGCGCCCGCCCCCTTCAGCAAGTGCCCCGCTGCCTGCTGGGAAACACACAGCTCCCAGAGGCAGCGGGGACCGTCCGGATTGCGCCGCGCGGCTCGCGCATGCGCAGTAGGGAACCGGGAAATGAAGCCGAAAGGCTCCATTTCCTGATTCCCATACCCAAGATGGCGGCGGGACCCGGCAGCCGAGCGAGCGATCGGCTTCGGGTGCCGACATCGCGGGCGCGCTGGACAGGTAAGTGTCACTATTTAAAAGTCAGCAGCTGCAGTATTTGTAGCTGCTGGCTTTTAAAAAAAAAAAAAAAAAACGCAGAGTCCCGGTGGACTCCCGCTTTAATAAAGGATTCAGCAGACGCTAAAGGGTGGGCGGACGTTTAGTCGCGTGGTTCTGCTGGTAGGAGGTAATTGTTGACCGTTTAGCCCCTGCGCTGCAGTGTGTGGTGAAGCCACCCCCCCAATTTCAGGTTATCGGGGGGACCCATCCAATCGCTATTATCCCCTATTTTCTGCAGCACTTCAGAACGGCATTGTCAACCAAAACCAGGCAAATCCCCATGTCTGCTATCCCATTAAGATCTCATTCAGATGGGCGATTTAACCGGTTCCCACAAGATGGTTACGGCTCGGCTCTCCAGTGCATGCGTATTTCTCAACATTTTGTCTATTTTTTTTTTTTTTTTAAATGCTGCAAGTACATAGAAAACATTGGTTTGCCAGAAATCCAGTGAGCTCCTCTGACATACCTGCTGTATAAAAGTGGAAGTAAACTCTGCTACTACACTGGTACCTTCAGGCAAGCCTATAATAAAGCTTACCTGTAGGTACCGTGACCATTAAACTTACACCGTTTAGGAGATATTCAGAGTGCATGCAGCTGATGACCTCACCTTCGCATGTCCTCTGAAGGTCCGGCGTACAGTGCTGGACCTTCATAGCCCGTGCTTTAAACGGTAGGACCCACACGCATGTATGGGAGTGACATCATCGCACCCCCAGCCAGAGGCTGCGAACCCAGAAGGAAGACTGGGGAAAGATGTCAGCCGTCTCAGTGGTGACATCACAGTGCTTGAGGGCTTCATTCTAAGGTAAGTCTATCATAGTGTACTACCATAGTATGTAATGCATACTAGCACATTATGACATTGCCTTGCAGGGATTGTGTGTTTTTTTTTTTTTTTTTTTTTTTTTTTTTTTTTTTATACCACCTGCGGTTTACTGCCCCTTTAAAATTCCAAACAGCATTGTTGGTCTGCCTGAGCTCTCCTTTTCTGGACAACAAAACCCCACTGTTAATCAGTGCCATTCTATTTGCAAAATGTAACGAAAACTATAAAAGGTATATTTTTAAATTTTTTTAAGTTAAAAAATTTAAAAGTCAGCAGCTACAAATACTGCAGCTGCTGACTTTTACTAATCGGACGCTTACCTGTCCCAGGGTCCAGCGATGTGGGGGAAGGAAGCCCCCTCCCCCCCCTCGTTCCCGCTCCGCTCGCGGCGTCGACATTCTTGCTGTGGGCACCCGGCTGTGGCTTCGCACCCGGGCACCCACTGCGCATGTGACAGGTCCCAGATGACTGTGTGGCGCGAGGGAAAGTGATGTCACCAGCCCGGGCATTGAAGAAGGCAGACTACGAGGGACCCCCTAGCAACAGGCATTTAGAGGTGAGTAAAAAAAAAAATTTTTTTTTTCCAATATTCTTTTTTTTTTTTTTTTTTTTTTTTTTATGAATTTTAAGCTCTTCTTCTTTTTTTTTTTTTTTTCTTGTGGCAACACCACTTTAAATCTTCAGTCCTTCCTTTTTTTTTTTTCGCAGAAAATAAAAAAACTCAGTGGTGATTAAATGCCACCAAAAGAAAGCTCTATTTGTCTTAAAAAAAAAAATGCTAAAAATGTCATTTGGGTAGAGTGCAGCATGACCGCGCAATTGTCATTCAAAATGCGACAGCACAAAGCGGAAAATTAGCCTGGGCAGGAATGGGGGGTGAAAGTGCCCAGTATTGAGGTGGGTAATCCCGTCCTCTATGCAGAGCTGCTGGAAGATGTGTGTGTGTGTGTGTGTGTGTGTGTGTGTGCAGCAACTTGGAACTGCATGCAGGCAGCTCATAAAAGCGGCTGCGCGGACACAATCGCATGTCAAAGTTTGCCATGCGGGCAGGAGTGGGTGCAAAGGCAGACGCTGAGTTTGGATTCGTGCACCCGCTCCTACACCCATGTCAAACTTTGATAGGCGATTGTGTCCGTGCAGCCGCATTTATGAGCTGCCTGCATGCAGTGCAAAGGCGGATGCACATGTATCTTCCAGCAACTCTGCACAGAGGATTGGATTACTCGCCCATCTAAATGAGCCGTGATGAGTACTCGGTGTAGAAAATGACAGAGCTGTATTTTCTAAAGCATGGAGGGAATTTGTTTATTTTTGGAGTTTTATGACCAACGTCCACGCATGCACGGAATCGAGTACGAGCCGGAAGCGTTCGCTCTTGTAAAACTAGCGTTAGTAATGGAGATATCACATGACTATTGAACTTTCTTTTTATTGGCTCGCTGTACATCATTACGTTCGTAATTGTTGGCCAACATTTGTGTGACCGTGTGTGTGCAAGACAAGTTGGAGCCAGCAACCTTCGAACAAAAACGGTTTTGTTGTTGGAAATTTCGATCGTGTGTATGGGGCATTACAGTTCTAAAACCGACACTGAAATCTGCAGATACTGACCTCTGGTCCAGCAATGTGATGTCTGTTAGATTCCACTCTTCGGGGTAAATATCTTTTCCCTGGCTTCCTACAAGTTCTCGGTTGCCTTTAAAAGAGAAGTACGATATTTCAAAAAACAAAACAAAGACACAAACGGTTATACTCACCTAGGTGGATGCAGAATCTTTCCCTTGCCCCCTTCTAAGACTAAGAACTAAGCATTCAAAGGCCGCTGATTGCTCACTTCTCGGTCTTCAGTGAGTACAGAGCAGCGACTGTCTCCGGCTCCCAGATCGGCCCCTCCAGTGCTCACTGAAGCGCCGGGCTGTGGAGGGGGGCGGAAGGTACTGGCTCAGGCTCCTAACGGTCTTCTGAGATGCTGAGCCAACTGCCGCTCGGGTATCTCTGTGGATCCTGACATTAAAGCGACACTAAAGCTTCGTTGTGTTTTGTTATTTAAAAAAAAAAAAAAACTTTATACTTACCTCCCTCTGTGTAGCTCGTTTTGCACAGAGTGGCCCTGATCCTGCTCTTCTGGGGTCCCTCCGTGTCTCTTCCCCGCATTAGATAACCCCCCTGGGAGAAGCGCTTTCCTGGGGGGTTACCTTGCGGGCGCGCTCCCGACTCATTCATTCGGCGTCCATAGAAGCCGAATGTATGACTCGGCCCCCCCCCCCCCCCCCCCCCGGTGTCCGGGTCATTGGATTTGATTGACAGCAGTGGGAGCCAATGGATGTGCTGCTATCAATCCATTCAATTGAGACACTGACTTTTGATGGGGTGCTTGTCCCCGAGATGAGATTGTGGGGGTTTGGGGGGGCTGCAGCATTAAAGGAGGTTTTTCACCTCAATGCATAGAGGTCATCTCAATGCGCATTTTGTTGAAAAACCTTGAAGGTTTCCAACCCCTTTTTTAAAGTCGGGATCCATCCACAGCCCGGAGCGGATGAGTGACGTCAGGCGACACTGGACTTTAGCCTAAGGGTCGGTTCACACAGGGGCGACCCGTCAGGCGACTTAGCCGCCTGACAAGTCGCGTCCCGCTCTATGCAATGGAACCGTTCTAATCGGAGCGACTCAAGTCGCTTCGACTTAGAAAAAGGTTCCTGTACGACTTTTGGGGCGACTTGCATTGACTTCTATACAGAAGTCATTTCACAAGCCGCCGCTAAAGTCGGATCCCGGTCGCCTGAGGCAGTCGCGCTGCAAGTCGTGCTGCCTCAGTGTGAACGGGCTCTAAAAACGGGTCACAGGAGAACGATGGGCACTCCTGTTTCCCACAGGAGATATAGGGTCAAAATAGCTTTAGCCTTACTTCTCCTTTATTTGGCCAGTGGTTGGTGACATGGCATGCGTACGATGGTTATCCATTTTGACACATTGCAATGTGCTGGGATGTGGATCTGTGTACATTTAAATACCGATGGTAGGTAGGTAGGTAGGTACGTTTTTATTGCAGCTCCATCAGACACAGAGGATGACAGATCACTGTACCGAACTGCTGCCGATACCATGTGATTGCTGTGACCAATCGGAGCAGATCACATGACAATTGTACACAAATTACTTTGATTCATGCCATTCATTGTGTACTATTGTAATGATCACTGTGATTGGTCACTGCTCATATGGTACATACAGGGCCAATCACAGCCCATTTGTATCATGTGATTTGCTGTGGCCAATCACAATACACACTAAGGAATCTATTTTGTTCGGTAAAAATGGTTGGTTGTAACAGTGTGAATAAAATAAAATCTTGATCACCTCCCCAGTCGTACATTGGTAACACTAAATTTCTCTATTTACAGTATGTAAAAAAAAAAAAAATTATAAAGTAAACAAATTTTTTTTATTTTTATTTTTTTAATTAATGAAATTTTTTTTTTTGAATTGAATGACAATTGCACAATCATGTAACAATCATGTAACACTGTACTCATATGAAATTGTTTGTTTGTTTTTTCCACCCAAATAGAGCTTTCTTTTGGTGGTATTTGTTCACCGTTGTGGTTTTTATTTTTTGGTAAATAAAAACCGAAAAAAAAATAAAAAATTATAAAGTAAACAAATTTTTTTTTTTTTTTAATTCATGAAATTTTTAAATTTTTTTTTTTTTTTTTTTTTTTTCGGTTTTTATTTACCAAAAAATAAAAACCACAACGGTGAACAAATACCACCAAAAGAAAGCTCGATTTGGGTGGAAAAAACAAACAAAACAATTTCATATGAGTACAGTGTTACATGACCGTGCAATTGTCATTCAATATGGGATAGCGCTGAAAATTGGCCTGGGCAGGAAGGGGGAGAAAGTGCCCAGTATTGAAGGGGTTAATTGGAAGTCCACAAGACCGGTCAAAGTCGGGCCTGGATAGTCTTTGCTCTCGTAAGACGCGCTGCAGAGTCATGTGACGGGAGTTGGGTGGATAAAAAGGGGCTTTTCTTTTCTCTCTCTGTAGATTGTGAATGGATGGAGGGGGGGGGTTGGGGGGAGGGGGGGGGGGTAGTTGCCCAGAGTAAGTAGGATGTGCGGTGACAAGTGACTCCTCTTCTTGCTGAGTGGAAACTGCCGGTTTCAGTCGATCCGACTACCGCAGATATGTGTTCAAATCTCCAAAATAAACTTCAGTTGTTCCATTTACAGATTTTATGTCACAACAGTTGCCGTTCCTGTCGCTCCCAGGAGCTATTAATGTTTATTCCTAAACGAATTCAATCAGCCGGGAACTGCCGAGAGCGGCCAGAGGATAATGTATTCCGGCTCCGCTCATCGCTGGCGGATCGCAGTGCGGTTTGTGTACAGAGGATAATCGGGGAATAAGGAGCAACATTCATACAGTGGGGGGGTCCACATACAGGGGTCACTCCCTGCAGTCACAGGGTGGTGTGCAAATACAACCCACCCAGACAGATCTAGAAGAGTTTAATAGTAGCTACAATGTGCTTGTCAATAGATTCGAATAGCGGTGGTGAATTGGAAAATTATAGGGGGCCTCAAGTGCAACCCCCCGACACCTCCAGAGGGATGCCCGATAGCAGAGCATTGGCACACCTCAACACCCAGAAATTTTGGTCATACTGCATTTTTTGCAGCATATTGCAATGCACACTGAAGAAGTTGGAGTGCAATAACCCCCAGCAATTGGTGCCACTGAACACAATAATAACCCTCAGCATTGGTGTCAGTAGACCCAATAATACCTCTAGCGCTGGTGTCCATGGATACAATAATAACCCTCCAGCATTGGTGTCAGTGGGACACAGTAGCCTCCAGCATTGATATCAGTATACACAATAGTAACCCCCAGTACTGGCATCGGTGGACATAATAATAATCTCCAGCACTGGTATCAGTGGACGTAATAATAACCCCCAGCACTGGTATCGGTGGACGTAATAATAACCCCTAGCACTGGTATCGGTGGACGTAATAATAACCCCCAGCACTGGTATCGGTGGACGTAATAATAACCCCCAGCACTGGTATCTGTGGACGTAATCATAGCCCCCAGCACTGGTATCGGATGTAATAACAACCCCCAGCACTGGTATCGGTGGACGTAATAACAACCCCCAGCACTGGTATCGGTGGACGTAATAACAACCCCCAGCACTGGTATCGGTGGACGTAATAATAACCCCCAGCACTGGTATCGGTGGACGTAATAATAACCCCCAGCACTGGTATCGGTGGACGTAATAATAACCCCCAGCACTGGTATCGGTGGACGTAATAATAACCCCCAGCACTGGTATCGGTGGACGTAACAATAACCCCCAGCACTGGTATCGGTGGACGTAACAATAACCCCCAGCACTGGTATCGGTGGATGTAACAATAACCCCCAGCACTGGTATCGGTGGACGTAATAATAACCCCCAGCACTGGTATCGGTGGACGTAATAATAACCCCCAGCACTGGTATCGGTGGACGTAATAATAACCCCCAGCACTGGTATCGGTGGACGTAATAATAACCCCCAGCACTGGTATCGGTGGACGTAACAATAACCCCCAGCACTGGTATCGGTGGACGTAATAATAACCCCCAGCACTGGTATCGGTGGACGTAATAATAACCCCCAGCACTGGTATCGGTGGACGTAATAATAACCCCCAGCACTGGTATCGGTGGACGTAACAATAACCCCCAGCACTGGTATCGGTGGACGTAACAATAACCCCCAGCACTGGTATCGGTGGACGTAATCCTAGCCCCCCGCACTGGTATCGGATGTAATAACAACCCCCAGCACTAGTATCGGTGGATGCAATAATAACCCCCAGCACTGGTATTGATGGACATATTAATAACCCACTGCACTGGTATCGGTAGACGTAATAATAACCCCCAGCACTGGTATCGGTGGATGTAATAATAACCCCCAGCTCTTTTATTGGTGGATTTAATAATAATACCCCCCCAGCACAGGTATCGTGGATGTAATAATAACCCCCAGCACTGGTATCGGTGGATGTAATAATAACCCCCAGCACTGGTATCTGTGGACGTAATCATAGCCCCCAGCACTGGTATCGGATGTAATAACAACCCCCAGCACTGGTATCGGTGGACGTAATAACAACCCCCAGCACTGGTATCGGTGGACGTAATAACAACCCCCAGCACTGGTATCGGTGGACGTAATAATAACCCCCAGCACTGGTATCGGTGGACGTAATAATAACCCCCAGCACTAGTATCGGTGGACGTAATAATAACCCCCAGCACTGGTATCGGTGGACGTAATAATAACCCCCAGCACTGGTATCGGTGGACGTAATAATAACCCCCAGCACTGGTATCGGTGGACGTAACAATAACCCCCAGCACTGGTATCGGTGGACGTAACAATAACCCCCAGCACTGGTATCGGTGGACGTAATAATAACCCCCAGCACTGGTATCGGTGGACGTAATAATAACCCCCAGCACTGGTATCGGTGGACGTAATAATAACCCCCAGCACTGGTATCGGTGGACGTAATAATAACCCCCAGCACTGGTATCGGTGGACGTAACAATAACCCCCAGCACTGGTATCGGTGGACGTAACAATAACCCCCAGCACTGGTATCGGTGGACGTAATCCTAGCCCCCCGCACTGGTATCGGATGTAATAACAACCCCCAGCACTAGTATCGGTGGATGCAATAATAACCCCCAGCACTGGTATTGATGGACATATTAATAACCCACTGCACTGGTATCGGTAGACGTAATAATAACCCCCAGCACTGGTATCGGTGGATGTAATAATAACCCCCAGCTCTTTTATTGGTGGATTTAATAATAATACCCCCCCAGCACAGGTATCGTGGATGTAATAATAACCCCCAGCACTGGTATCGGTGGATGTAATAATAACCCCCAGCTCTTTTATTGGTGGATTTAATAATAATACTCCCCCCAGCACAGGTATCGTGGATGGAATAATAACCCTCAGCATTGGTATCGGTGGATGTATTAATACCCCCCCCAGCACTCTTGTCATTACTATTACCCCCCCAGCCCCAGGGCGGGACTTTACCTGTTCTGTGGGCATTGATAACTCTGCCCATACAGTACAGTCTCTCTGTCTTGGTGTCGGGCGCTCGAACTCGCTCTATGCTTTCTATATGGTACCCAACAGCCTAAGGGCACCTGGGGTGTACCAGTGCATTATCTCCCCGCGTATTTTTTTTTGGGGGGGAATTTTTATTTATGTTTAAAGAAAACAAGATTTTTACAACACTGCATTGTAGGTAATCGCTCTCAAATGGCAGCCCAGGTGTTTGGCACCCAATACTTGCAACAAGTCGATTTACAGGAAGCATTCATGTGCAAACCATTGCCGGCACACTAGGAGGTAAAGGTCTACTCTTAGCTGCTGAAAAGATCAGCAGGCTCCGGTAATTGTCACAGCACACTACCTCAAGTCTTCAATGAAAGATCGCATCCCCGACATCCCTTTAGACGTGTATTCTTCTGCCCTGCTGCCCACTGGGTGCTGCAGACTTTAGCTGTGCGGTTTGCAGAGTTAGTTGCACCGCATTGGTGACTGACGCCAGCCCTGAAGATTGCACCCACACGTGACAAAGAGCTAAAATGACTGATGGCAGAGAAAGCTAATAGCTGTCGTACGGAGAAGAGAGGATTGATGACGACCGAAGTTGTTCCGGCGGGAAATAATAGCTGTAAAGTGTTATACTGCGGAGATAGAAGTTTGCAGGGAATTGATGGTAATCGCTTTCGTCACAGGGGAGCGCTTGATACGAATGTGGAGGTGTTTTGCTTTTATGTTTTCGGTGACTTTCCAATAAAGCAAGGAAGGAGAAACTCCTGTGGTATATTAATGTGCTTTTACTAAACTAGAATTCTTTACATGCAAACTACTTACAAGTGTAGGAAAACGATACGAGGCATACAGAGCACACACACTAAACCTTCCTCCCAAAACAGCATTGACAATTGTCTGTATGTGATAGAGATACATAAAAATGTTACATAGCTTGGGTTATAGTTTACAGTTTCTGGTAAGCAGGGCCCCCAGACTACTCAAAAGATTGCCGGAAAATGGGGTTCTCTTCAGTGCCTTGAAAAAGTATTCATACCCCATGAAATTCCCCACATTCTGTCATGTTACAACTAAAAACATAAATGTATTTCATTGCGATTTTATGTGATCGACCAACACAAAGTGGCCCATTATTGTGAAGTGGAAGGAAAATGATACAAATAAATAATTATGTGAAAAGTGTGTGGGGGGGGGGGGGGTTATATTTATATTGAGCCCCCTTTACTCTGATACCCCTAACCTAAAATCTAGTGGAACCAATTGCCTTCAGAAGTCACCTAATTAATAAATAGAATCCACCTGTGTGTAATTACCGTATTTATCGGTGTATAACACGTGCACGCAGCCCAAGTTTAGGAGGAAATTTTAAGGAAAAAAACTTAAGGAACAAAAAACGTACATTTAGGCTCCATGCACACTGAAGCTCAAAAAAGCTATTTCTGGACGCCAGATTGCTGGCAGAAAACGCTGGTTGAAAAACTTGCTTTTAACAGCGTTTTGTACTAGCGTTTATGAGCGTTTATTAGCGTTAGCGTTTATGGGCGTTTTCAATAAAAAATACACAGAGGACACTCCAAAAATCCCACAGTGCATTCCAAACTCCCACAATGCATTGAAGAAATAGAATGCCGAACACTAATTAACGAGCGTTTATCAGCGTTTGTCGTTTTTTGGCGCTGAAAAACGGCACTTTGAACGTGAATTTCTGGCGTTCAGAAAAAAGCCCATAAACTCCACTGCTCATTAAAGCTGAAAAACGTCCATGTGTGCATGGACACATAGGCTAACATAGAGTGGAGTTTATGGGCTTTTACAAAAAGGCCCAAACTCCAATAAACTGCAGTTTATCAGCTCCAGTTGTGCATGGAGTCTTAAATGCCCATCAATGCAGCCTTATCAGTGTCCATCTGCAGCCTTGCACAGCGTCCATCTGCATGCTTGTCAGTGTCCTTTGCAGCCTTGCACAGCGTCCATCTGCATGCTTGTCAGTGTCCTTTGCAGCCTTGCACAGCGTCCATCTGCATCCTTGTCAGTGTCCTTTTGCAGCCTTACAGCCTTCTCGATGTCATTTGCAGCCTTGCCCAGGCTGCAGGTAAACTGCAGTGACATGTCGGTGTCACTGCAGTTTGAAAATGGCGCCGCCGAGATACACAAAGCCGGTCCTGTGTATCTCGGCTCTTCTTGGCTCCTCTTGTAGCGGAACGCGCAGGAGCGCGCGCCGCTGATAGCTATACATAGCTGAGTGTGCTCGGCTATCCTCGGCTAGTTCCGCTCAGTCACACCCAGTCCCGCCCTATGATGAACATAACACAGGGACTGGGTGTGACTGTGAGCGGAGCCGAGCGCCGCCCATACACATACATAGCCGCGTGTACTCGGATAGCTCCGCTCACAGTCACGCCCAGTCCCTGTGTTATGTCCATCATAAGGCGGGACCGGGCGTGACTGAGCGGAAATAGCCGAGTACACTCGACTATGTATAGATATCAGCGTCACTCGCTCCTCCGCTCACAATCAGCGGGGGGTCGGCTTGTAACACGCACCCACGATTTTCCTCTGATTTTAAGGGGGGGGAAAAAGTGGGTGTTATACGCCGATAAATACGGTACTTTCAGCAAAAAACAAAATGGCACGTTTTGAGTTTTGGGAAAAGGCACGTGGGAGACTCCCAAAATGTATGAAGGAAGGTGCTCTGGTCTGAGACTAAGGCTTGATTCGCACTAATGCGTTTTTTGATGCATTTTGCAGAAATGCAAGGAAATTTTTTAACATGGGTTCCTATGGAACATGTTCACATCAATGCATTTTTGTGCCTCTGTGTTTTTGGAAAGGGTCGGGGACTTTTTTTATGCAAAATGCAGCGTTTTGCATGTAATAGAAGTCCATGGACCTGCATCAAAAACACAAGTACCGCTTTTTTGCCGTGTTTTTTTTCCTTTTTCACTGTATATATATCTGGTTGCTAAGCAACCACAGTGTCAAAAAATAAAATAACGCAAAACGTGGCAAAATCGCGTGTCCAAAAACGCGGCAAGCACTGCAAAAAGCACTGTAAAAACGTAACTTTTTGTCCATCAAAGAAAACTCTGTCTGGCACAAACCCAGCACATCACCCAAAGAACACCGTCCCCACTGTGAAACATGGTGGTGGCAGTATCATGCTGTGGGGATGTTTTCCAGTAGTCGGGACTGGGAAACTGGTCAGAGTTGAGGGAAAGATGGATGGTGATAAATACAGGGATATTCTTGAGCAAAACCTGTACCCCTCTGTGTGTGATTTGAGGCTAGGACGGAGGTTCACCTTCCAGCAGGACAATGACCCCAAACACACTGCTAAAGCAACACTTGAGTGGTTTAAGGGGAAACTTGTAAATATGTTGGAATGGCCTAGTCAAAGCCCAGACCTCAATCCAATAGAAAATCTGTGGTCAGACTTAAAGATCGCTGTTCACAAGCGGAAACCATCCAACTTGAAGGAGCTGGAGCCGTTTTGCAAGGAGGAGGAATGGGCAGAAATCCCAGTGGTGAGATGTGGGAAGACTCAGAGACTTATCCAAAGAGACTTGGAGCTGTGATAGCCGCAAAAGGCGGCTCTACAAAGTATTGACTTTAGGGGGGTGAATAGTTATGCTCATTGACTTGTTCTGTTATTTTGTCCTATTTGTTTGCTTCACAATAATAATATAAAAAAAAAAAAATCTTCAAAGTTGTGGGCGTGTTCTGTAAATTAAATGATGCAAATCCTCAAACAATCCATGATAATTCCAGGTTGGCCAAGGGGGTGAATACTTTTGCAAGTCTCTCTCTTCTCTCTCTATCTCTCTCTATCTCTCTCTATCTCTCTCTATCTCTCTCTATCTCTCTCTATCTCTCTCTATCTCTCTCTATCTCTCTCTCTCTTATCTCTCTCTCTTATCTCTCTCTCTCTCTCTCTCTTATATCTCTCTCTGTCTCTCGTCTCTCTGTCTTATCTGTCTCTCTCATCTCTCGTCTCTCTCTCTTGTCTCTCTCTCTCTCTCTCTCTCTCTTGTCTCTCTCTCTCTCTCTCTCTCTCTCTTATCTCTCTCTCTCTCTTATCTCTCTCTCCTCTCCTCTCCTCTCCTTTCTCTCCTCTCTCTCCCCTCTCTCTATATAGAGATATATCTATATCTATATATCTCTATCTATATTTGTGTGTATATTTATACACACACGTACGTAGCACAGGGGTATGGAAGGTAAGACTGGATTTTAACATTGAAGACTTTGATTTTATTTGCTGTGTTTTTCAGGGAACGATCTGCAGTTGAGCGAGTCTGGAAGTGACAGCGATGACTGACACCCCTCGGATGTGGGACGCTTCATTTGTTTCCTATGTACTGATGATCCCGCCTTTTGTTTTGCACTATGGTTTCTTCATATCTGCCGAGATGATGAACTTTTTCATTCCAGGTATCTTCCTACTCAGCTGCGCTCCTCTATACAAACTGACCGCTCGACCACTGCCGCCGCCGCAACCGCGACTTTCACAGTATGATCAAGTTGCCTTTTTTTTTTTTTTAATTGACTTAAATATGATGAAATAATGTGACTGATCCAGGATAACCCTCATCTATTCAGCCTGTTACAGTGAGAGAATGGATCTGTATATTAGGTGTATTATGGAACCAGAAGCTCCAGAGAGAGAAAAAAGGAGAATAAAATAATTTTCAGTATTATCAACATTATTCCACCAACTTTGTGTTCTGTATTTATTGTGTAATGTAAGGAAGGTGGACAGCAGACGGGGGGGTTCTTCTCCCCAGCAGCCGCTGTCACATTTGAAATTAGTGTGGCTGCGCCCACACAGCTGCGTTATTCATTCACAGCGATTGGTGAATGAATAAACTACAAGTCTCATCCGCCCACTGCTGTAGACGCCTTGTAGTTCTCAATGGACTATAAGTGCGCTGATCGGTGCCCTCGTAGTCCATACACAAGTCCTCCAACTTTCTAACAGGAAACCCCTACAGAGGTACAGGCAGAGAGAGCTGGAGGGACGTGTCTGCAGAAGCCTGACATTGCACCTGCCATCCACTGGCTCAATGCTCTTCAGGCTCCTACGGGGAAAATAATACACATTTTTTTTTTTCCTGCAAATGGATTTGCATTTATTATTTTTCTCTTAGTCTGGATTCACACCTAATGCGAATTTCCCCGCATCCAATTCGGATGACAGGAGATTGTGACCAGCTTTCCATAGAGCCGGTAAACATATTGCCGTTGCAGCTGCGGAGCGGCTTGCACAGGAACGCTGTGTGTCTTTGGCTCGAATTCAGGAAAAAATTCAGCCCCGATTCATCTCTGAATTACAGAACAGGGAGGCACCGGACCCCCGCTGTGAGCCGCCTCCGTTGGAGGTGCGAACGAAGCCTCAAAGATCAATTTATCCTTTTTAGAGTTCTTTTTTTTTTTTTTTTATTGGATAGCCCATTTAAGATTAGATTGAAAACCTCTTCGGGAAGGAGTGATGGTGGGTTGCCTAGTCATAGGGAGTGTATAGAATTGTCTGTGTATAGCACATCTTAGAGGAAGTAAACCCTGATGAGTTTACTTCCTCTTTTTTTCCCTGCAAAGGCAAAGCATAATGGACTACTATGCATCGCATCGCATCACATATTAGCCCATTATGTGTCACTTACCTGACACAGGAGCCAGCGAAGTCGCCGCTGTCCCCTGTAGTCCGCCGCATCCATCTTGCTGGTGGCGTCTCGCAGCTCCGCCGCTGTCATTCGGCGAAGCCGCGATGACGTCACTCCCGCGCATGCGCACGGGAGTCGACAAATGCGGCAGCTCCATTCTTGGGCAAATATCTCCTAAACCATATAGGTTTAGGAGATATTGCTTGGACCTACAGGTAAGCCTTAATCTAGACTTACCTGTAGGTCAAAGTGGTTTGTAAGGGTTTACAACCACTTTAAAGGAATAAGCAGCTTCACCTGACGTGTGAAGGTAGCTCAGGCTGTAACCACCATACAGGTATCTGTTCCATGGACTTGGATAAGAGTATTGGCTGATTAATTACCAATCTCTGGATAGCGCTCAGGTTAGCTTCCAATGTAAGCTCCATTTGCCTGGTACTCACCCCTGTCTGGTTTGAATGGTTTGTCTCATCTATGTAAACTGATACGTTTTTCTGGGGAGCTTGAGCTTGTGAAATACAACACACTTGATGGCTGAATCACTGGATGAAAACAGAAGAAAAGAAAGCCTAAAGAAAAGGAATGCAGCCATCATATCTAAGAATTGGTAAGCTCCTGTCAGAAACCATGAAATCGGGCCAAGACAGAAGTACAGTTAAAGCGGAGGTCCACCCTAAAGTGGACCTTCCGCTCATTGGAACCCCCCCCCCCTCCGGCGCCACAATTGGCACCTTTCAGGAGGGGAGGGGGGTGCAGGTACCTGTACAGTACAGGTATCTGCACCCACTTCCAGCGTAGATTCTGCAGAAGGTACGCCCCTTTCCGCAGAATCCATGCCCCTTTCCGAAGGTCCCCCCGCTGCCTGCTGGGAAACACACGGATCCCAGAGACAGCGGGGACCATCCTTATTGCGCAGCACGACTCGCGCATGCGCAGTAGGGAACCGGGAAATGAAGCCGAAAGGCTCCACTTCCTGATTCCCATACCCAAGATGGCGGCGGCAGCACCTGAGAGACGATCGAGAGATCGGCTTCGGGTGCCGACATCGCGGGCGCGCTGGGCAGGTAAGTGTCCTTATTTTAAAAGTCAGCAGCTGCAGTATTTGTAGCTGCTGGCTTTAAAAAAAATAAAAAAACGGCGGAACTCCCGGCGGACTCCCGCTTTAAATCACAATTTTTTTTTAATAGTGAAAGTAAAAAGAACAAACGTAGCCAAAGTTCAGTAACTGGAACGGATAGTCAGCCAAGTCAGAAGTCAGGGATCAGTGTAGTGGAACAGCAAGCAGGATCTGGAGCCAGAAGGGATGTCAGCAAAGCAAGTCTTCAACGTAAAAAAACAGAATGTAATGATCTGCAAATCTCTTAAACCCGGATTTTATTCACAATAGAAAATAGCAAACATATCAAATATTTAAGCTGAGAAAATGGAAATGAAAACCTTTTAAGAAAAGTGACGACAGCAACATGTCTCAAAAAAGTTGGGCTGTGGCAACAAAAAGCTGGAAAAGTAAGTGGTTCTAACAAGGAAGAGCTGGAAGAACATTTTACACCAGGTCAGTGACATGACTGGGTGTAAAAAGAGCATCTTAGAGAGTCAGAGTGTCTCGGAGGTGAAGATGGGCCGAGGTCCACCAATCTGTGAAAAGCTGTGACTAAAAATTGTCCAACAATTTCCAAACATTCAATCATGTAAAATTGTAAAGCCTTTAAAGCTATCAGCATCTACAGTAAACCTGGAGCCATCTGTGTGCAAGGGACAAGGTCAAAACACAATACTGGATGCCGGTGATCTTCGGGCCCTCAGACAGCACTGCAGTGGAAGAATTACCAACCAGGGTCGCAAAGGTAGCAAGTGCAACTGGGCCCTGGAATTCTGCCACTGTCAGGAGCCCCAAGATCCTGGATTGTGGCTCCCCAGCAGCTGCAGGGCTCTGAGCTAAGAGAGTCTCTCTCACAGCCTAGAGCCAGCACTGACTGCACCCCCATCTTACAATAGAGAGCTGGTTCTGCTTCACCTCCTCCCACCCTCTCCTTTTGGGTCTGCCCCGCCCAGCCCACACTCCCTGGCAGTGTTATGCCTCAGAGAAAGGGATGTGTGGGTGGGAAGCAGAGGAAAGGTGCCGATGCCCGAGTGAGCTTTCCATCCATCCATCCAATGCGTGTGAAATCCCCCCCCCCCCCCCTTCTTTCTCCTGCCTCCCAGTGAGTTAAATAATGTAAGAGGGACTCAGATGTAAGGGGCACACTGCGGACTCTGATGTAAGGAGGGCTCTGCAGAATCTGATGTAAGGTGTGCTCTGGGAACTCGGATGTAAGTGGGGGCTCTGGTTACCAGAGACCCCCTTATATCACAGTTGCCCTTTACACCAGAGTCTGCAGCGATCCTTCTTACATCACATTAAAGTTCCAGAGTTCTCCCTTACATCAGAGTCTGTAGAGTTGTCCCTTACAGTTTAAAGGAACCCTGCAGATTCAGAGGGGGGGAACTCTGCAGATTTAGATGTGAAGAGGAACTCTGCAGATTCAGATGCAAGGAGGAAACTGCAGATTCAAATGCAGGGAGGAATCTGCGGATTCAAATGCAAGGAGGAAACTGCGGATTCAGATGTAAGAGGGGAACTCTGGAGATTCAGACTTAAGGAGGAAACTCTACGGATTCAAATGTAAAGGGGAACTCTGCGGATTCAGATGTAAAGGGGAACTCTGTGGACTCTGATGTAAGGAGGAAACTGCGGATTCAGATGTTAGGAGGAAAATCTGCGGATTCAGATGTAAGGAGGGAACTCTGTGGACTCTGATGTAAGGATGGGCTCTTGTGATTAAATCCATGTGATTAGAGATATTATTTAATCACAAAATATATATATATATATATATATATATATATATATATATATATATATATATATACTAAAAAAAAACAAATTTGCAGTACGCCACCAAAGACAGAAAGAAGGGGCCCCGCTGCAGAGCATGTGAAAGGGTCCAGTGATGGGAGTAAAAGGCCCCGGGATCAATGGGAAGGGCCCTGGGCTTATAGAGAAGGGGGGCCCTTTATGGTTTCTTGATGCTGGGACCCTGAAGGTTCTAGTTACGCCTCTGCGGCTCTGCATTAAAAAGAGGTGATTCTGTGATTGACATCACTGCATGGGCGCAGGAATACTTCCAGAAATCACTGTCTGTGAACACGGCTCATTGTGCTATCTAAAAATACGAGGTAACATGAAGATGATCCCGAAACACCGCCGTCTTCTCTGGGCCAAAGCTTATTTAAAATGGTCTGTTGCAAAGTGGAAAACTGTTCTGTGGTCAGACAAATCGAAACATTGACATTCTCCAGACTAAAGAGGAGAAGAACCTTCCGGCTTGTTCTATGCTATCAGTTCAGAAGCCATCATCTCTGATGGTAAGGGAGGGGGAGGGGAGGGTACATTACTGTGCATGGAATGGGCAGCTTGCACATCTGGAAATGTACGATCAATGCTGAAAGATATATTCCGGTTTTAGAGCAGAATTTGCTCCCATCCAGATGTATTTTTCAGGGAAGGCCTTGCATGTTTCAGGAGGACAATGCTAAACCACATACTGCATCTATGACACCAGCATGGCTTCCTAGTAGAAGATTCCGGGGGCTTAACTGGCCTGCCTGCAGTCCATACCTTTCACCAATTGGAAATATTTGGCACAACTTAAACTGAAAAATGTGACAAAGAAGACTCAGGACTGTTGAGCAGTTAGAATTTTATATCCTATATCAGTGATGGCGAACCTTGGCACCCCAGATGTTTTGGAACTACATTTCCCATGATGCTCATGCACTCTGCAGTGTAGTTGAGCATCATGGGAAATGTAGTTCCAAAACATCTGGAGTGCCAAGGTTCACCATCACTGTCCTATATCCTCCTGCCTGTACTCCACCCACACAGAGATTCCTGGCTCCTCCTTCTGCCTGTGCCCCACCCAGACAGAGATTCCTGGCTCCTCCTTCTGCCTGTGCCCCACCCAGACAGAGATTCCTGGCTCCTCCTTCTGCCTGTGCCCCACCCAGACAGAGATTCATGGTTCCTCCTTCTGCCTGTGCCCCACCCTGTGTGCTGTCTTTTTATATCCTTTTCCATTACCCTGTTATGCAGGTCTTTTCACATTTCTTTTCTGCTACCCCTGGGCTCAATATCTATAGTGAGATGATTGGAGCTTTGTGACATGGTGCATTATCCTGCTGGAAGGAGCCATCAGAAGATGGGGACACTGTAGTCATAAAGGGATGGACATGGTCAGCAACAATACTCAGGTAGGTCATGGTGATTAAACCATGATCAATGGGTACTAAGGCACTTAAGTGTGCCCAGAAAATATCCCCCCACACCATTACACCCCCACCACCAGCCTGAGCTGGTGATACCCCATCCCCCACACCATTACACCCCCACCACCAGCCTGAGCTGGTGATACCCCATCCCCCACACCATTACACCCCCACCACCAGCCTGAGCTGGTGATACCCCATCCCCCACACCATTACACCCCCACCACCAGCCTGAGCTGGTGATACCCCATCCCCCACACCATTGCACCACCACCACCAGCCTGAGCTGGTGATACCCCATCCCCCACACCATTACACCCCCACCACCAGCCTGAGCTGGTGATACCCCATCCCCCACACCATTACACCCCCACCACCAGCTTGAGCTGGTGACACCCCATCCCCCACACCATTACACCACCACCACCAGCCTGAACTGGTGATAAAAGGCAGGATGGATCCGTGTGCCAAATTCTGGCCCACCCAATCTGAATGTCTCAGCTGAAATCCAGACTCATCAGATCAGGCAACGTTTCTCCAATCTATTGACCAATTTTGGTGATCCTGTGCCAATTGTAGCCTCAGTTTCCTGTTATTAGCTGACAGGAGGGGCACCCGGTGTGGTCTTCTGCTGCTGTAGCCCATCTGCTTCAAGGCTGGATGTACTGTGTGTTCAGAGATGGTATTCTGCATACCTTGGATGTAACAAGTGGTTATTTGAGTTACTGTTGACTTTCTATCATCTGGAACCAGTCTGCCCATTCTCCTCTGACCTCAACGAGGCATTTTCCTCCACACAGCTGCCGCTCACTGGACATTTTCTCTTTTTCCCCACCATTCTCTGCAATTCCAAGAGATGGTTGTGCGTGAAAATCCCAGAAATACTCAGACCAGCCCGTCTGCCACAACCATGCCACGTTCAAAGTCACTTTAGGATGGGTTCAATCCATTGCCGCATGCGGCTCACAGCAGGGGTCTCCGTTCACCGTTTCAGGTCCGATTTCAGCCCGAATTTTTGGCTGAATTCGGACCTAAAACAGACCAAAAGACACACAGGACCCCCCTTGCACTGGAGCCGCAGAGGAAATATGTGAACCGGTGTTGTGTCAAATACTGTCCCCCGTCGGATAGTGTCCGCTCTGTACTCTGCTTGCTCAGTACGGAGGACAAGGAGACTCCGAAAGTCTCCGAAGATGAACGTCGCCCAACGGAGTCCAGCTTCAAGCCCCACCATCCAAGTGGACATAGAGTTAGAATAAAAAAATTGCCGAGCGAAGCCAGGCCGTGCCCAAAGTACTACCGTATGTCCACTTGGATGGTGGGGCTTGAACCTGGACTCCGTTGGGCGACGTTAATCTTCGGAGGCTTTTGGAGTCTCCTTGTCCTCCGGACACTATCCGATGGGGGGGGGGGCAGTTTTTGGCAGAACACCGGCTCCATAGAGAACCAATCAAAATCTCCTGCTCTTGAGAATTGGATGCAGATGAACCCACGTCCAATTCACAATATGGTGAACTCCTAAATCCCCATTCTGATGTTCGGTTTGAACTTCAGCAAGTCGTCTTCACCAAGTCTAGATGCCTAAACGCATTGAGTTGCTGCCATGTAATTGACTGATTAGCGATTTGTGTTACCAAGCAATTGAACAGGTGTACCTAATAAAGTGGCCGGTGAGTGTAGATTTAATTTTCCTTTTTTCAGGAACACCTCATTGATACAATGTAATACATGTGCAGTGCCTGAGGGGCCACTAGATGGCGCTGCATCCTCTCTATTATCTTGGTGGACTATACAGTATAATCCAATGAGTGAGTTCAGGACACTCTCGCCATCTAGTGGACGGTAAGTATAGTGCATTCTGTGTGGGCGATATTTTCATTGGCAATAAGCTATTCAATGTCCTGAGTGAGAACTAATTTAGGTCATTTAATTACACCGCAGGCCCATTCATTGCAGAGCAATTATGTTGCCTCTTTAGCTGGAAATTATATCCAGGGCCCATCTAAGCTGAGTTTTTGGCCTTCTCTGCATAACTGCGCCATCTAACACGTTCTCTCGCATTATTTCGAAAATAAAGAACGGGGTAGGGGTGGGGGCTGGGGTGAGAAGTTTTTGAAGTGGGGTGTGTTTGGTGGGTCATCAGCTCAAACGGGGAAGAAGAAAAGCATTTTACATATCAGCCTGTACATGATTCCTGCACATACCATGGCGCTGCACTTGTCTTTACATTTCTTTTTAGAACTGGGCAATGGGATCTCGCATAGCGGTTTGCATTAACAACTTCAATACCGGGCACTTACACCCCCTTCCTGCCCAGGCCAATTTTCAGATTTCAGCGCTGTCGTTGTTTAACCACTTGCTTACTGGGCATCTAAACCCCTCCTGCCCAGACCACTCTCGCACAATTGCGCTTTTTATCACTTGTTAAAAAAATGTAAAAAGACCAAATAAAAAAAAAAATACAAAACCGTTTTATATTTTGTTAATAAATTTTGCAAACGAGTAATTTTTCTCCTTCATTGATGTATGCTGATGGGCACTGATAGGCTGCACTGATGGGCACTAATAAGACATCACTGATGGGCACTAATAGGTGGCACTGGTGGGCACTGCTGAGCGGCACTGAAGGGCGCTAATAGGTGGCCCTGATAGGTGGCAGTGATGGACACTGATCGGCACTGGTAAGTGACACTGATAGGCGGCACTTCTAGGTGGCACTGATGAGGCACCACTGGTGGGCATTGATAAGTGAAACTTGTGGTCACTGATAGGTGGCACTGATTGCTGGCACTTTTGTACTGTGGGCACTGATTTGTGGCACTGCCAGGCACATAACAGGCGGTTCCTCTTTGGGACCGATGTCCCTTCAAACATAAGTCGGTGACCGGCTTTTTTTTCTTCTCACGTTGACAGTGTGAGAAGAAAAAAATAAATAAAATGTTACCGATCTTCTGTTTACAACATGTGATCAGCTGTCATTGGCTAACAGCTGATCACATGGTAAGGGGCAGGGATCCGCCCCTTACTCGGATCTGTGATCACCCGAGTCTCATTGACTCGGGTGATCACACTGCGCGCCGTGCGCCCCCTTCAGAGGGGTGTGGCAAGCCTACAAAGGTGAGGACGTCAATAGACGTGCTCCCGGCAAAGCAGATCCGCGCTGTAGCCGTCATTCGGCTATATCGCGGATCTGAAGCAGTTAAATGACAGTTGCGCGGTCATACAACACTGTACCCAAACACAATTTTTATCATTTTGTTCCCACAAATAGAGCTTTCTTTTGGTGATATTTGTTCACCTCTGGGGTTTTTATTTTTTTGCTAAACAAATAAAAAATACCTAAAATTTTGAAAAAAAAAAAGTTTTTCTTTTGTTTCTGTTATAAAATTTTGTAAATAAGTAAGTTTTCTCCTTCGCTGATGGGCACTGATAAGGCGACACTGAGGATGGGCACTGGTAGGAGGCACTGATGGGCATTGGTAGGCGGCACTGCAATGCATGGCTGATCATAAGTACGTTTTCTCCTTTGCTGATGGGCACTGATAAGGCGGCACTGACAGGCACTTATAAGGCGGCACCAATGAGGTGGCACTGACGATGGGCACTGGTAGGCGGCACTGATATGCAGCGCTGATAGATGGCACTGATGGGCACTTGTAGGTGGCACTGATATGCAGCACTGATAGGTACACATCTGTGGCACTGATAGGCGGCACTGCTGAGCACTGATAGGCGGCTCTGATGGGCACTGATAGATGACATTTATAGGCATCACTGATGGCACTGGCAGGCATTGGGGATGGGCACTGATTGGCAGCTGTCTGGGCACTGATTAGCATTTCCCTGGTGGTCTAGGGTGGCATACCTGGTGGTCCAGTGTGTAGGCAATCCATGGTGATCCTGGCGGTCCTGGATGGGCATCCGAGGGGGGGAATCAGCACAGACCCCCCCTGTCAGGAGAGCCACCGATTGGCTCTACTCTACTCGCGTCTGTCAGATGCGAGTGAGGAAAAGCCGATCAATGTCTCTTCCTGTTTACATCGGGATCACCCGTGATTGGACAAGGCTGATCACATGGTAAAGAGCCCCCATCAGAGGCTCCTTACTGAGATCGGTGTAGCGGTGTGTCAGACTGACACGCCGCACCACTGATCGCTGTGATGCATGCCACAACGGACACGCGAGAGCGGTCGTTCTGGAGGGCCGTGACATGATGTCCACCCAGAACGAAAGCCACACATCCCCGTCGTCATTTGCGGGTGGCAAGTGGTTAAACTACCTGTAATGACACCCCGAGTATGAAAGGGGTTAAAGTCGTTTAGGACAGTCCATTCCCGAACACTCCAATCAGCCGAACAAGAAACCCATATGAATAATTCTCCCCCAAGTACGAGACGAGGCTCTGTGTTGAGGGTCAAGCAGGAATCAGACTCTTTATTAGAACCAAAATTACAAGTCTTTATATACAGTTAAAGAGGAGGTTCCTACCTCCTGCTCATATTACTCTAACAATACACCTGTAACCAGAAACCTAATTAACATGAGCTAATTTACTAAATAATTTACCCAGACTAGGTGACTCAAAGACATGACCTTTAGGACAGACTTAACTGTATATAAAGACTTGTAATTTTAGTTCTAATAAAGAGTCTGATTCCTGCTTGACCCTCAACACAGAGCCTCGTCTCGTACTTGGGGGAGAATTATTTGTATGGGTTTCTTGTTCGGCTAATTGGAGTGTTTGGTAGCTGCCTTTGTGTTCGGGAATGGACTGTCCTAAATTACTTTAACCCCTTTCATACTTGGGGTGTCGTTACACTACCTATTGATCCCACAGATTGATCTGTTATTTTTCCACTTCCTGTAGCAGGGTGACAACGCTGTTCATTCTGCAATAAAATCACCCTGCAGGGTAAATAGACGGGCTCCTCCCCTCATTTTCTGACTTCTAGCACTTTTCTCTCCAACCTGTCTCTGGCCCGCCCCTTTCATTGATTAGATTTCAATTTTTTTGATCAGGTTGGAGGCTCAGCATCACATGTGGGCAGTCTGTATGCAAATAGGATCACCCAAGCCTTCAGGCTGACACCCACACACCCATCAAGGGTTTTAGATTTTTTTACAAAACCTCACCCAATAGTCCGCCCACTGCTGACATCAGGACTGAGGGCTCTGGAGAGAAGTACTGAGGCCGGGTGCTGTGATGTTTTATGGAAGCGATGTATATCACCCTGTCTGTCGGCAAATCCCACCAGCCTTTTTATTTAAAGGCATTACATAGAGAAGCACAGAGACTCAGTTATAAGGTAAAAAGTAATAATAATAATTGAATAAAAAAAATTCAATAAAATATAATATTAAATAAATAAAATATTATGAAATAAAATAAAAAAGTAAATAAATAAAATGTTATATTAGAAAATAAAATAATAATTAAATAAACAAAAAAAATAATATAACAGTAAATAAGTAAAATAAAGTAGAAAATAACTTAATGTAATATAATAATAAAGAAAAAAAATAGTATAATAGAAAATGAAATAATATAATATTATGACTAAATAAATAAAACAATAGAATAGAAAATAATATAAGAATAATAAAGAAATACAATAATATAATAAAATAAGGTACTGTATGTTATGAAAACTGGGGGCTTATTTTATTTTTTAATAACTTCATTCAAATGTTGATGAGAGGGGTGTGAGCAACCAAGGAAGAGATGCAATGTCTTCTAATGGCCCGCCAAAGGTGCCCTGAAGAGGGATCTGAATGCCCTAAGGCACATGTGTCAAACACTAGCACCGTGGCCCGAATCCAGCCCACCAGGCCATTTCATGTGGCCCTTGTACCTCTCCTTCAGCTGCAGCACCCCCCTCTTCTCCCCTCCCACCCTGTCTCAGCTGTCGGCAGCAGAAAGGAGGACAGAACTCCTCCGCCAGATCCTGGAGCAGACTCTAGCTCTCCTCCAGACCCAGCACTTTCTGCTTCCCACGCATTGTGTGTAGGGCAGCCCATTAATTTCAATTGGTGTGCCAAAGGACGTTAGGTGAATTCTGCTGCCCATTATTCATTACATAAAACCCAAAAACTGCCAGGAGACATCTTGCCTTGTCCCTTCAAATTACTGCCATCCAGTATGCTATTGGCCCTGAATGGCAAGGACGTTGGGTGGATTCTGACATCTGCTTCCTAGCAACGTTGAATGTTAGGTGGATTCTGACACCTGCATGACAGCCTAGGACAGTGATGGCGAACCTTGGCACTCCAGATGTTTTGGAACTACATTTCCCATGATGCTCAACCACACTGCAGAGTCCTTGAGCATCATGGGAAATGTAGTTCCAAAACATCAGGGGTGCCAAGGTTCGCCATCACTGGCCTAGGACTTTAGCTGTCTTCTATTGCCTACAACCTAGGACCTTAGGTGGCTTTTGCCACCTGCTCCCTAGCAGCCTAGAACTTAAGGTGTCATCTATCACCTGTGGACCTTAGGTGGCTTCTGATGCCTGCTTCCTAGCAACCTAGGACCTAAGGTGGCTTCTGATGCTGCTTCCTAGCAACATAGGACCTAAGGTGGCTTCTGATGCCTGCTTCCTAGCTACCTAGGACTTTAGGCGGCTTCTGCCACCTGTCTCCTTGCAACCTGGGATTTTAGGTATCTTCTGCTTCCTAGCAACCTAGGACCTAAGGTGGCTTCTGATGCCTGCTTCCTAGCAACCTCAGACCTAAGGTGGCTTCTGATGCCTGCTTCCTAGCTACCTAGGACTTTAGGCGGCTTCTGCCACCTGTCTCCTTGCAACCTGGGATTTTAGGTATCTTCTGCTGCCTGCTTGCTAGCAACCTAGGACCTAAGGTGGCTTCTGATGCCTGCTTCCTAGCAACCTAGGACTTTAGGTGGTTTCTGCCACCTGTCTCCTTGCAACCTTGGATTTAAGGTATCTTCTGCTGCCTGCTTGCTAGCAACCTAGGACCTAAGGTGGCTTCTGATGCCTGCTTCCTAGCAACCTAGGACTTTAGGTGGTTTCTGCCACCTGTCTCCTTGAAACCTGGATTTTTAGGTATCTTCTGCTTCCTGCTTCCTACCAACCTAGGATGTTAGGTGTATTCTGCCACAAGCTTCCTAGCAACCTAGAACGTTAGGTGTCTTCTGCTGCCAGCAACCTAGAACCAAAAGTGGCTTCTGCCGCCTGCTCCCTAGCAAGCTAGTACTTTAAATGTCATCTGTCAGCTGCATCAGAGAAACCTAGGACTTTAGCTGGATTCTGCTTCCCAGCAACCTAGAACATTTGGTGGCTTCTGCTGCTTGCTTCCTAGCAATCTAGGATGTTAGGTGGCTTCTGATGCCTGCATCTTGAGTGACCTAGGATTTTAGGTGTCTTCTGTTGTCTGTGTCCTAGCAATCTAGGACATCAGATGGCTTTTGCCGTCTGCTTCTTAGCAATCTAGAGTGCTAGGTGGATTCCGCTGCCCATTATTCATAACAAAGCCCCAAAACTGCCTTGTCCCTTTAAATTAAGGCCCTCCAGCATGCTATGGGCCCTGAACAGAAAAGACATTAGTTGGCTTCTACTGCCTGCTTCCTAGCAACATTAAATGTTGTCACCTGCATATTAGCAACCTTGGACATTAGGTGACTTCTGCTGCCCATTATTCATTACATAAAACCCAAAAACTGCCAGAAGACATCTTCCCTTTAAATTAAGGCTAACCAGTACGCTATTGGCCCTGAACAGAAAGGTTAGGTGGCTTCTGCTGCCTGCTTCCTAGCAACCTTGAATGTTGCAACCTAGGACTTTAGGTGTCTTCTGCCACCTGCAACCTAGGACCTTAGGTGGCTTTTGCTGCCTCTTGGCACCAGCATCCTAGCAACCTAGGACAGTGTCTTCTTCTGCCCATTACTCATTACATAAAACCCCAAAACTGCCAGAGGACATCTTGCCTGGTCCCTTTAATTACTGCCGTCCAGTACGCTATAGGCCTCGAACAGCAAGGACATGCGGTGGCTTCTACTGCCTGCTTCCTAGCAAACTTGAACGTTGCTGCCTGTATGATAGCAGCCTAGGACTTTAGGTGTCTTTTGCCACCTGCAACCTAGGACCTTAGGTGGCCTTTTGCCTCTTGCTCCCCAGAAACCTAGACTTTAGGTGTCATCCATCACTTACAGCCTAGTAACCTTGGCCATTAGGTGGCTTCTGCCACCAGCATCCTAGCAACCTAGAACTTTAGGTGGCTTTTGCTGCCTGCATCCTAGCAACCTGGGACTTTATGTGTCTTCTGCAACCTAGGACCTTAAGTGGCTTTTGAAACCTGCTCTTTAGGTGTCATCTGTCACTGGGTCATAGCAACCTAGGACATTAGGTGGCTTTTGCCACCTGCTTCCTAGCAATCTACGATCTTAGGTGGCTTCTGAGGCCTGCTTCCTTGCATCCTAGGACTTATGGTGTCTTCTGCTGCCTGTGTCCTAGCAACCTAGGACATAAGGTGACTTTTGCCGCCTGCTTCTTAGCAACCTAGAACATTAGGTGGTTTCTGCTGCCTGCTTCCTAGTGACCTAGGATGTTAGGTAATTTTTTTTACTGCATGCTTCATAGGAACCTACAAGACATTAGGTGTCTTCTGCTGCCTGCAACTTGGACTTTAGGTGTCTTCTGCTGCCTGCAACTTGGACTTTAGGTGTCTTCTGCTGCCTGCAACTTGGATATTAGGTGTCTTCTGCTGCCTGCAAATTGGACATTAGGTGTCTTTTGCTGTCTGCAACTTGGACATTAGGTGTCTTCTGCTGCCTGCAACTTGGACATTAGGTGTCTTCTGCTGCCTGCAACTTGGACATTAGGTGTCTTCTGCTGCCTGCAACTTGGACATTAGGTGTCTTCTGCTGCCTGCAACTTGGACATTAGGTGTCTTCTGCTGCCTGCAAATTGGACATTAGGTGTCTTCTGCTGCCTGCAACTTGGACATTAGGTGTCTTCTGCTGCCTGCAACTTGGACATTAGGTGTCTTCTGCTGCCTGCAACTTGGACATTAGGTGTCTTCTGCTGCCTGCAACTTGGACATTAGGTGTCTTCTGCTGCCTGCAACTTGGACATTAGGTGTCTTCTGCTGCCTGCAACTTGGACATTAGGTGTCTTCTGCTGCCTACAACTATGACATTAGGTGTCTTCTGCTGCCTGCAACTTGGACATTAGGTGTCTTCTGCTGCCTACAACTATGACATTAGGTGTCTTCTGCTGCCTGCAACTTGGACATCAGGTGTCTTCTGCTGCCTGCAACTATGACATTAGGTGTCTTCTGCTGCCTGCAACTTGGACATTAGGTGTCTTCTGCTGCCTGCAACTATGACATTAGGTGGCTTCTGCTGCCTGCAACTTGGACATTAGGTGTCTTCTGCTGCCTGCAACTTGGACTTTAGGTGGCTTCTGCTGCCTGCAACTTGGACATTAGGTGTCTTCTGCTGCCTGCAACTATGACATTAGGTGGCTTCTGCTGCCTGCAACTTGGACTTTAGGTGGCTTCTGCTGCCTGCAACTTGGACTTTAGGTGTCTTCTGCTGCCTGCAACTTGGACTTTAGGTGTCTTCTGCTGCCTGCAACTTGGACTTTAGGTGGCTTCTGCTGCCTGCAACTTGGACATTAGGTGTCTTCTGCTGCCTGCAACTTGGACATTAGGTGTCTTCTGCTGCCTGCAACTTGGACATTAGGTGTCTTTTGCTGCCTGCAACTTGGACATTAGGTGTCTTCTGCTGCCTGCAACTTGGACATTAGGTGTCTTCTGCTGCCTGCAACTTGGACATTAGGTGTCTTCTGCTGCCTGCAACTTGGACATTAGGTGTCTTCTGCTGCCTGCAACTTGGACTTTAGGTGGCTTCTGCTGCCTGCAACTTGGACATTAGGTGTCTTCTGCTGCCTGCAACTTGGACATTAGGTGTCTTCTGCTGCCTGCAACTTGGACATTAGGTGTCTTCTGCTGCCTGCAACTTGGACTTTAGGTGGCTTCTGCTGCCTGCAACTTGGACATTAGGTGTCGTCTGCTGCCTGCAACTTGGACATTAGGTGTCTTCTGCTGCCTGCAACTTGGACATTAGGTGTCTTCTGCTGCCTGCAACTTGGACATTAGGTGTCTTTTGCTGCCTGCAACTTGGACATTAGGTGTCTTCTGCTGCCTGCAACTATGACATTAGGTGGCTTCTGCTGCCTGCAACTTGGACTTTAGGTGGCTTCTGCTGCCTGCAACTTGGACTTTAGGTGTCTTCTGCTGCCTGCAACTTGGACTTTAGGTGTCTTCTGCTGCCTGCAACTTGGACTTTAGGTGGCTTCTGCTGCCTGCAACTTGGACATTAGGTGTCTTCTGCTGCCTGCAACTTGGACATTAGGTGTCTTCTGCTGCCTGCAACTTGGACATTAGGTGTCTTTTGCTGCCTGCAACTTGGACATTAGGTGTCTTCTGCTGCCTGCAACTTGGACATTAGGTGTCTTCTGCTGCCTGCAACTTGGACATTAGGTGTCTTCTGCTGCCTGCAACTTGGACATTAGGTGTCTTCTGCTGCCTGCAACTTGGACTTTAGGTGGCTTCTGCTGCCTGCAACTTGGACATTAGGTGTCTTCTGCTGCCTGCAACTTGGACATTAGGTGTCTTCTGCTGCCTGCAACTTGGACATTAGGTGTCTTCTGCTGCCTGCAACTTGGACTTTAGGTGGCTTCTGCTGCCTGCAACTTGGACATTAGGTGTCGTCTGCTGCCTGCAACTTGGACATTAGGTGTCTTCTGCTGCCTGCAACTTGGACATTAGGTGTCTTCTGCTGCCTGCAACTTGGACATTAGGTGTCTTTTACTGCCTGCAACTTGGACATTAGGTGTCTTCTGCTGCCTGCAACTTGGACATTAGGTGTCTTCTGCTGCCTGCAACTTGGACATTAGGTGTCTTCTGCTGCCTGCAACTTGGACATTAGGTGTCTTCTGCTGCCTGCAACTTGGACTTTAGGTGGCTTCTGCTGCCTGTAACATGGACATTAGGTGTCTTCTGCTGCCTGCAACTTGGACATTAGGTGGCTTCTGCTGCACACTTGTAATTTCCACTATACACAGAATGTGGATAGAGTATAGGCAAGATTTTTTATGGATCTAGCTTCCAGTAGAATCCTATGTAAAGTAATCTGGTGATGTGGCTGAGCCCTAAAAGCTGTATCCCCTCTTTGAGGAACAAAGTCCTCCTTCTCCTCCATATACACTATTGTTATACCCGGTGTTTCGAGGCGTGACCAGAAATGGACGAACGATAAATGCCTGCAGAAGAAAAAAAAGAAGAAGAGAACTCAACAAGCCCCGGTGGAGTTGTGCTCCTATTTATATAACGTGTGATCGTAATTAGCAACCCGGTGGAGCGACACCTGAAGCAGATGGAGACATTCCCGACATCTAAAGGAGAGAAGAAAGAGACGCTCGATCTTTTATTTACCGAATATCAAACACCGAATAATCTCCGGCAATAAAAACAGGACGACGCATCAAACGAAAATCAAACGTGCGACTGAACCAGGCGGTCCGGACGAGGGACGAGAGGCGGCCCGACTGATGAATATTCATGCTGAGTAAAGTGTCAGTGTAACCCTTCCAGGTAATTATCACCACACTCCCCCCGACAGTGCCTTTGTTTGCTTTTCTCTCCAGGACGGCACCATCTTTGTTCAGGCATCATCCAGGGTCGCTATTTACTTCTTTGACTGGCATGCCGGTTTAGAGATGACACCATCATGTATATCCTGGTGCTTGCGCAAGTTCTCGGCCGTGTACACAAATTTTTGACACAGATCAGCCTCTGCTGTAGCCTCTCACCTTGTGACTTGCTACAAAGTTACAATGTACAGTCTGATCACTGGGGGGAGGGGAGACTGAGGAAATGCCTCCTCCTCCTTCTACAAAGTTACACTGTACAGTCTGATCACTGGGGGGAGGGGAGACTGAGGAAATTACTCCTCCTCCTTCTACAAAGTTATAATGTACAGTCTGATCACTGGGGGAGGGGAGACTGAGGAAATGCCTCCTCCTCCTTCTACAAAGTTACACTGTACAGTCTGATCACTGGGGGGAGGGGAGACTGAGGAAATTACTCCTCCTTCTACAAAGTTACAATGTACAGTATGATCACTGGAGGGAAAGGAGACTGAGGAAATGCTTCCTCCTCCTTCTACAAAGTTACAATGTACAGTCTGATCACTGGGGGGGGGGGGGGGAGACTGAGTAATTGACTCCTCCTCCTTCTACAAATTTACAATGTACAGTCTGATCAATGGGGGAGGAGACTGAGGAAATGGCTCCTCCTCCTTATACAAAGTTACAATGTACAGTCTGATCACTGGGGGGGGGGGGGGGGGAGACTGAGGAATTGACCCCTCCTCCTTCTACAAATTTACAATGTACAGTCTGATCACTGGGGGAGGGGAGACTGAGGAAATTACTCCTTCTCCTTCTACAAAGTTACAATGTACAGTCTGATCACTGGGGGAGGGGAGACTGAGGAAATGCCTCCTCCTGCCTGCAGCAGACTGATGACATCATCTCAGCCTAGGCACAGTCACTGAGTCTAAGGACAGCTTTTCAAGTAATAAAACTTTCATTCCTGATCCTGTTGCTGTATATTGGGACCAGTCCGGGATTTATTTTTGCAGTTACTGACGGATCCACTTTACCAAATTCAAAGCATTGGGATCTTTTCCGCTATAAGAACTAAAGATATTCCTCGTGGTGTTTAGGAGCGGATCGCACTTTCCTCGCAGCGTTTTCCGTTGTCGCAGCGGCCAGCATTGGTGTCGGTGTTCCCCTTTACTTTGTAGCGATCATTAAAACACAATTACCGGAAGAAAACGTTCCCATTTAAAGTGATTTTTAGTTCATTACCTTCAGCTTTTGTCCCACGCTTTATATTATAATTGGCGCACGGCGGGTGGGGGAGGAATTTGTAAAAAGTATATTAAATTTGACCGATGCCGGAGAGATCGGCAATTAAAACTGGCCAAGCGAAGACGAAATTTTTTTTTTTTTTTTTACAAATATATTCATTGCATTTAAAGTGGAACTAGTCTCCCCTCCCCCGGTGATCAGTCTGTACATTGTAACAGGCTCGGGTGATGTCGTCAGTCTGCTGCAGGCAGGAGGAAGCATTTCCCCAGTCTCCCCTCCCCCAGTGATCAGACTTTGTAGCAAATCACACGGTGAAAGGCTGCAGCAGGAGCTGATCTGCGTCAGACATTTGTGAACAGCTAACAGGGGCATCTCAGTCCAGATGGTGACCCGGGATGATGCCAGAACAAAGATGGTGCTGTCTGTCCATGGAGACGCAGATGAGGGCATTGTAAGGGGGGAGGGGCTGTGAAGAATAGTGATGGACGAACTTCCGACGGGACGTTTCGCGAACGCGAAATGCGAACGGACCCAAACGTTCGCGAAACCGACCGTTCGCCGCGGGCCCCATTGACTTCAATGGGAGGCGAACTTTGCAAACCTTCATGTCGAATTTGCGGCCACGTGGTAATTATTAGGGGGTAAAACGTAGTCCCACCATCTGGACAATGACATAATACATGTATGAGGTGAATTTGGGATCGATAACTACAAGCATTTTTATTTTATTTGGGAAATTGTTCTAACAATTCAGGACTATGGAGCTAATGAAGGCAATGGAGGAGAGGGAAGGTCAGGGACCAGGGTAGGCAAAGAAGAGGGTGCAGGAGATGATCCCCAGCAGCGTGACATACCGGAATGACACATGCACCGTGATAGAGGCATCTGACAGCAGCACCGTAATACAGAGCACTGACAGCAGCACCGTGACATACAGCGCTGACAGCAGCACCGTGACATACAGCGCTGACAGCAGCACCGTGACATACAGCGCTGACAGCAGCACCGTGACATACAGCGCTGACAGCAGCACCGTGACATACAGCGCTGACAGCAGCACCGTGACATACAGCGCTGACAGCAGCACCGTGACATACAGCGCTGACAGCAGCACCGTGACATACAGCGCTGACAGCAGCACCGTGACATACAGCGCTGACAGCAGCACCGTGACATACAGCGCTGACAGCAGCACCGTGACATACAGCGCTGACAGCAGCACCGTGACATACAGCACTGACAGCAGCACCGTAAGCAGCCCCAGGAGGAAGTCAGCACAGCACAGGGATGGTGTGATCCCCTCATAATAAGAACCCCCAGGAGGAAGTCAGCACAGCACAGGGATAGTGTGATCCCTTCATAATAAGAACCCCCAGGAGGAAGTCAGCACAGCACAGGGATATCATAAGCAGCCCCAGTAGAAATATGACACCGCTCAACCTCTTCAAAGAGGAGGGTAGGGGCATATAGTACGGTGTGCTTTTTTGGGTCAAGGAAGTGAGCCAAATGAATTAAGAAGGTCTGTGTGCTTGATTAAAAAAATAGTTTATAGACATATACATGGTCTACTGGTCACATGTGTTGAATTCCTCCGAGATCCATGCCTCATTCATTTTTAGAAATGTGAGGTAGTTAACACTGTGGTGAGCTAGGCGAGTACGCTTATCGGTCACAATCCCCCCTGCTGCGCTGAACGTCCTTTCGGACAGGACACTGGATGAGGGGCAAGCCAACAGTTCGATTGCAAATTGGGCAAGCTCTGGCCAGAGGTCAAGCCTGCCCACCCAGTAGTCTAGGGGTTCATCACTCCTCAGAGCGTCCACATCGGCCGTTAACCCAATGTAGTCGGACACCTGACGGTCTAGGCGTTCCCTGATGCTGGATCCGGATGACACCTGTCGATGGGTCGGCTGAAAGAATGACCTCATATCCGAAGTCACCAACACATCTTCAAACCGGCCTCTTCTTGCAGGCGCTGTTGGATTGGTACCCGCAAATCCTTCTCTGGGAGTGGGAATTGCTCCTCTGCCAGCGCACGCAAAAGCAGAATGCAGCATTTCTCGAAGCAAGGCCTGGAAGTGCTGCATTCTGACAGCCCTCTGCGACGGCGGTAACATTTCCGCCATTTTGTGTTTGTACCGGGGGTCTAAGTACGTTGCCACCCAGTACTGGTCCTTGACCCTCATGCTTTTTATACGGGGGTCCCTATTAAAACACTGGAGCATGAAGGCCCCCATTTGCACTAAAGTGGAAGCGGTGTGGTGGCCTGGCTCCTGCTCATCATCCAGGATAATGTCGTCCTCTTCATTCTCCTCTCCCCATCCTCGCACAACAGGGATCCCAGAAAGGTTTAAAGCATGCTCTTCTTGCTCCTGCTCATCCGCCCCGGCACCATCCTCCTCTGACTCCTCATCAGACTCCTGTTGTTGACTTGTCTCAGATAGAGTAGCCCCCCCTGGGAATTCATCCAGCATTGCGACTTCCTCATCTTCCCGCTCCTGCTCCTCCACAGCCTGATCAATGACACGACGCAATGCACGCTCCAGAAAGAAGGCATAAGGTACCATGTCACTGATGGCGCCATGGCTGCGACTGACCAGTTTGGTGATCTCCTCAAATGGCCGCAGAAGTCTGCATGTGTCGCGCATGAGCAGCCACTGGCGCGGTGAAAAAAAACCCAGCTCCCCAGAACCGTTTCTTTCGCAGAGTTCATACAGGTAGACGTTAACTGCACGTTTCTGCTGGAGCAGCCTATCAAGCATATAGAAGGTTGAGTTCCATCGCGTCGGGCAATCGCAAATAAGACGTCTGACCGGCAGATGGTGTCGCCGCTGAATGTCAGCAAGGCGAGCCATGGCCGTGTAAGATCTTCTGAAATGGGCCGAGATTTTCCTTGCCTGCCGCAAGATGTCCTGGACCCCAGGGTATTTGACAAGGAATCGCTGCACGACCAAGTTTAAGACGTGTGCCATGCACGGCACGTGCGTGATTTTGCCCTGTTTCAATGCGCTAAGCAGATTGGCACCGTTGTCACACACCACTTTACCAACTGTCAAATTGAGCGGTGTTAGCCACTCATCTGCCTGTGAACGCAAAGCTGAAAGGAGTGCCGGGCCAGTGTGGCTCTTTGCTTCCAGGCACAACAGACGCAGCACGGCATGGCAACGTCTCACCTGGCATGTGGAATAGGTTCTGGGGAGCTTGGGCAGTGCAGTGGAAGAGACGCTAGCAGCGGAAAAGGAGGAGGCAGCTGAGGAGGAGAGGGAGGAGGATGGAGTAGGAGGAGGAGAAGAAGAGTCAGGCCTGCATGCAATCCGTGGCGGTAAAACCAAATCTACACGGGTGCCACGGGTTACATGCTTGACGGCCGTCAGAAGGTTCACCCAGTGGGCAGTAAAACTGATATACCTTCCCTGCCCGTGTTTGCTAGACCACGTGTCTGTGGTCAGATGTATCTTGGCACCGACACTGTGTGCCAGAGATACATTCACTTGCCGCTGAACATGGCCATATAGCTCTGGGATGCCCTTCTCTGAGAAATACTTCCTTCCTGGGACCTTCCATTGTGGTGTTCCAATGGCCACAAATTTGCGAAAGGCCTCCGAGTCCACCAGTTTATATGGCAGTAGTTGGCGGGCTATGAGTTCTGACAAGCCAGCCGCCAACCGTTGGGCAAGAGGGTTATCCGGCATCATCATTTTTTTACGCTCAAACATTAGGCCCACGGAAGCCTGCCTTTTTGCAGAAAAATGTGAGCTTGGCGTGATGGAAGGTGGAGTGGAGGACAATTGTGAGGAGAGAGGAGAAGGAGAAGTAGAAGACGAGGCTGGACGGTGAGAGCCTGCAGTGTGGCTTTGTGTGTTCCGTTGCTCCCACTGGGCTCGGTGATGGCTGCTCATGTGCCTTCTTAAGGCGGTCGTCCCTAGGTGAGTATTGGGCTTACCGCGACTAACGCGTTGACTGCAAAGATTGCAGATGGCAACGCTATTGTCAGCAGCGGACACGTTAAAAAAAGCCCACACTGCGGAGCCATGTGCCGGTGTCCTGGGAGCGCCAGATGTGACCGTACATGGTCGATGACTCGCTCCTGATACATTTGCAGTCTGCTTTGTCCCTGCTGTGCAATGTAAGTCATTGCTGCTTCTCCTCCCTATCTGCTGGTCCATATCTCCCTCTGAACTCCCCTCCTCTTCCTCTCTTGTGGGCACCCACGTGACATCACTAGACACGTCATCATCAACGTCACCTTCCCCACCGCTATAAGTAGAGATCTCGGAGTAGGCAGCAACACCGGGGACCAACCTCCTCCTTGGGCTGATCTGGGTACTGGCGTCAGACTGCTGAGTAGCGCTTGTTGCTACCTCCTCTTCCTGATCCAATACCAAGAGTGGCTGCGCATCAGAAATGTCCTCTTGATATGGATCGGAAAATAATTCCAGTGACTCAAGCGGAAGGTATGTGGTGGTGGTGGTGGTGGTCGTGTTGTTGGTGGTAGTGTCTTTGGGGGTGCACATAGCAGAGAGTGAAGAAGAGGGTGCAGATCGAGAGGATGAGGAGGGTGCAGAAGAGTAAGGCTGAGCGAGCCACTCAACCAAGTCTGGTGCATCCTTTAAAGTAATTGAACGCACCTTCTGCAACTTCCCACTTTGGCTCAAGCCTGTTGCTCCTGCCCTACCCCTACCACCCCTGCGGAAGGGCCTGCCTCTTCCTCTGCATGTCATTTTTTAAATGACCCTGTGACAAAACTCTTAGTCCCTATACCGCTGAAGGACTGCTGCAGTATAGGTGAGCGGTCAGCAGTGGTGCACGTCAACCCTATCTATTGTGGACCTATAGCGGTCCTTACAGAACAGCAGACTGTACCGCACTCAAGCCTATGTACCGTAGCACCCTATACCAAGTTACCAGTCCTTATAAGAACTTTTGTGGACCAAGCAGGTTGTGTATTAGTGTTTAGCAGACTGTACGTCAGTCCCTATACCGCTGAAGGACTGCTGCAGTATAGGGCAGCGGTCAGCAGTGGTGCACGTCAACCCTATCTATTGTGGACCGATAGCGGTCCTTACAGAACAGCAGACTGTACCGCACTCAAGCCTATGTACCGTAGCACCCTATACCAAGTTACCAGTCCTTATAAGAACTTTTGTGGACCAAGCAGGTTGTGTATTAGTGTTTAGCAGACTGTACGTCAGTCCCTATACCGCTGAAGGACTGCTGCAGTATAGGGCAGCGGTCAGCAGTGGTGCACGTCAACCCTATCTATTGTGGACCGATAGCGGTCCTTACAGAACAGCAGACTGTACCGCACTCAAGCCTATGTACCGTAGCACCCTATACCAAGTTACCAGTCCTTATAAGAACTTTTGTGGAACAAGCAGGTTGTGTGTTAGTGATTAGCAGACTGTACGTCAGTCCCTATACCGCTGAAGGACTGCTGCAGTATAGGGCAGCGGTCAGCAGTGGTGCACGTCAACCCTATCTATTGTGGACCGATAGCGGTCCTTACAGAACAGCAGACTGTACCGCACTCAAGCCTATGTACCGTAGCACCCTATACCAAGTTACCAGTCCTTATAAGAACTTTTGTGGAACAAGTGAGTTGTGAATGTTTAGCAGACTGCAGCAGAAGGGCAGCAGTCAAGTATAATATCCTTTCTATATTTGGAAGAAAGAATATTATACATGTACAAGCCTATTACTGTACCACTGATACCAGTCCTGAAAAGAACCTTTGTGGAACTAATAATAACAGCAAGTCTTTAAAATTACCCTCACTGCCTGACAACACTGCTTCCTTCCTGTCCCTATACAAATTGGCAAAAAAAGAGAACGATTAGTGGTTACTGGAACAGCTCTTTTGTGGACCTTGATAGTAACAGCTAATGATGATGATGATGATGATGATGATGAAAGACTAATCTGGCTGTCCCTGTAGCATACACCGTCCTTTCCCTTTCTCTAAACTAACAAAAGACACTCAGGCTGCTGCAAGAATCAGCAGCACAGCAAACCTATCAACACCTAACACCTATACCAGTCCTGAAAAGAACTTTTGTGTACCAAATAGCTAGTGGTTTATCTCTCCCTACTCCACACAGGAACCTGTCCCTATCTTAACAGAAGAAAGAATGTAAAATGGCCACCGGATCGGGTGTTATAGGTTAGGGGGAATGTACAAGTGTCCATGTGCTGTCATGTCTCAATTGGCTGTCCTGTATCACATGATAAACGTGTCACCAAAGGTTAAAGTTCTTGTATACATTAAACACGTAAGTCCGCCGCGGCGAACGACGGAAAAGGCGTTCGAACGTGGCGGACCGCGAATGTCGGAATTCGCCGCGAACGACCGCCGGGCGAACCGTTCGGCCATCACTAGTGAAGAAATACACTGACACCCGACTAACCATGAAAACATATCGCAGATATTGTGTCCACTTGAAGTGCAAAATACACTAGAAGTGATTATGTCATTAAAATCCAGATATGAACATCAGAGCTGAGGGAAAAGCTTGGATCACATGTTCTACCAGGAGCATTGTGGCCATTTCACCTCATTAGAGACTGCAGAACATCTATGCTTTCAATCAGCTATCCCGCGGGAAGGGGACCCACTGTGCAAGTAATCCCTTGTAATTTTATCTGCAGCACTAGATCCGCTGCATCATCTCCCCCCTCACCCTCTCTCTCCCCCCCTCACCCACTCTCTCCCCCCTCTTTCTCACCCCCCTCACCTTCTCTCTCCCCCTCTCTCTTTCTCACCCCTCTCTCACCCCCTCTCTCTCTTTCTCCCCCCTCTCTCACCCCCTCTCTCTCTTTCTCCCCCCTCTCTCGTTCTCCCCCTCTCCACCCCCTCTCCCCCCTCACTCCCTTTCTACCTCTCTCCCCCCCCTCTCTCTCTCTCTCACCCTCTCTCTCTCTCCCCCTCCTCTCTCTCTTTCTCACCCTCTCTCCCCCCTCCCTCTCACCCCTCTCTCATCCCCTCTCTCTCTCTCTCTCTTTCTCAACCCTCTCTCTCTCTCCCCTCTCTCACCCCCACTCTCTCTCTCTTCTGAACTCCTCTCTCTCTCTCTTTCTCTCCCCTCCCTCTCACCCCTCTCTCACCCCCTCTCGCTCTCTTTCTCCCCCTGTCTATCCCCCCTCTCTCACCCCATCTCTCTTTCTCACTCCCTCTCTCTCTCCCTCCTCTTTCACCCCCTCGCTCTCTCTCTCCCTCCTCTCTCACCCCTCCTCTCTTTCTCACCCCCTCTCTCTCAGCATCTTTCCCCCCTTACCCCTCTCCCCCTCCCCCCTCTCTCTCCACCCTCTCTCTCTCCCTCCTCTCACCCCTCTCTCTCTTCATCCCCCACTCCTTTCCTCTCTCTCTTACCCCTCCATCCGATCCCCTCTCCCTCATCCTCCTCTCTCCCTCCCTCACTCTCTCTCTCAAACCCCTCTTTCTCACTCCTCTCCCTATCTTTCACCCCTCTCTCTCACACCCCTTCTCATTTCTCTCATCCCCTTTATCCCCCCCCCTCTCTCTCTCTCCCTCCCCCTCTCTCACCCCCTTTCCTACTTCTCTCTCACCCCCTATCACCCCCCCCTCTCCCTCCCTCATCCCCCCATCTCTCTCTTACTCCCCTCTTCCTCACCCCCCCCCCCTCTCTCACCCCCCATTTTCTCCCTCTGACTCTCTCTGTCATAAGATGTAAAATCTATTGAAACATTAAACATTTTTTAATACATTGCAAATGTTTGTTTACAATTACCATATTTAAAAGACTGTGTACATATACTACATATACACACACACACACACACATACCCACACTCGTGTGTGTCTGAGTTTTGGGGTGCACACCCTAATGCAATAGGCTGCGCACACCTACTGTATGCGCCCCGTCCTATATTCTGAAAGCTTCTTCCAGAAGCAGGGGAAGAGGAAAGCAGGGGGAAGAGTCACTCAAATACATGTAGCTGTGTGCATAAAGTGAAACAGAAGCTATTGAAGCTCTGTGAACAACATGCTTCATTGCAACACAGCAGATAAGAATAGACAGGTACATGTGAAAAAGAGTCCAGAGCGCCACCTGCTGCCTGTAATTGTCAAGCCACTTATACTTCTAATTTAAAAAATTCTGAAAATGAAACTTTTTCAGTACTCTCTCAGAAATTAAAAAATAGGACAGAACAATAAGTGGGTGAAATCTGCTATTCACGGTAATGATAAATTCCGATCGGAGAGATCGCCGTTCTAATATGAGGTCTCTGAGGAGGAGGAGATGGATTTTCCCATAAATCATTTGTTAGGTACCCACTGTAAGTGTCACCGCGCTTGTAGATTTACATCAGATATGGCCGCTCTGCCCGGCTCAGCCGATAAATTATTTCACGGTAAACAAGGCTGGAAACGATCGTTATCCCCAGATTATTTTTTGTGTGCCAGTCTAGGCTGTGATTGCTTGCAGGTGACATGTTGGGTTAGCTTGGTCTGGGCACTGTTATCATTAAAACAATTCCCTGTTTTCATTTTTTTTTTCCATCCCATGCTGCTGATCTCCTGCAACCCCTTTTCAGCCACTTCCTATCTGCATGCACTCCAGCAATGAAGCTTCCAGAATATAGGGCAGAGAGAGCCAAAGAGCCAGTATAAATATATATTAAACCCCAGCCGAATTCTGGAAGGAGGAATCCAGAAGGAGGCTGGGGAGGTGATAAATATGTTTGTTTTCTTTCCTCTCCAGGGAGGCTTCCAGTTCTCCCGGGGCTGTTGTCCCTAGGAGAGAGATTCTGAGACAAGAGATTGCAGTCTGGGCCTCAGCATGAGCCGAACTGGGGGCCTTGAAGAAGATTGCTATTGGAGTTTTTGCTGGAGGGCTCTGTTCTGATGTCCTGGTCTGGAGAAGGATCTTTTGTCTCCCTCAATGAGGATCTGTGGATGTTGGGTGTTTGATTTCTCTCACCTGCTTCTGGAAGAAGCTTCCAGAATATAGGACAGAGAGAGAGCTAAAGAGCCAGTATAAATATTTATTAAGCCCCAGCCAAATTCTGGAAGGAGGAATCCAGAAGGAGGCTGGGGAGGTGATAAATATGTTGTTTTCTTTCCTCTCCAGGGAGGATTCCAGTTCTCCCGGGGCTGTTGCCCCTAGGAGAGAGATTCTGAGACAAGAGATTGCAGTCTGGGCCTCAGCATTAGCCGAGCCGGGGGCCTGGAGAAGATTGCTCTTGGACTTGTTGCTGAAGGGCTTTGTTTCTGATGTCCTGGTCTGGAGAAGGATATTTTGTCTCCCTCAGTGAGGATCTGTGGATGTTGGGTGGCAGTCAGCCCCTGGGACCTGATTTGGGATTGAGGTGTGTGCTGCTCCCGAAAGTATTTTTCTACTAAGAAGTTTGTCACTCCGATTGACTGATATTTATGCTTCAGAGGGTTCTGATCCCTGAACCCCTCTCCTGTTCAAGTTCTTCAGCAAAAAATTTAAAAAAAGACATCCGATAGACCAGGGGTCCCCAAACTTTCCAAACAAAGGGCCAGTTTATCATCCTTCAGACCTTAGATGGGCCAGACGGCCAGTAGAGTAGAAAATGTTCCTGCGTCGGTATCAATGCCCCATCATTGGTATCAGTGGGAGGAATAGTGCCCCATCATTGGTGTCAGTGGGAGGAATATTGCCCCATCATTGGTATCAGTGGGAGGAATAGTTCCCCACCATTGGTGTCAGTGGGAGGAATAGTGCCCCGCCATTGGTGTCAGTGGGAGGAATAGTGCCCCATCATTGGTGTCAGTGGGAGGAATAGTGTCCCATCATTGGTATCATGTGGGAGGAATAGTGCCCCATCATTGGTGTCAGTGGGAGGAATAGTGTCCCATCATTGGTGTTGGTGGGGAGAATAGTGCCCCATCATTGGTATAAGTGGGAGGAATAATGCCCCATTGTTAGTGTCAGTGGGAGGAATAGTGCCCCATCATTGGTGTCGGTGGGAGGAATAGTGCTCCATCATTGGTGTCGGTGGGAGGAATAGTGCCCCATCATGGGTGTCAGTGGGAGGAATAGTGCCCCAACATTGGTGTCAGTGGGAGGAATTTTTCCCCATCATTGGCGTCACTGGAAGGAAAAGTGCCCCATCATTGGTGTCAGTGGGAAGACAGTGTCTCATCACTGGTCAATTAGACATTAACTTCCTGTTATTTTGGAACACCCTATCAGCTCTATGAGTAAGCCTCTCGAGGTGAAACACGTTAGAAGGGAGCTCCCAAAGGGTGGGACCTAATGGCGATTGGTTGAGTAAATTGGGATCATGTGATGCTGTCGGGATGCAAAGCGATTCCCTTTTGTTTGTTTAGACATTCATTTCTGTTATTTTGGAACACCCTATCAGCTAGATTATTAAGTCCCTTTGGGTGAAACATGTTAGAGTGGGGGCCACAATGGTTGGGACTACATGGCAATTGCTTCAATATAACGATTTTGTGTGATGCTGTTGGAGTGCGGAGCATTTCCTTTTTGTTTGTTCAAACATTAATTTCTGTTATTTTGGAACACCCTATCAGCTCTATGAATAAGCCCATTGGGGTGAAACATGTTACAGGGGAGGTCTTAAAGGTCGAGACTTCATGGTGATTACTTGCCTCAATAAATCAAGATCCACGTGATGCCGTTGGACTGCGGATCATTTCCATTTTGTTTATTCAGATATTAATTTCTGTTATTTTGGAACACCCTATCAGCTCTATGAGTAAGCCCACTCGGGTGAAACATGTTAGAGGGGACGTCCCAAAGGTTGGGATCTTATGGCAATTGCTTGCTTCAATGAATCAAGATCCACGTGATGCTGTTGGAGTGCGGATCATCCATCCATTTTGTTTGTTCAGACATTAATTTCAGTTATTTTGGAACACTCTAACAGCTTGATCGCAAATTCGATTCTGAAAAGCCTCGCCGCAGCAGACACGCGGGCCCAGGAATTCAAGTGTACAGACCTCCCACCAATAGGGATGTAAGAAACAGCACAGCGATTTTATTCTTTCTGAGTTATGGAAGGATTAGTTATAGGCGGAGCTCGGTGTATATACAGCCCCGTGTGATTTAAGACCTTGCTCCGCGGTGTAGCGCGGCTGACGTCCCGTATATTTATGTATGGAGGCAAAGTGAAATGTAAGTGACGGAGGCAGCGCGGGGCGATGCATCACCATCAGTGCAGAAAATCAATGACAAGTTCCCTCTGATAAATCTCCGGCTCTTATATTCTGCCCGGGGGCGATCCGGCTTATCAATCTCCCGGCCTCCAAACACGGGCAAATTAGGGGGATTTGTTAAGTGCTTACTTGGCCTTCAGCCACTTCTTCGTTAGTGACTGAACCCTTTAATTGATGACTCAAAAGATTGGCGCCGACGTGCGTTAACCCTTCTGCTGACGCTGGATCATCCTGTTTACGCTTGGCGGTGATATTGTTTGCCGGTGTCCTATCAGATACCGCCCCGCCCATCACATAGTGTCCACCGAGAAGCCGAACGTCTCCGAAGAAGAACGGCGCCTGCGCACTGCGTCCAGGTTCAAGCCCCACCATCCAAGTGGACGTAGAGTTAGAATATAAAAGAGGCGAGAAGCATGGGCGTCCGCAGAACATTTTTCAGGGAGGGGCATCAGTTTTAAGGTCCCCATTTCTCTGACCCTTTGTTCGACAACTACATTATCACAGTCATAGACTGCAGACGTAGTACAGGTGATGGTCAGAGACTGCGGACATGGCCCAAGAGACTGTCAGAGACTGCGAACATGGCCCAGAGACTGTCAGAGACTGCAGACATGGCCCAAGAGGACTGTCAGAGACTGCAGACATGGCCCAAGAGACTGTCAGAGACTGCAGACATGGCACAAGAGACTGTCAGAGATGGCATACATGGCTTAAGAGACTGTAAGAGACTGCATACATGTGGGGGGTGACAGAGAGAGACGGGGGTGACAGAGAGAGGAGGGGTGACAGAGAGAGGGCGGGTGACAGAGAGGGGGGGTGACAGAAAGAGACAGAGGGGGTGACAGAGAGGAGGGTGACAGAGAGAGACAGAGGTGGGGGTGACAGAGGGGGGGGGGGGTGAAAAAGACAGAGGGGTGAGAGAGAGAGAGAAGAGAGAGAGAGAGAGGGGTGACAGAGAGGGGTGATGAGGGTCATCGCTCCTCATCTGATCCCTGATTCCAGTTGCCCCCATTGCCCCTACCTGCGGACGCCCATGGCGAGAAGCGAGGCCGTGCCTGAAGCGTGGCGAACGAAGCGAGGCCGTGCCCGAAGTGTGGCGAGTGAAGCGAGGCCCTACCCGAAGCGAAGCAAATGAAGCGAGGGCGTGCCCGAAGCATGGCGAGCGAAGCGAGGCCGTGCCCAAAGCGTGGCGAGCGAAGCGAGGCCGTGCCCAAAGCGTGGCGAGCGAATCGAGCCCCCACGAGGGGCCCTCTTACTATCTGCAACCCTATGTCCACTTGGATGGTGGGGCTTCACCTGGACTCTTCTTCTTCTTCGGAGATGTTCGGCTTCTCCTGCGCGAGTACGGCCCGGACACTCTCCGATAGGCGGACACTTTGTGTCAGAACACCGGGTCGAGATCTGATCATTGGGGGAAATTAATAAGCTGCCCTACACACAAGGCGTGGAAAAGCGTAGAATTTCACCACGCTCCGGAGGTGAGACCATTGAGTCCCAATGACCATGACCATTTGGGACCTGAGAAGGAACCAACGATCTCTGTTCATGGTGAATATTTGGAAAGATTAAAATCAGGTAGATGAATGAGCTGAGATG